>NW_003307571.1:1147732-1168107 GCF_000143455.1 Volvox carteri f. nagariensis | reverse complement strand
ATCAGCTGGGTTAACGGTCGGTTGGGTTAATGGGCCCCAAACGGTCGGTAACCGGCATGTTTATGCCATAGGGAGTATCCCGGTAGCGCGGGAAGCAGCGTTCGCCAATATTAATTAAAGGCCTCTAACGCTGCAGGAAAATTTTAGTAGAAGATTTAGAACTATGTATGTATTTAGTTTTAGCGTTTGTTCCCGCTTTGAGGGCGTGAAATGCCGTGTCAATGTCCCTAATAAGTCATTGTCCCGGCATTTCAATTGTCGCCCATAAGCATGAACCAGGCCACCAACTCACAAGCTTACATGCAACAACTAAACTAACACAAGGTCGTCCATGTGGCACCTTTCCTTGGACAAGGCATCCTCCAATTGGCACGCGGTAAATTGACTTAGATTGTTTGCCCTGGCAAACTTATGTACTCCAAACTCATCCACTGGACGATGCTGGCTGTATTTCTTGCGTGGGCGATCTTGTCGCCGACGGGCGATGTTGTCCAGGGCGTTCCGGTCAAACTCGTAGGCGCCGACCTCATTACCGTTGTCCATGGACATTGTGTTGGAAGGATACGTTAAGGTTCCGATAAAATGAAGAAATGAAGAAGCGCTCCTTCATAGTATGGAGATGGTAGAATCTTCAAGCAACTTTTGAACGACCAGGGAGAGTTGCTGATAGGCGAATTTGTATGAAGCTATAGAATTCCTTTATTCTTTCAAGGTAAATGAATGCTTATGTATTCGTCCGTTAGTAGCGTGAAGCTTTGAACACTCTTTGTACGGCAGATTCGGCACAATGTTTTGCCTCATTGCGATGTTGCCTGAAAGTTTTGAACAGAAGGGATCACTGCTCATGCTGGTGCAGCAAGACATGTAAGGAGATGGCCTGGTCACAATCCAGCAGTCATATATCGACAATCTCAAGCTATGACAACTGGTTACATGTGTCTGTAATAAAAAAGGGACTTTGCGATGGTGTGGGGAGCTCTTTGAGTGGTGGGACTGTGGAAATCCAGTTTGTTTCGCCCGTAACAAGTTTGTTACGGGCGAAACAACGTCCCTCTGAAACGTTTGGATATGCCTATGCAACACATTTCCTCAATTTCATGAACTGCAAGTATTCTAATCCAACATCACCCCAATCTCAGTGTAAACTAGTCTCCAAATGTGCCTGCACAAGACTGTCACCCCTGTCACCCGGCATTCACATTGCCTTAACCTCCTAAGCTTGTCGGGGTGTGACACGTGGGCATGAACCTTGTGACAATGGGCATTGTCACAAAGAAACTGGTTGCAATCAGAAATGCATTTTTCCTCATGCCAGGTTACCGACATCGGTTACCGATTACTGGGGACGGTTAACGGATAACGGTTCGCCCGGTAATCCTACCGACCGGTTACCCATCTCGTTAACTGGACCCGTTAGGTCGGAACCGGGCCGGAACCGGCCTGGAGTATGCCATTGGGCTGGGACCCCGATGGCTATAGCTCTTGTACACCATCGTGATGCCAGGGGTGTGTCTACACAGCAGGTGCTATTAGCTAGCTATAGCGCTCCTGGCGGCGGGCTCTAGATCTAGCTGCTGAGAAGGTACTGGGGGGCTCTTCGGTACACAGTTGGAGGCTGTGTGTTATTATAATATATACATTAAGCTGGCGGTCATGTAGAGTTATCCACGGCCGCGACCACGGCAGGCCTGCCGTTGGATTTGTCATTTACTAATCCTAGGGTGATGATGAGAGCAAGCAGTGCAGATGACTGCATGAGGAAACCTGCGAAGGCGGCCTCCACTGCAGTGACAGCAGTGGAGCGGAGCGGATGCAGCGGAGGTAGGCATCACAGGTAAGATAAGAATATCGGTAAAGATTTTTATGGTTTACAGACAGCGTCATCGTATAATAGATAGGACCGAGAAATAGATTGTATGTAGATCCATGTTATAGAATGATCTATAGGTCCTGCAATCATGGTATAACAGATAGGCCTGCCTCGAGGCAGCCTGAGCCCAGGCTGAAAATAAAAATAGATAGGTAATCTCTATAGGTAATCTCTACGCAGGCGGTCATACTTGACAAATTTCCTTGTTTCCCGTGTGTATTTTGCTTGAGTACTGGAACTTTATATTTCGATTTGTACCCCGACCCCGACCCCGACGAACCACATATAGTGGACATCAAGTTAGACGATTTTCATTGCACGAGAAGTCGTGTCACAATGTAGCTGTGGTTGACTGGGAGCCAGCCTGGAAGCTCCCTAACTAGTTCACAAGGGTGCCGCCGGTAGGTGATGAAAAACTTTACTAATGACGCGTGACACGCGTGCAGGCAGGCGACGGTCGTAAGAAGGGCTCGCATTCCTTCCACCGCCCTGAGTACACTTAGTCTGTTAGTGTTAGTGTTAAAGTGGTGCATATTGCTAGAAGGTGTGAACTTCCAAGATCGACTCCGATAACGAACCTAACGAACGTCAGGCATTATGCAGCATACTCCTTGCCTGGGTAGGCGATACGTAAGTCAATTAACCCGATAAATCTTATGGGTTATGCTCGCGGCGCCGAGCACGCTCGCTCAAAGGGGGAAGCAATTGCAATGTGAGAAAGGCTCGGCCCCCCTGGCATCCCCCAGACGAGTATACCCTTTGTCTGGCGTCACGCGTGACGCGTTACAGCGTGCACGCTGTAACGGTTACAGCAGTCTGTTGGATAAAGAAATTCTATGTTCATGGATACATGTTAGCTAAAGAACGTACCCCGTGGAATTGGCCCTCTGCCTATCCCGTGAAAGGTTGACGCGCCATATGAAGGCCATGATGACATGTGGATATACACATCATAAGCGTTGCTCATAGAAGCGGCAGCACATGCCGCACAAAATGCCTGTAGTTCCAGACAGGAGTGGACAAATCATTACGTTAATATGTGTAATTTCAACTACGGCTTGGTTGCAAACACGCTTTGACTTCATATTCATTGAGCCCTCGGCTCGTATTGGGCGGTTTGCAGGTACGGGTAACGCACCCCACGAAAATCTAACACACTCTCACACACGCACACGCACACGCACACACACACACACACACACACACATGCACACAGATATTCATTGTGGCCTGTCATACATGCCCACCGCGCCATCTATCTTATTAGATGTAGACATGCATGCGTTAGGATGTACAGGCCTGCTGACTGTATTTATTATAATGTTGATCTACGTAAGGGCATACCTACGTACCTGCAGAGTGCTGATCCATGTGTCGAACTTCCGAAGGAGTGTCAAGATGAACATGACGACTGATAGCGCAACGCCAAACGAGACTCCCCACTGCGAGTACAAGAGGAGGCAGCGTCTCCTGTCGTCGTGATGTAGGCAGCAGGCAGCGGGAAGCAAGGCTGGCAGGCAGGCTGGCAGGCAGGTAGCAGGCGACCGCTAGTACTGTTTCATAATAGCTGCTGGAACAACGATGACTGTTACAGAAGTCAAAGACCCTACAATTACAGTTTACTCGAGCAAGTAACACTCATGCAGTTGAATAGTTTGCGCAACGTTTACACACGTTGCTATGACGGAGGATTGTTTGTGTGTTACATGGTTGGGGGTTGCATGACCCCATACCTGTAAAACTACCCATACGAGCCGAAGGCCCAAGGGTTTATTGGATTGTAATTGTCGGTTGAGTATATGTGTGCGAGCCCCGAACGTCCGTAAATATTTTATTCTATAGATCTTGCCCTATATGATAGATAGGGACGGTCCTTATGTAATGTATATGCCAGGGAACGATGCATAGACGACAAATTCTTTCATTATCCGATATGTCCTCTTTCACGCCAAATTAGAGTTCGATATAAATTTGTTGACGAAAGCGGGCCGCCAGCGGCAGCAGCAGCCCGAGCTGACCACCGGTGGTACCACATATTCAACCTAAGTTTAATCGGTCCATCTGTCGTTCAAAGATTTTGCCTGCCCTACTTGGGCCTGCCTGCTGCTTGGTGGTTTATGCAATTTCTTACATCTGGTCCCAAACGGATACATCGTCCGTCACCGTTCTCGTGTGGCACGGTTGATGGATAACTTAAGTTCGCTGGAACTAACTGTATCCCAACTGCCTATCTTGCCGCCATTTCGCCAATCATTCTATGGCTCCGACCTCTGGGTCTGACGCGAGCGGGAAGCTGTCATGGATGCCTACAAGCAATACGTGCAGAAGTATGGGCGGGGGTCCCTGCAGCCAGCTGGCTCGTGCGTGGAGCCCCGTCATCGATTGGACATCGCCATTCCGGGACTGGGCGCGCCATTTCAGAACTGGCTGTGCGGCTCATTAGATGGCTGCATCCCCGCTATTTAAGCGGCCGAAACCCTTCCAATCGGTGTCTTCTGACGCCGCCATCCGGTTGTGTTCCAAGATATAACACTCTGCAGCCTTTAGAGGCTTCTGGTGGGATACGTCAGTAAAATAGAGGAATGTCTATCTATGGGCCATCTATATATTATACCATGGCACGGCCTACACACCAATAATCTATACCATGGCACGGCCTACACACCAATATTCTATACCATGGATCTATCGATACACGATCTAACTCTCGGTCCTACCTATTCTATGATGACCCTGTCCCATGCAGACGACCATAATATATTTTACCGACAGTGTACGTGGTGCATATTGCTAAAAGGGCCGTTGGACTTCTTGATCCACGTGTCCATATAAAATGAAAAGCTGCTATGCACTGAATGGTGGCTTAACCTGTCGACTGGGGGGATGGATGCTATTGAAGTTAAATGATGGTCATTGTAAAGTAGCTACCTCAACGTGGAGATCCCTGAAAATCCTGGCTTATCCGTGTGGCCTGGCAGACGGACAGATTATGTATCAATCCCCTTGTGGGGTGTTCACTAGGAATAGACATACATTCGGCATGATAACCGCATGTGTCTGTGCTCGGTAGGCGGCACACAGAGTAGCAGTATAGTAGTCGAACCCGGGCCCCATCAAGGCTCCGTCTCTCTTAACACACGCCAGGCTCACTGCCGGCTTGATATTATGCTAAGATTAAAGTTGCACTGCTTCTTTAGCTGAATGTAACAACTATTGCTCGTCACGACTTATGCGTGTCCCTGAGATTTGAGGCATAGTGTCAGCTCGCCTGTCCAGCTTGTGCTAAACTGGACATCGATAAAGCTGTTACAGCGATTTTGATCATAATAGTTTGAATGTTTGGCAGCAGAAGTCGCGCCCTACCTGCCTATCGCGCTATGGTACCTATGCTACGGAACTTACCCAGTAGGGGCTGAGCACGTTGGCGCAATATTTTTTTTCGGAATAATCATGCCCTGAATCTTCGTTGCAAAGCGCATTGCCCTGAAGCAGGAGAACATGCAGGTAAGTCAGCTATTTCTGATATCCCAGTCGACGTTTCTTAGGCGACGTAGTGGTTACTTAAGAATAAAAGTGGCGCCATCTATTGATATTGATACACACTCAATATTAGATTTCCCCATTTGGAAGAAAAAAACCTTACAGGCCTTCTCACCTTCGCGATACCACCCAACGCCACGACTGATCCGAGGAAGGTGATCACTTCTAGTGAAACCGCGGCAACAAACACGGCTGCCATTTTTCTGTTGGGAGCTACTGGCTGGCTGGCTAACCAGCCGGCAATAGACGTTGCTTGCGGCACGCACGATCGAACAGCAGCAGCAGCGCGCGGCGGAGCAGCAGCGATTAAGTCAGCAGCTGCAATTCCTTAGCTGTTACACGAGAATATCTAAACATAAAAAGGCTTGTGCGCGCGGACGAGCTTGCAAAGGACATCAACGCCGTATGCGCACATGGCAATTCACGTTATCACCGGCGGGCATGCAGTACAGGCCTTCCTGGTACTTCAAGTTTAGTCGAAACTACATAAAACAGCCTAAACGTCCTATTATAACAAACTACCCAAATATTGAAACCTCCATGCACACGCATGTAAAAGTTTCGGTCGTCTACGGAAGAAAATTAGATAGGGACCGCCTCTTTCCGTTACACCAGGGTGCGGCTTATAGACGGTCAAAAATATTACAGACGCACAGCTCGTTAAGGTAACGATGGCAAGCTAAGACTAGTCGACGTACGCGTGGCGTACCTCGTATACTTGCATGCTTCACTGGCTGCATGTTAATGGCTTAGGCACAAAGGAATGCATCGAGCTGAATTCAATCCTAACCCTGGTTCTGTGCGAACGCAAGCAGCAGCATTTATGAGTGTTGAGTATACAGTCCAGAAGCCATGTTTCGGGCATTCTGTCCCTTGCTTTCTGCCGTTCACATTAAGTGCTTCAGCAGCTGCCAGCAGGAGCTTTTCCTTCGGCACCTCCCCTCCCTATCTAATAGCGTCTTCGTTGGTCAGAAGCTGCCGCCGCCCGGCTCTGCGTCCAAACAAGCACTCTTCTGGCTGAGCATGCATGAACGATGGTTCCGTTAATGTTGTCAATCATAGCGGTGTGCGGGAGGGGGCGATTTGCTGGTCGCCAACGGGTGATAATCTATGGCGCGAACGCAGACACAGGAAGGCCTAGGGACGTCGTCTACAGTTTTTCTGTCGTCTATAGATTGTGCCTTGCCCTGGTATATTACATTGGAACGGTCCCCAATTATTATATTATAACCTGGCTTAACTACTCACCAGTTCTTAAGCAAGGCGCACAAGGATTTTTGCAAATCCGCACTGCAGCACAGCATGAACCGGTAGTAGCTGGCCGCTGAAAATTGCCCTTAAGATGCTGGCAGAGCGCCTTAGCGCGTATTATAGACGATTGTGTGTATGTGGCGTACTATACGGCAGCTACTACAGCGCCCCTTAGCACCGGTCTGAAGCCAGCTCAGCAAGTCAGCAGTACGTACACGTGGACGCAAACACTTAGTACAGTGTTATGACGGCCTTAGTGAGCGTCAATTGACGATTGATGCGATGGCGCGTCGATTGACGCTCACTTACGTGCTTGTTTGCATTCATTTTCTTGCAAGCAAATTTTCTTGTAAGCAATCAAGTGCCGGGGGAACCCACTTCAATTGGGTCTGGGCCTGCCGCCTGCGTTGTGTCTGGGAAGTTTGCGAACACCCTGTTTTTTTTAGTCTATCGTGATTGTGCCCTGGTGTAATAGAGAGAGGGACCGTCCCTATTCATTACTTCATTTATGTGGATTATTATGGCTGTAGTTTCCATACCGTACGGGCCCCCCCAGAACCCCCCGATGAATTTTAGTTTAGTCCGTACAAACACAGGGTTTGGGGAATGTCTCAACACGTGCACCACAATCTATCCATAGAGGTGTCTCTTGCACGCCAGGAAGCGGCACGCACTTGGACGCTTTGACAGGAACCCCAGTTGCACGGGCGACTGCTGATCAAATAGAGTTCGTTCACCGTCGGCCCCGCACCAGCTGCCAGTAGAGGAAGTGGAGCTGCTGCAGGCGGGCCTGCTCCGCCTCGGACTTACCTGGCGTGAAGAGCTGCGCCAGGCTCGGCATCTTTAGCTTCTGCAGTGCCAGTTCCCCCGCCCGGAGCTGAGCTGCATTGACGGCCTTCATGTGCCCGGCGGAGGTATCGTGCGATGCAAGGGTCTCCCCCCGGCACTCAATGACGTACTCGCGCCCTTTGTGCAGGGAGCATGGGCCGCAGTGCACCATGTCGTGCACCTCCCCCTTACTCACATCCGCCGTAATGCACTGCGCCCATGTAAACATAGCTCCGAAGTACAGCTGCCACTTGAGGGGATGCTTGTCCTTCTTCTCCAGCCACGCGCCGTCGCTCTGGCCCTTCACGACCCGCTGCGTCTGTGGTCGGGCCGTCTTTGCGCCGCGGAGTGTGGGTTAGGAATCTTAGCTGCAGCGCCGGGGTCGCTGCTGCCATCGACCTCGACGCCCGTGTTTCCTGGCCCATCGCGATTGTCTCCATATGAAGAACGTTGACGTTTGGCCCGCTCGTTGTTGACAACCGGAGTGGCGTCATTGTCGTCGGCTGGCTGCAGCGTTGCGTCCACATTGCCTACGACCTCTAGGCCGCCTTCATTAACGTCGCTAATGGCTTCAGTGAAGTTTAATATTTCCTTTAATGGCCTTCCACGTTTTGGGAGCTTCGGGTCCGAATATTTTGCAACGTTTGTTCCGGTCAGAAACAGTCCGATTTCTCGTTGACTTTCGGGCGTGACCTTCCTAACAGTATCCATGGCATTAAAGTACTATGATATGTTTAACATGTATGTCTCCTGTAAGATTCTAGCGGCTTTGGCATAAACAATCCATTTTTGGCTGGAGGAATGTACGGTCGGAATATTATTTATTCTTAATTTTCAGGACCGCAAACATTTTTTTATTCCGAATTCGGAATATTCCGCAAAAAAAAACGCTGGTGACTAATGTTGGTGCGCGCGTAAATGTTTCTTAACGCTTGGATGATTCGCTGAGCCAGGTGTGAGATTTTTTGAACTTAATGTTAGTGTGCGGCCAAGTGGAAACACCCTGTTATCCCTAGCTGGCGTGTGTGACGCTTTTTCCTAATTATGAAATATAGCCACAGTCGGTTTACGGCTCTGATGCTGTTGCTGGTTACAAAACCGGGGAAGCTTAGGGCAAACGGCAAGATGGGAAACTGGCTGGGATTTTTGGGCCTTACATTGTGGGGGAGCTTGTGGGGACAAGCGCTCACGCAACGACCGTTGCAAGAGCGCACGATGGCGCAGTCAAGCGCCTCAAAGGCAGCGACCCGCAGCCCGGCCATACACGCAGCTTGCACACACCTTTGGGCGCTAGTCTGGGCTCATAGTGCGGTGTTTCCTTTTCTCCGTGGCATTTACGCGTTTACCTTGGGCCTTCGGCTCGTATGGATAGTTTTACAGGTATGGGGTCACGCACCCCCACGCATGTAACACACACACACACACACACACACACACACACACACACACACACACACACACACACACACACACACACACACACACACACACACACACACACACACACACACACACACACACACACACACACACACACACACACACACACACACACACACACGTATACACACGCACAGCTCTGTTCCATTTCGTTGTACTGCTCCTACCTCGTCTGCATTTCCGCGGCATCACTGTGTTCCGGCAACTAGTCACGGCAATTTTCTACTTGATGTGCACGTGGTAGGATTGCCTTGGGTTGCCATTCATTTGGACAGCATGGAGGGATTTAGAGCTGCAGCTAACGCCAGCACCCAGGCCCTGATGAGCCCTAGTTAGTAAGGGCAAAGCAAGTCGTGTGCACCTGCTTGGCGTCTGGGTGTGAGAAAGAGTTCTACATGCGCAGCACAAATTCTCCTGCACAAGATCAGCTTACAACTGCAACACCTGGCAGTGAAAGGAGCCAGATACGGCATGCTGCCGCACATAAATGTGAGAGCGAAATTGCACGGCGGGTGCGCCTGGAGCAGATGTAGCGAGCATGCTTTGCAGATTTGGGTAAGTAACATGAATTGAAGAACGGGCCGAAAACGTGCCTCGGGGCAAAGGTGCGTGCTGAACCCGGCCCCTGAATCCGAGCGGATTTCTGTCAGGGAGTGTTTGCAAGATTTTACCACACTTCAGCTGTAAGCAAGGCTGCTGACGGATCTGGCTAAGGGAGGTCAGAAGCTCCGAGTTGTAGTCCAACGGCAGTTTGATGTGCACGGTATTTCGGCGGGTCCGTTCATGTTGTTCGGAACATAAACGGGCAGCGCCCCGAACTAGGTCCTTTTCCTACTTGTTTTCTGAAGTAAAAACTTGCATTTCGCTCATACAAAGATTTGGCGGCAAGGTAGGATTGACAGAACGAGGTGATGGCCATGGTGGCTTTTCCAATCTAGGTCCCGCAATCGAAGCAGGAGCTACCCCTCTGCTTGTATGCTCGCCATATGATCCCGACCGCTTACATGGCGGGCGGCTGTTGCGATCTATCTGGCAGGCACGTCTCCATTCAGCCACCCCTTCACATCAACATCTTCCCTGGGAAGTTCCCTCTGCGGACACACATTGAGGCACGTACGCGTCCGAGGGTTCGTCGGTGGCAATTGGAGCTTTGGAAGCGAAACTAAAACAGCCTCCCACTTTAAAATGCCTTCATTTGCCGCCGGTCTGAGACTCACAAGGAGCTTGGCCAGCCACAACTGCGCGTAAAGTGTTGTGTTTAAAGCTTGGAAGAGCACAAGTAGTCACCATGGACGCCGTCGATAATCCCACTGGCGCAGCTGCGGATGGCAGCGGTTGCCAGGTTGCCACGGCTGTCAACCCCCTTACGGAGGACAAACCGACAGTACTCAAGGCCAGCACCGCTTCAGGCACCGAAACAAGTGCCATTACCGCTGCTGTCCACGACGCTTCTGTGGGCTTGTCCAAGGCTTTTGATGGACTTGACAAGGTTCCCGCTGAAGCTTACGGGGATCAGAAAAACGTCGCCTCCACTGTCGCAGCCGGTGTCGCAGCCGAGGCGAGGTCATTGCTCGGCATATTCTCTCACCCTCATACTACATCTGTCAAGGCCTGGCCTGCTCGCCCCGACGGCACCATCTGCTTCCCAGAGCTTGACGACCCTGACTTCGCCGTGCCGGGGCTGGGCGATAAGGCTCCGATTGCCGTGTGCATCAGCGGCGGCGGCTTCCGAGCCACCACTCTGGGCCTTGGCTGGCTGCGCGGCTTGCAGCACCTGGGCTTGCTGAACAGAGTCCGCTACCTCAGCGTGATCTCCGGTAAGTTGCGGTTGCTGGCGTATTGTTCCTGCTCCGTACAGGGACTCAGCAGCACACACACGCATATATTGTATCCCTGCATATCACATATGACGGTGTGCGCGTTGAATGCAGTCGGCCAAGTGGCTGGTTTGACTAGCTAGGTAGCTGGCTGTCTACCTACTTGACTAAGTAGGCCTGGTAGGCGATCAACATAGGCACATGCACAGTTCTCGTTTCAAATATATATCATCCAGGCCGGGGTTCACCTGGAAGCGAGGGTACGTGTGGGATAGGTGAAGAGATGATGTAATGCTTGCTGGTTGGCCTGGAAGGAGATGTATGTGTGTACATGTGTGTGTGTGTGACACACGTGTGTGTCTGTTACACCTCGGTTGCATTACCCAGAGAGGTGTAACGAGCCCACCAAATAAGCCAGAGGTCCAGGGGCCTAGAAGCCACAAGCTAGATTAGAAACAAGTACGACCGCAAAAGATATAATCTACCAGGTGAATCCCAGGTTATGCAAACGCGCAGGCATTGACATACATATTGACGCACAGAAGCACAGGTTCACAGCAGAATCATGCGCACAAATGCACAGACGTCCTTTGACTTATCGGACCGAACTCCCTTCCTACTTGTTCACCGCCAATCCGCCCACCTATCCATACACGTGACCTCATGCATCCCCCCTCGTGCATGGCGATGCGGCTGCAGGTGCTTCGTGGCTGGGTGCGGCGCTGAGCTTCCAGCACAAGGCGGATGTGTCGACCTTTCTGGGCCCCTACTTGCCGCCCGAGGAATGCAATCTGACAGCTCTGGCCAAGGTACGTTCACACACAGCCTTCTCCTAGGGGGTAACCCCGCTCGCTGCATTCGCTGCATATAATTTCCGTTTCTTGGTCGGAAAAGAGCGAGGACGACAGAAATCCAAGCTCAAGTAGCCCCAAGGGCGGTCGTGGTTGCCGTACTCCCATGTGCCGTATCACCCGCAATAATATTAGGACCCCACACAAGATATGACCTTGGTTTGGGGCAGGTGCATAAGCCATGGAGGGGCCAGCTGGCAAGGTGGGAGTCAACCATGTGCACCTCCAACAGCGCATCAGACCGGGTCAGACACTGTTTCGGAGCAAAGCAGATTTTGCAAATTTCGCCGAAATGACGTCATGGTTTGCCTGCTACGGCCGTTCTCACTTTCCGCGAAGCCCTGGATACTCCTGATACTTTCGCGCGGGAAGTAAGGATTTATAAAAATATTTCGGTCGGCCCACGCGCTGCACAACTCCTAGCACTTAACCCTAGCATTCACCCCTGAGCCCCCTGCTACATCCCAAAGTAATCGGTTCCCGCCCGGCTGGTCGAACCTTATTATTGCGTACGGAGGTGGGCGACAAGGGCAAGTCATATGCACGTGCTGTGGCGGACGCAATGCCATTATTCACCTTCGTTCCCGAGGTTGCCCTAAGCCCCTTGGAGCACTTTCAAGAGCGCCTGGTGAGGTCTCCTTTCTACTTACTTACATGGACATATGTCGGCATATGTCCTGTTTATAGCAGCGAAATCGCGCATGCACGGGGGGAATTTATGTTCGTGGCTGGCAGTAAAATACTATTTTGTGAGCCTGTCAGCTTGTGATGCCTCGAGCACCACTACTGTGTGCGTGCGTATGTATGTCCGTGCTTGTGTAGGGCCTCGCGTGCACGTGCAATACCCCACCAGCTTTCCTGCTGCTGCTGTCTGCATACACCTCTGAAGCACGTCATGTTCCTTTTGATGGCTCTTAACGTAGCGTGCACCTTTGCTACTGCTATCTGTTGATGCTGCTGATAATGCCGATTATGTATCTGCCTTTGACACTGACGATTTGCTGCAGCACGATCATCTGAGGACTTTCCTGCGGCACAAGGATGACGTTGAGGTATGCAAATCGTAGCTGCATGCGCCAAGCGACACGCACACATACATGCATACATGCATGCATGCATGCATGCGCCCGCCCGATGCCAACATTATTGCTCATGTGCCGTGACTGCTGCTTCGCTGCCTTCTGTGTCATGTACTTAATTATCTGTGTCCCTCATTGCCGGTTTAAAAGGAAAATCATGTGCTGTGCGAGCGAATGCACCAGGTTAGCAGCATCTATCAAAGCATGTTGTGCCACGGATAGTGCAGCTCGACTGTGTCGTCCAGTTGCCCATCAGACTTATGCCCCCTGGCACACAGCACATCTCTGCGCCCGCGCAGGCCGCCAGGCAGTGGACGCGTGCCATGGCTGAGGCCTTCCTGAGGCCCTTTGGCCTGGGCGAGGTAGACAAGAGCACCGTGCGGGTTCCCGGAACGAAGGTGGGTGGCGGGAGGGGGTGGGGTGGTGGGAGGGTGGGGTGGCGGGAGGGGGTGGGGTGGTGGGAGGGATGGGAAGGGGTGGGCTGTGTGCAGCAGTACCAAGAACGCCTTCATCTCCGCTCGCACACGCTATCTTAGTCCACACAGTCGGATATACTTGTTTGGTAATGCACCTGCGCCTGCATATGCAGATACACATGCGGATACACATGCAGATACGCATGCGGATACACATGCAGATACACATGCGGATACACATGCAGATACACATGCGGATACACATGCAGATACACATGCGGATACACATGCAGATACACATGCGGATACACATGCACATGCACATGAACTGTTCGTGCAGATCGCGGAGAAGGTGACAGAGCGGGCATCCAAGGTGGGCCGGGGAAACAACATCTACGATGCTAATGTCAAGGACCTACCCTTCCTTATTATCGGCCAGGTGGGAGTTGGGGGAATGGAAGGGATGATTGTACGGTTGTACGGCGCGGGCGGCCGAGCTGTTCACTGTCTGAATGGTCAGGACTTCATTCGAACCACACAAGTGACACAAGAAAAGTTTCAGGACCACATAATCGCCCAGATGAATACACGTCTCCATTTTATGATCCAACATTTGCATTTTTTGCGATGGGGCGATGCCTGAACATCTTATTTGATTATCGATCCCCACCCATCAGGCGCTTTTGCTTCCTAGGGCGGATGCCAGGTTCTATCCCTTCGAGTGGACCGCCCTGTACGGCGGCTGTCCGGTAGCGTACAACGACATTCATCCCAAGCTGGGAGCCGGCTGGACTGAAACTCTGGGTCTGAACGCGCAGCTGGTCCGCAAGGTGTGCACACATGGCTGAACCTAGATGCAGGGATGGGTGGGCGGGAAGGGATTGAGTGCACACAGACATGGCTTCTTTCCTTGTTCCTCGTGCACAAGGGAGCTGCATTCAACGCACGTGTAATAAAAAGGCTCCGTATGACTCAATCGCGAGCCAACTACGAAGCGGCATATTATTATTATTATTATTATTATTATTATTATTATTATTATTATTATTATTATTATTATTATTATTATTATTATTATTATTATTATTATTATTATTATTATTATTATTATTATTATTATTATTATTATTATTATTATTATTATTGTTACACCGGTGTCCGCTCAACCTGGCGTGTGTTAAGGGGGGAACGCTCTGAGGTCTGTGCACCTAGTCAGTCCTATATGCTATATTCCCACCGCGTCACCTCTACGGGCCCTTTTCCACCCTAGAGTTCCACCTATCGTTGGTGAGGACGCCACACTGTCGCTGTGGGACACGACCAGTTATCGCAACCTGCCGGAGTCTGGTGCTCCTGTTACAACTTCAGGCCACGTGCATGTCGCACCGCCTCCCTACCCTTACACTACTGCACTCTACACAGCACCCTGCGCTTTGTCCTGGCGGAGGGTAGTTAACCCCCTACGACCCGCTTCACCCGCTGGGGGATTCCGCACCCCTCGTAGAGGTCACCATCTAAGGCTCGTGCGAGGTTCGGCCTAGCCATGCTACAGCAGCTTCTTGATAGGTACTTTGCTTGGACAGCTCCATAGACCTTGTGCATCCATTCCTCCTCCTCCTCGGCGCCTAGCCTTCTGGTGACGGACTTGTCATCACATACACCACGGGTTGCTCTGAGGAGAGCCTCAGAGGCTGATACATTATCAGCGAACAAGTCTCACAACCCATGGTGACGCCGGTGGGATTCGAACCCACATCTCCCATCGGTTAAGGTGGTGCTTTACCAATTAAGCTACGGCGCCCGAAGCGGCATACCACATTTTACGTGTGGCTGTGCGTAAAAACACGCATGAGCACGTGCATTCAGCAGTAATGGCGTGTGTTTTACACCTTGTGGAGCTGCGTTACTCTCCGAAGGCGTAACGGGCCCATACAAGCTCTGGGGGGCCCCAAGGCTGTCCAAGTCTAAGGCTGTCCAAAAAGGCTGTCCAAAAACGCAAGAAAATAAACCGAAATGACCTCGCAGAAGCCGCCAGACATAGAATAGAATGAATATCTTTGCCGTGTTGTTTCTCTTCCCGGCCGTCGGTCTACAGGACACCGTTGCTGACAGCGGGCCGTCCACCGCGGCGGTCAAGGCGGAGGTGCGACCGACGGGCCCAGCATCACTCGGCGAGGCCATGGGCATTAGCTCCGCCTACCTGTCGCTGGTGATCGGGGAGAAGAGGCCACACCTGCTCAACGTCCTCAAGGATGCCCTAGGGTTTCAGTCAGCTCAGTACTTCAATATGCAGGTTCGCTAGCTACGTACATGCCGTACATGTCGTACACATGCCGACACGGACATACTGTTACGACAGGCACGGGTGAACAAGCACAGCGGTTACGGTTGGTTGTAACACTTTGTTGTATAACGGTTGTACTGGTGATGTATCGCAGCGGTAGTGGTGGGTTCGATATGGCCAGCATCGATGCACTGCCTGCCTGCCTGTTTTGCAAGCGAGCGAGAGGGCGATGTATGCGGTCATGATGTGCACTGGTGGGACATAAGCAGCCCGCTTTCCGCCGTACATGCCCATAATGGCACGCTTGCTTCCAGCATGTCTTTCTCTTTTGATTGGGTCCATTGATTACTGCGTGTCAGGATTGGTCCACGAGCGAAGTGCTGCTGAGCGATGGCGGCGGATACGATCTGTACGGCATTTATCCGCTGCTGCGCCGCCAGCTGCCAAACATCATACTGTTCAACTGCAACGGGTAAGCTTACCCTTAAGGGTATTTCGCCGGATGTTTTTGGGCGGAGAGTATACGTAAAACAGATGGAAAACAGTGTTGCACAATTCCCAATAGTAACAGCCATATCAATCGTCGGAATACATTGCGTGCTTCCCTCTACCTGCCCATTCCTGCTGTCGGGTGACTCGCCGCGCTTGGCCGCTCTTGATATTAATAATATAATTGTGCAGAATACGAGGGCTGCTGTGTGTAGACTAGCAACTTCTGGCGAGTGACTAGGGTGACTAGGGTGACTAGGGAGAGGATATCTTGTGCCCCTTCATGCCAATGTCAAGCGTTCTCCCCGTTGCGGTTACCTCAGCAGCTTGGTAATCTGTTGCCCTGCAGGGTGCCTCTGCTGGACAACCTGAAGTCTTTTTGCTCCGACAAGGACCTGCCTGGCGTGAGTATGCTGTACACAGGGCACCAGCATATGGGCACCAACAGATAAGGCGTCAACCACGCTGTGGCCAACACGTGGTGCTGCTGCGGGGTCGCGTTGTGTGTAGGGTTGTTGGGGTTGAGGGATAGGGCTGCATGAAGGCAGCATGGCAAGGCAACAGGCCCATCCAAAACCTCAAGTACCGGAAAAAGATCTTGTCCATCCTCCTGCGGTCTCATCATTAGGGATCATCAGGGATAATCATTCTGTAGCTATTCCTGCATCGTGTAATTGCGTGCCCGCTCATCTCCGCCCTGTACATCTCATCCCACTCCGTTGGCCTCATTAATTCTCATGACTGCAAATGCAGCTGTTCGGCTGTCTGGATGACCCGGAGGCCAACCGGCAGCGCCAGGTGGGTTCGTGTTCTTGTTGGGGTTTTGTTTGATCGCGCTGCTGGCTGCCTAGTACCGCATCGGCTGCTGGTTCGTCTCGTTCACGTGTGTCGGTATGGCACGCACGTGTCCGCAATGATGTGCAGGTGTTCAAGCCGGAGGGCTTCCAGCGGCTTTTCGAGGCGCTGCGGAAGAAACAGGCCGTCGGCGAGGCGCCCGTGCACGCCGATTATTACGAGGTATATCCGTATGCACAGTATGTAATAAACGGCATTGTGTAGTAACAGGCATTCGTTTCGGAGAATTTTGTCATTTGGCCCCCGTATACTTTCCTACTGTTTCTTAATTACCTGCCTCTCACGCAGCAGCTTTAAAGCAAAATTTTGCTAAGGAAGGCCTGCTATGCAGATGCGAGTACGTCGGGAGGATTAGCTACGAATACGAAAGCGCATCTTCGTAAAAATGTGCCAAGTTGCGAGTGGCACCTGTATTCTTACTCGTGTATAACTAGTACGTCCGTATGTGCGTCCAGGTCCTGGACAATCGCCATCTGGGAATAAAAGGGGGCTGGACCGTCCGTGTCATGTGGGTGCTGAACGAGCGAATGGCCAAGTGGGAGGCGAAGCTGCCGGAAGCTACACGCAAAAAGATACTGGTGCGTGCGAATTTCTTGCAAGATACGTATCCAGTGGCCGTAATGGTGTAACCGTAACGTAACGGTGTAACCGTATCGTAACGGTGTAACTGCCTTAGGACAAAAAGGGGAACCCATGCCCTTTAGTTTATTGGGCACCGACCGATATATACGAAGGTGGACAACTACTAATAGGTGGGGCTGGCAGTGGCACTGCATGCACTCACAGGCCGCACCTGCTGCTGTCGCCAATGGGGGAATAAGAACGTGTTATAGCATTTAACTAGAGATACGACCGTAAAATGCATGGCCCGTAAAGCTTCTGCCTGCAATTTTTCACACATCGGTGAACAGCTGTACCTCTTTTGAGGGGGCCCTGTTTCAAGAGGGCATGAGCTTATCCAAAAGCTGCATGCACGCATTTGCCACCAATTCAGCAGCAGCCGCAGACCCAACACAGTAGTGTTTTACAGGTTGAAAATTACCCACGTGCACATGCACATGCACATGCAGGCGCCCAAGATGCAGGGTCTGCTTCCCCACGAGTCCACCCTCACGAGCTTCCCGTACGTGGAGCTGCTCAGCATGGACTACAGCCCCGAGCTAGTCAGTCTGCTGGCCAACCACGCAGCTTGGATGCTCGTCAGCAACAAGGAGCTAGTCACGGACATGCTGCGAGTGACGGCGCCGCCGCCTGCCGAGGCTGCGGTTGTGTAAATTGTTATTCAGAAAGCGGTAGATGGATAGATAGGGCGCGGGTAGCAGGCGGGCGGTGGTAGAGGCATGATGCAAGGACGGGTGGTAGATGCTAGAGCATGGTGGCGGAGCCTAGGTTGGGTATCCTGAGCTGTGTTTGACAGAGCATGATACAGCTGCTGCAGGCAACTACTGCCGGCGACAGCGGAATCAGGCGAGTTAAAGGGCTCCCTAGGCTTTGACGACCTGTGGCTTTCCTCATGGGACAGTAGCTAGGTTAGGACATCTAAGGATGATAGGAAAGACGATCTAGCTTAGTCGACAATATGCAGTCGGTTTCTGGGTTATGTTATACGAAGGACGCAAAGCGAGTTTGCTAACTGCAGCGATAACGAGAGAGAGGCATACTGCACCATGTAGTTATACGCCGGGCTACGTCGCACCCCTAGCCGGAATTCGAAGCTTCGCGGGGTTTTCGTTTAGTGTGTGCTGTCGCAATAGGCTGCATTCGCAAGCTATTTGCAATTCCTCAGATAGGTCTGTGGGATGTGTTTGCCGATATGCTTGCTGGAGTAGGGAACGGCTGGGTACTGCTAAGTCTTGTGGATATGATATCGGTTACAGTCAGTTGGACGTAGTTACTTGCGGTTAGAATAGGTAGAACGTGGAATGTTGATTGACATTTGTTGATCGATACAACCAGGAGTTGATCGGCTGTCGGATAAGAGAATTGGATTTGATACATTGCATTTCTTTCTATTCCTGCTGTAAAGAGCACAAGAATGCAGCATGCGTGTGGATCAGTTAAATGCAGCAAAACTTGTGATATTTGCAAGGAGGATAGGTCGATTTCCGATAAGGGCAAGTCGAACCTGATGCGAATCTGTCCAAACACGGAACGGAAATCGTGTAGTACATGTCTAGGCCTGACAAGTCAGTATCGCCTGCGTTGAGGCCTGCATTATTGTTGTCCAAGCAAAATCTATGCAGCACAGATGGATCAGCAGGATAGGGGCCTTTGCGGTAATCATCGACCGTCTGAGAAGGGAAGCTGTTGCCTGAAGATGGATATGTGAAGAGACTAATTGTCCAGGACTTCCGACGGAAAAACCCTTGGGCACCGTCGGGCACAGCCTCAAGCTTATTGGAAGTAAGGGGGATCATTGCTACGTGCTAAGGACAGTCTCCTTAGGGATAATGGAATCCGTGTTACTTTAGCTGTCCCTTGTTGAAATTCACGATATGATATGCTATGTGCTGCGAAATAACCGACCAACTGACAACTGGCCACGCAAATAGATGTCTATCTTCCTCAATGCAACAGCATTATATTACAAAAATGAAAGCACTTGCGGGACTACGGAGTCGCCCACGTTGCCGACTCGACAGTAGACTCACCTCTCACTTTTGTCCGCTTGACCCTATACTAAGAAGGCGTGTATTATGCACTAATAATGTCCCGTCTAAACAATTTTCTTTAGCCATCTACGATAGGTTGAACACTTCAGCTTGTTCAAATGCCATCAGCCAGACTCTGACTTCACCCTTGGAACCTAAGCACATAAACCTCAACCACAAGCGCGAAACATCCATGCGCCTTAACATTGTTGACGGAGCCTCGGCGCGACGATATGGACGGACAACTTCCCGGACGTCCGTGGTAATGGGGCAGTACGGCCGCTATGGGTCGGCCGCACATCGTTCCCAGGTACGTGGCTGAGACCTCCGCAAGGGCAGCTTCCAAAGAATCCAAGGAGCTAGGCAACATCATACCTAGGCATACCTATATGCGGCGCCATGTTTTCCCTTCTTCCTAACCTCTCTCCCCATGTTCCCCCCTGTGTCTCTCCTTTCTCGACTTCCCCGTGTCGTCCCACAGCCATGGCAGGTGGTGTCGGCGGTGTGTGCGGTGGCGATGCTGCTGTGCAACTTTCACCGATCTGTCTTCACGGCGCTGCTGCCGCTGATTGCCGGGTCACTGGCGCTGACACCTTCAGAGGTGAGAGGACACACAGGACGCTGCGCTCGTTGACTTTGGGCTCGGGGAAAAAAGCACCTTGACGAAGAGAGGAGAGCTAAGAGAAAGCCAGGAGGCGAAATGGAAAAATTTCAAAACCGTCCCTGGAGCTGTCACCTCATTCTCGTGACCTTCGTTCTCCCATTCTGCATGCTGCCTCCGTCCTAGGATGTTTTGCCGTCGCCTTAAAGCGTTTGCAGTTTTTTTCTTGGCGGTTATCTGTTCGCGGTTGGTGGTTATCTGTTGGTTGTGTCCTCATGTGGTGTAACGGTGCCGCCGCAGGTTGGCCTGGTTCAGTCGTCCATGCTGTGGGGCTACTTGGCGGGGCAGATACCTGCCGGTCGACTGGCGGATGAGCGGGGTGGCGACAGGTAGGAGCGGAGGG
>NW_003307571.1:1106669-1147202 GCF_000143455.1 Volvox carteri f. nagariensis | reverse complement strand
AAGGAGGGGGGAAAGGGAGGGAAGGAGGAGGGGGGAAAGGAAGGAGGGAGGAGGGGGGAAGGAAGGAGGGTGGGAGGGGGGAAAGGAAGGAGGGAGGGAGGGGGGAAAGGGAGGGAGGGAGGGGGGAAGGAAGGAGGGTGGAGGGGGAAATTACGGAGGCGGAGTGGCGGAAGGGATGTAGAGAGGGTGGGATCAGGGGAGCAGTCAGCTAGGGCTGGCTAGGACGTCGACAACAACCGCACCCCCTGCCCGCATCCCAACCCTGGTAGAAACAAACCGTAAGGTATCGACAACGAAACTCTTTACTCTTTAAAAACACAGCAACCGCCGCACGACTCCAGGCTTTCCTGCAAATCACTCGCCATCTTCACATACACACATCGACACAATATCCACACAATATCGACACAACATCATGCTGAAAAAACGTCAGCACAAAACGTTCGTGTGAGCAGAGCCCGCTTCCTCTCTCTCCGTCCTCCCCAACCCAAACCTCCCACCCCCCCACCCCCATACACACACGCACACCCTCCAGGTCTTTTTCCATATCCTAACCGGGCCACCCCGCCCCCATACACACACACGCCTCGGTGCTCCTCTCTATCGTTCCCCTCTGCGTCTGCCCCTGTCCCGCTCTCTTCCTCCTGTACGAACTGCCCCAAAGTCATTCCGCTGCCCCGCTCTGCCCTCCCGCTCCTGTCCCCTTTCCTTACACCTCCCCCTCTTTTCAATCCTTATTTACCCTTTCTGGCCTTTTGCCCTGTATCTTTTGCTATATCGGGCCAGAGTCCTCCTTGCCGGCCTGGCGCTGTGGTCGGTCGCCACCGCCGCCACCGCCGCCGCCGCCGCCGCCCCCTCCTGCGGCAGCAGCGGCCACCTGCTGGCGCTGGCTGTACTCCTGGCGGCCCGCGTGTGCGTGGGCGTGTTCTCCTCCGTCATCATGCCCTCCGTGTCCGCCGCCACCGCGCAATGGGTGCCCGCGCCGCGGAAGGCCGCCACGCTGGCGCTCATCTACGCCTTCTTCAACGTGGGTAGGTGAGGAGGGGTAAGGAGGGGAGGCATGGTGGGGGAGGAGGGGTGGGGGAGGGTAAGGTGGGAAGGGGCAAGATGGGCAGGGACCGGTGTTGAAGAGGGATTGTGGATGCGGACGGTGGGGGGGGGGTTAAAGTACAGGCGAGAAGAAAGGTGAACAGGACAGGCAGGGACTGATATGAGGAGGTCGTAGGCGAGAGTAGGAGTTATAATATTTAAATAGTTCCCAAGAGGAGCATCTCTTATATCATTATAAGCATTAACGGCGGAAAGGGGAGAACGAAACCGGCACTACGCATTTCGGGCTTTAGGGGATGAGGGCGCCAAGTAAGGGGGGAGGGAGGAAGCTGGGGAACCAGGACCGTGCCGGGGGGGACAATGACGTGAATACGCAAGAAGCCCTTTCTTCAGTGTCCTTTTGTGTTCATGAGCGGTAGACACACACACACACACACATACACACACATACACACACATACACACACATACACACATACACACACATACACACACATACACACACACTCCCCGAGGAGTCTGGTGTATAACGATAATCAGGACACACTCCCGCCGGCTCACAGGAAAAAGAAGGCGGGACGTTGGGTGGTTTGTGCATTTCATTTTCCGTACTACATGTGTACGGCAGCCTTGTGTTTTTAGGAAGCTGGCTCCCCGTCGGGGCAATAGGTTTGGGTTGCAATGGACAAACAACAGAATCTTCGTGTGTTTGTTGCATGCCGTACATACAGGCGGCGTGCTGGGCCTTATCGTGGCCCCCCACTTGGCCAGCCGCGGAGCTGGCGGCGGCGGCGGCTGGGCGTCCGCGTTCGTCACCGCCGCCGCCGGGGGGGTCCTGTGGGCCTTGCTGGGCAGTGCTGCCGTGGCGCGGGTGGGACCTAGACCACAGCTCCCTTCGCAAAGACAAGGAAAACAACAGCAACAACAACAACAGCAGCAGCAGCAGCCCGGACCGATGGAGCCTGTTTCGGTACCAGGTTCAACACCCGCACAAGCAGCAGCAGCACAAGCAGCAGCACAAGCAGCAGCAGCACCAGCACCAGCAGACAACACACCACCAGGAGCAGCTGCTAAGTCAGAATCCACGTCCGCTGCGGCGCAGGCCCAGGGCCCAGCGCTGGCGGCGGCGGCGGCGGCGGCCTCAACGGCCGCCGATGGTGAAGGGGGAGAAGCCTGCGAAGCCGTTTTGGACAGTTCCGGGCGGAGGGCCAGTGCCGACCCATGGGTCACTGCATCTGATTACGGTGATGATTCCATCACGGCACGACAGAGCCGCACCCTGATACAGGTGAAATGAAATGAAGGGCCCATTAGACCATTAGAGCTGACGACCTTGAATATTACTTGAGGGCTATGAGGACTAACAGGACGCCCCATATGTATGTATGTATGTATTCCCAACGAGGACACGCGCGCGGTTTATTGTCGTAAAATTCACCAAGCGACGCTGCAAGTGCACGGAAAGGTACCAAAAATTGTCTTACACATGGCGACACGCGGAAACGCGACGCGTTCCATCGTGCATGCAACACATACACATACACACACACATAACCCTCCCTTCCCCCCACGTCCCCGGGGCTCGGAACCCCCCCCCCTCGGTCAGTTCTTTCGGTTGCTACTATCTTGCCCTGGCAGCAGCTTCAATCGCGTGCGGTTCGTCTTTCCCCCCTTTGTTGCAGGTAGCAGCGCTTTGTTGGTGTCACGTGGTGATTGGCTGGGGCTTCTTCGTGCTGCAAGCCTGGATACCGATGTACCTCCAGTCCTTGGGCGTCACGGACCTCGCTAATGCAGGTACGACCGCGTACGGCAACCGTACGTGCGGGTACGGATGACATCGTTTTCATGGTATACCGTGTGTCGTCGTCGGCCATATGGGGCTGGCGCGCGGTTTGGGTGGGGCAGGCGGGCGGGTGCGTGGGTGGTGAGCTCCCGATAAGGGGCCTTATATGTGCTGGGTTTTTAAGAAAAAACCCGTCAATTAGCTCCTGCCGTCGGTACGAACTCGTCCGCATACCTGCCGTACCCTCCTGCTCCTTGTGGGCCTTACGGAAACAACTACCCCCTTCTCACGCGTTTGTCGTACTCATACCCCTCTTTATCCACTTCTGACTCCCCTCCTCCCGGCTTTACCCGCGGGCCTTACTTTACGGTCCTTCTTACCCTGGGTCATGACCCGTGGGTCGTTGGAAGGCCTACTGGCTTCACTGCCCTGGCTTGCGGCTGCCTTCACCGCCACTGCCGCCGGCGGCCTGGCGGACGGCCTGGTGCGCAGCGGCCGAATGAAACGGCTTGCCGTACGCCGCTGCATGCACGCGGTGTCGACACTGGGCTGCGCCGTGGCCGTGTTGCCGCTGGCGGCGGCGCCGGGGGGGTCGTTGCCGCCGGCAGCAGCGACGGCGTGCCTGGTGGCGGCGGTGGGATGCTACGGCTTCAGCTTTGGCGGCTTCCACGCTTACATACAGGCAAGCGTCACCATCGTACCCCAAGTGCTAAAATCTCAAATCCTGAACTCGCGTCCTTCTCCACCCCCCGACACGACATTGGCCTCCACGGCCCAACAGGCTCATGTACGGCTTCGTTTGTCGTCCCCCCGCACGATTGTTGACATTTTCCCTATTTACATAAGAAGCCCCCCACACCGTAGGGGGTGCCGTGGGGGGCTTCTGCAGCTGCTTCTTTGACTTTTGCACCACAGATTTTCTCCCCGCCACAAACCCCCGGGCCGTGAACCGCTTTTCCCGCATTTTCTGACCTTATCCTCAACCTCCTGGCCCCCCCTTGATCTCACCGGCTAGGACGTGGCTGCTGCGGATGCGGGTCAGCTCCTAGGTCTCACCAACACGGGCAGCATCCTGGGGGGCATCGCGGGCAACCTGGCCACGGGCGCGGTGTTGCAGGTGTGGTGTGTATGGGCACGAGACATACATACATACATACATACATACATACATACATACATACATACATACATACATACATACATACATACATACATACATACATACATACATACACACGTGCATATGTGGGAAAGGAGTTGCGCGGCCCTGCACGTGACATGTGTGGTTGCCGCGTCCCTTCGTGCCGTGAAGGGTGTGGTTTTCAATCATTGATATGAGCCGCGATAGGGGAACGGTGTGGGCAATGCAACTGCTTGTGTGTGTGTGTGTGTGTGTGTGTGTGTGTGTGTGTGTATCCCCAGGCAAGTGCGTACTTGTATGCGCGTGACTGCGAGGATGCAAAGGATCTGAGCCACGGACAGGAACTGTGTATTTTATTTTGTGTATATTTTCATTGGGGTGTGTGTGTGTGTATTTGGCCAATCCCTGAGCCCTGGGAATCCCTTCCTGAGAATACCATAACTCCCCCCCACCCTCCCTGGATTTCCCTCATCCATCCTGTCGTACACAGGCCACCGGCGGCTACTGGGCTGTGTTTTGGATCGCGGCTGCATTGTACGGCACCTCCTGGATCTGCTTCCTGTGTTTGCTCCAGGGAGACCCCATCTCCTTGGTGGACCTTACGCGCACCGACCGGCGGCCGGGAGCAGCAAAACCCCAACTTGCCCCCCATTGAAACAGTGGCTGCCGCTGCTGCTGCTGCTGCTGCCGCTGCTGGTGATGCGCCATCAGGCACCTGTGGCGGTACTGCAGTTGTACTGCAGCGCCTGGAGGAGCCGCACATGCCAGCGAAGGGTCCTCTCTGCTAGCAAAGGGCCGCTTCGGCCACCTCATCTCTCAGCAAAGGGCCCTCTCGGCATCCCTTGGACATGCGATACACACACAGTCACACACACGCGCGCGCTATGGAGGAACTCTGGATAGAAGAGTTCTTCGTCGTTGTCTATCCCATGTGTCGTCCCATGTGTGGCGCTCTCGCACTACGTCTGTGTTGTTGACAGTGCTTAGCTAGCACCCGTATACGAACACAGACAGCGTGAAGACACCACTAATACACATCTTTTCTAAATGACATTCTTACTCGTAAGTGAAGATGAGGAGCTCAACACCAGCGGACAGGAGACACGTGTGCATTATACAATTATCGCATCGGCATGTATACACAGACAGACAGGCAGACAGATACACCCACAGGGCCACGCTTGCAAAGAACACTTTCCATCTCCACACCGGGACGGGATGTGGGCCAAGCAGTCTAAGTGACATCATCCCCATCATCATCATCAGCAGCAGCAGCAGCAGCAGCAGCAGCAGCAGCAGCAGCAGCAGCAGCAGCCGCGGTGCAGGGGTAAAACGCAGAGGCGGAAGATCCGCACTGTGTGCAACATGCATCTGCAATGTAACGGCCGCGCGGCGCCTCCCCTTGACCACCACTAGACCGGAATGGCTGGCCTACCCACCCTTGCCGCATAAAGCACAGTTCTCACTCTCGTCCCTTACCAAGCAACCCAGTCCCGCAAAGAAGACGTGCCGAAATACGACGACGATGATGCAGAATACAGGATGCAGGATTCCGACCTCCTAGAGGGCTGGCCGGCCGGTGGGGATGGGGCGGAGGGAAGTGGGAAGGGTGTGTGTATGCCGGAAGTTGCTCGTCCTCGGGCCACATCTCCCCCTCATCCGAGCCCCGCTGCTACCACCAGAACTCGACCTCCTGAACCTTCTTCTTGGCTCTCTCACCGCCTTTCCTCCTTCCCTTACCCGAGAGTCCCCCCCTCCCCCCCTTTTTTCCAACCCCGTACAACCTCAGAGCGGCACTAGGGAAGAAGAAGGGCTCCTCCCTGCACTACGTGCCCCTCTAAACCCCGCCTCCCGTCGCCTCTCCCTCTCCCGCCTTGGGGTCCCCTCCCCCTACTCCCTTACCCTTCACCCCCTAACCCCCCTCAACTCCTACATCCCACACGAGAGCTGTCCTTCCTACTGAGCTCAAGGCGCTCTTAGGCTGTAATTTCCAGCACAGCGCAACGTGTGTTTTTTCCTTCTGAAACCGACAGGATCGGGTTGTTGGGTCCCACCCTGTCTCAGCCTCTCCGTGGGATGCCCAGCGCCGCGAAAGAGCGCAAACGCGCCCAGAAGTCCACCACTGCCCGGGCCCGCTCCAGGGGGGTGCTACCGGTGCCACTGCCGCCGTGGCGGCCGTTGCCACTGCCGCCATGGCTGCTACCACCCGTGTCAAGTGAGTCACAATATTCGGTTTACCAGGGGTATGCTGAACTGGAAGAGAAGAAAGGGAGGAAGGGAAGGGTGCAAGGGAAAGGTGGAAAGGGAGGAAGGGAAGGGGGCAAGGGAAAGGAGGAAAGGGAGGAAGGGAAGGGAAGGGAAGGGGAGGGAGGAAGGGAAAGAAGCAGAAATTCGTAAATTTAGGTGCATGATTCTCTGCGCCCCCCCGAAAAATATTTTAGGAGGTAACTTTTGTAGGGCAGAGAAAAACTGCCGGAAAAACTGGCACATAGCGCTAGACGATTAAACGCAGCATTAATGACTGCGTCCACTGGTCACCCGCCCCGAGGGCAAACCTGAAGCGCCAGCGACAAACGAACCGCGCCCTGAGGAGGCGTTCGACAAGGTGCCCTGGGAGATAATGTCGCTTCGTTTGCAGGAGAGGGGGGTTGAAGGGTCCATGCTGCGGTCACTGATGTGGGCGTATGACAAGGTTACAATGGTCATCAAGACGAATCGCAAGACTGGAGGGGAATGTGAGTCAAAACAGGGTGTGAAACAAGGCTGTCCACTATCAACTAAGCTGTTTGGACTTTACATTGAAACTCTTGCGGACGTCATCGATATGCATGACGGTGTTCACATCAGGGCAAGTCCAGAGGATGCACTGAAGGTTGGAAATGAGCGAGTGTCTATCCTCCTCTATGCCGATGACGGCAACGACACCGGCAACGACACCGGGACGCATGGGGGAGCTGCTTAATGTTGTTCTGTGATGATTTTGGGATGCAGCCAAATGTGTCGAAATGTGAACGCTTCGTTTTTGCAAGCGACAGCGACACAAGGAGTGCTGTTCATGATGAGTTCAGGATGGCTGGTGAGGCCATACCGGCTAAGGAGAGTGCACGATACCTGGGGTTAGCGTATGGACCGTTTTGAACGGCCGTTTTGGGCTGCCGCCAGCAGTTGTGTGACACAGCTAGAACAGCTATGTTCGTGTTGAGTTCAAATTTGGATGGGAGTTGTTCGGCCCAGATGTGAGGATGAGGTGTTTTGATACGCAGGTACGAGCAATACTGTTGTATGGTTGTCAAGCGTCGGGGCCGTTTATGCTAGCTGAGGTCTTGGACAGGCTTAGGAGGCCGAGTGATGGGGTGAGGACGGAGCGGTGCAGCTTAAGCTGAAGCTTCAAATATCGTTCATGCGGCTTTTTGTTGGAGCTGATAGACCAACGCATCGTCTCCTGTTCGCTGAATTGTCGCGGCTACCCCTACACTACCACGTTTTTAAACAGATTGTGAGGTTTTGGAATCGTGTCCGTTTATAGTGTGGGTCTGTGGCACACCAAGTTTTGCGACAGAAGGTCGTAGAGTCCCTCTTCAACCCCGAAGGGGCCGGATGGGGGACACTACTCCTTCATTTTCTAAGTTTTCTGGGGCACGACGTATGGACAGGTGCCCTGCAAGGGCTACACGAGGTAGACAAACGAGTGGAATGGCTGATGAACAGGCCATTGCCAGAAGGTGTGGTATTGGAGTTCAAGGACCGATTGGTGAGTGGTTGGAAGCATACGCGCTTAGATGTCCAGCCAGACGTGTACCCGTCAGATGGCAAGCAACCAGGAATTCACATGGCGAAGTATAAGCATTGGATGGGTCTGGCGGCCGAACAAATGGGCAGGAAGGAGGTGCTCCCGCATATCACAACGAGTCTGACGGACAAGCAGCGGACGAAGTGTTTGATCATCTGGCCACCGTCGTGGGCGCCCTCCGCCAGTCGGGTGAGAGGATCCTGCTTCTGGGGGATTGGAACGCGCGCGTGGGGGGGCTGCCTAACCACCTCTCCGACATCCCGGACCTAGACTATCTTGACGATTTAGGAGAGGAGGTCGGGTGCCCTTTTGTGGACGGCGAGGCATACAGAGCACTGCTGGGTGTGCCCCGCCGGTCGCTAGATCAGGAGCATAATGCGTTTGGACGTAAACTGCTCGAGTTGTGCCGGGTTTCAGAGGTTGTCATTCTCAATGGGCGGGCACCGGGTGACACTGAGGGCAGGCTCACATACGAGTCCAGCCGGGGGGGAGGCAGCATGATTGACCTTGTGCTTGCGTCCCCTTCTTTGTACCCGTGCGTGCGTTCCTTCCGTGTCCTGCCGCAGCAATCTTTTTACCGTGAAGAACGCCGCTTGAGTGATCATAACCCCGTGTCCCTTCACCTCGCGTCGGTTTGGAGGCCGGACCGGCCACCCACGCGTAAACCCAAGCCGACGTTTCTTGTCTCTGAGGCGCACAGGTACACAGACATGTTCTACAACCCGGAGGCCCCCCCTGTGGTTGGTGTCCGGGCGGTTGTGGATTCCCTGCGTGCTGGCCAGATTGGTGTCACCCAGGCGGTGGACACTATCGAACGGATTTTGCTGGGTTGCTTCGGTGATGCCTTCAGGCCCGGGCCGGTTTCTAATGGCAAGGCGGCGTGGTGGAATGATGAGTGTGCTGCGGCTAAGCAGGCCATGCTGCAGTATCGGTCTGATGTGATGAAGTGGGGGTGTGCTGCCCCGGCCGTGGGGCATACGAGTTTTCAAGAGTTACGTCGTCAGTTTAATCGTGCTAAGCGTAACGCGCGACGGGATCACCGGCTGCGAGCCTTGGAGTCATTCATAGCTACATGCAAACGGGATGCGAAGACCCTATGGCAACGTCTGAACGGTAAGCCAGCGTCCAGATGCAATGTGGAAGACGTGTCGGAGTGGACGGACTACTTCGATCGCCTTTATAATGCCTCAGCCTCCTTCGATGAGGTGCAGGAGGCCCGTGTCTGTGCCATTCTCAACTGTATCAATCTCGGTGCGGGCTCCCAAGTCGGGGCGGCGTGGCGTGATTCCGAACCGGTGCATGCTAGACGGTCTATGGCCGACACTATGAATGGTCCGTTCACTCTTGAAGAGGTTGAGGCGGCTTTGTCGTCCCTGTCTAATGGGCGTTCCCCGGGTCTGGGTATGGTTCCGGCCGAGTGCTACAAGTATGCCAAGCGAATCCCTCGTGAAGGTGATGAAGACAGGGTGTCCGTCAATGTTATTGCCCCTGCGATTCGAGACCTTTTCCAGCACATTTGGGATACAGGGGATGTGCCTGACCAGTTTTGCGTGGCGTCTCTCAGTCCGTTATTTAAGAAAGGCGACCCCAGGGTCAAGGACAACTACAGGGGTCTAGCTGTGGGATGCGCCATTGCCAAATGCTATGCCACGGTTCTCGACAGGCGGCTGGCAGCTTTCGGGGATAAAGATGGTGTCCGGTGCCGTTTTCAGGCTGGGTCCCGTCAAAAGCGCAGTACAGTTCATCAGTTGTTCGTTGTTCGTCATCTTAAAAGTCGTTATGAGCGGCCCGGCAGCAATCAGGCCCTGTATGCGTGTCAGGTGGATTTTGAGAAAGCCTTTGATAGAGTGCCCCGGGCGAGCCTGTGGCAGCGTCTTGAGGAGAGGGGTGTGCATGGACCCATGTTGGCGGCCCTTAAAGCCAGCTACGAACGTGTTCTCCAGCGGGTCAAGGTTAACGGTCGCCTAGGGTCCATCTTTGCCTCTCTGCAGGGCGTGAAGCAGGGGTGTCCCATGAGTCCCAATTTGTTCGGGTTCTTCATTGAGGTTATTGCCGACTACCTTGAAGCGAGGGATGGTATGGACGAATGGTTCAACACACGTGCACACGAATGTCCTGTCATTAATGATCGTCGGTTGCCTCTGTTGTTCTATGCAGACGACCTTACTCTGTTCGCGACCTCGTTGGCACGCCTCCAGTTCTCGCTTAAGCTGCTTATTGAGTTCTGTGCTGCTTTTGGTATGCGCTGCAACGTTCGGAAATGTGAGGCCCTTGTTGTGGCTGCTTCCGTTGATGTCGTTAAGAGGGCGTTTGAGGGGGTGAGGCTCATGCTTCCTCTCCGTACTGATGGGTCGCTTTGGCACCCACCCATGGTTGGTAGTTTACTTGTTCCTAGTCCTATTAACTGGTGTGGTCGCGTTAGGTACTTGGGTCTCTATTGGGGCCCTGCGTCCCCGTTTGCGAGTTGTGTCAACGAACTTTTGGAAGCAGGGCGACGGGCTATGTTCGGTCTTAGTAATCGGTTGGATGAGAACAGGGTGTGGGCTCCTGCCGTTCGGCTTCAAGCGTTCGACACCCAGGTCCGTTCGGTTCTCTGTTATGGTGCTGAGGTCTGGGGTCCTGATAGGATTGTCTCCGTCCTGCGGTTAGGTAAAGGGTGTTTTACCCCGCATGGTAAGTCATATTTTGATTCGGCTTTGGAAGATGGTATGGTCCAGGTCCAGCGTGACTTCTGTTTACGTTGTGCTGGGCTCAAGCAGGTACCTTACAAGCTGTTGTACAGGGAGCTGTCTCAGTTGCCTTTGCAGTACTTTTGGTTACGCCTTGCGTTGTGTTTCTGGAATAAGATAGTCAAGTCCCGTGGGTCGGTCTATCATGACGTGTTAGTAGATGATCTCCGTCTGGCTCTTCTGTCTGATCTCAAAGTGGATTGCTGGTCGTCTAAAGTGCTCATCATTTTGCGTTGGTTGGGCCATGAGTGGCCGGCGTGTGACTCCGTTTCTCAGAAGGTAGATGTATACTCGTCTCAGTTGATTCGAGTGGGTGAGGTTCTGGAGAGGTTATCTGCGTTCCTTTTAAGTGACTGGGATCAGTTCAGCCAAGGGGGTGATCCGCGTGTGTTCCAAGGTAAAGGGGTTTCGCTTTGCAGGTATCATAACTGGATGGGCTCCCCTTCACCAGCAAGAGAGGGCTCCGATCCCACAGGCTATTTGCGTGTTTATTTGCCGGTCAACCAGTTGCGTATGGTTGCCAAATTCCGTCTTTGTTGTTGGCCTTTGGAGGTCAACAAAGGACACCATAGGCCGAGAGAGTGCCGTACGTGTCAGGTCTGTACGTCGGGTAAGGTTGAGGATGAATATCATGTGCTTATGGAGTGTGAGGCGTACACTGAGTTGCGTAATAGGTTTCTGATTAACGTTGAAGATACTGATATGCGCAAGGTATTTCTTAATACCAATCCGAGGAAAATCGCTACTTTCCTTACTGAGGTTTTTGATGAGCGTCAACAGCGTGCTCTGGAGCCTCACGGCTCGTGAGGGCACCCGCCGCGTCGGCGGCGGAAATACTGTAACCACAATACAATACAACGTTTATCCCGAGTTCAGCGAATTGCAAGCTTATGCAGTTGGCGGCTAACAGAGCACACAAGGGATGGCGTTATATACCTAGGGAGGAGCGAGTATGCCCCTGCTGCGGCACTGATAGCCATATTGAAGGTGAGAAGCACATTTTGCTGGACTGGATGGTGCTCTCATGCGATCGGGCAGCCCTTGCGCCCTGGGATCGTATTGGGCGTTTTGCAGGTACGGGGAACGCACCCCACGACCACGTATCAGACACACACACACACATAAAATGCAAAATCACGGACACACATACGCACTGTTGTATCACGTCTTTTGCAGAAAAGAACCGATCGGCGGATGTCAGATTCCGTGATACCCAGGATACTACACGCACGGTGTGTGTGTGTGTGTGTGTGTGTGTGTGGATGGGCCATTCGTTTTACCTCAGCCTGCCAACGTCAGCAGCTTTACTTATGTGGCATGAAACCCGCCTTGCATTAACAACAACACGCCTCGCCGACGCAATCAGCACAACTTTCACCCATCCAGCCACCTGCAGGTCGCTGCTGCTGCCACTGCAGCGAGCTACAAAAAGCAAGGTGCGTGCTTGACTAAATCTATATCGAACTCCTCATAATAATTGCAGTCAATCGCACGTTTATCTGTCCATGCATCCATGTGGCAAATCATACAACATATCAACTGTGTACACTCATACAGGGCACATATCTGCAGCAGCAGCAGCAGCAGACATCCAAAAGGAAGGGAAGGAAGGATGGACTAAACCCTAAGTTATACAGCAATGGCTGCAGTGCCACGCACCTGCAGTAGTAAAAGCAACAAACCCAACAAACAACTGCAAATAGATCTGCTACCCTGAAGTGCACACCAAACTCACCACGTTAACGTTGCCTGTTAATCCCTAGCATGGGACATGGCCCAGCTGTCAATCTATCCAAGCCAATCCCTCTACTGCAACCCAAACCAACCAGATCAAATCTGAGCAGCACACATACAAGCCAGGGAAACCGGTGCTGAGTGCAGTGCTGCTGTTGGCTATATCGGGATTGATGCAATGGCTGCCGGCAGCAGTGGCGGCACCACTGCAAGTGCCGAGGACGGCATGGCTGCAGCCACCATCCCCCGCCCAAGCCGCACCGTACAAGCCAGTAAGGCGCCGCCCTTGTATTTCACCGTGTGCAGGCCATTGCCCCCATAGCAGCGGCCGTATCACCGCAGTGGTACCAGCTGCGGCAGTTGCTGCTCCAGAGCCACACCTTCCAACAGTGGCAATGGCACTTCCTGCTGCAGCTGCGATGGCCTTGGCAACAACTGCTCCGTACAGAATGGTAACTGCGGCATCGAGGATGGCAGTAGCGGGGGCAGTAGTGGTGGCGGCAGGCCAGAGCTGTCATCCGATTCCAGTGACCGCAGTTGTGCATTCTCTGCCTCCATCCCCACCGTAATCTCCACCGCCGCCAAGCTGACCGCACCAGCGTTGTTGCAACCCAAGCGTTCCAGAGCTTGATGTTGTGGCTGTAGCTGCTGCCCCTGCTGCTGTTGCTGTTGGCTGCAGCTCGAAACGTGTGGATGCTACCGTGTCGTCCTCTGCACAGCATAATGTATGCAGCTGCGGCTGCGGCAGCGGCTGCAGGTGCTGCATCGGTGCCTGCCGACTGCTGTGAGCAGGGCACTGCTGCAGCCGGCCAGAAGGTGATGGGACCTGCAGCAGCGGCTGTAGCGCCAGCTGATAGCGGCGGCTGTGGCTCTGGGTCTTGGCCTTGAGTCGCGCCTGTTGCTGCTGCTGCTTCGGTTGCGCACACAAACAGCAGCCCTTGGCCAGTATCAAGCCCGGCAAGATATGATATATGGAATGGAACCAATAAATGCGAACTCCGATTTCCCGTACCGCTTCTCACTCCTAACTCTTAGCCGTCCTTCGTGGTCGAGGCCCTCTCCTCCCACGGCCTTGCAACCCAACACTTCCGCAGAAAAGGTAAGGCCCTTAAGCTGTCACCCAATCAGCTCGACAACAACGAATGCGGCGAGGCGCCCAACCCGAGCGCTCGCAGTGCCAAGCGGGCTCCACAAACAGTGCCAGAACTATCTATGCATGTGCATGAAGAGTGCGCACATGAACGAAAACGCGCCAACGCAGTGTGTGCCTCTTGGTCTATGAGGGGAGTTGTAACTTATGGGGGGGGGTCTGGGAGGGGCGTAGCCCCCCCCAGCGCCCCACACTTAAGGAATACATTACGGCGACGCTAGCAACTTTGTTACTTAGGTCGGAATAAATTGAGACCCCCCCTAAATGAAAAAATCACTGGGTAAGGGACAGCTGTTACAGTCTCACTCACACATACAAACTCACACCTGGATATCAGTCACTAGAAGGCTGCTGTCCGGTCCTACGCCGGGGGCCCAGTGCGAGCCAGCAGCACCTCCCGCCGCAACCGCCGCCAGCGGAGGACAACCAAGAGCACCGCCGCCGCCGCCACCAGCACCGCCGCCGCCGGGACAAGCGCCGCCAGCAGCCGTACGGTTCCGGAAGATAAATATTTCCCCTGTCAGTCGTACGTATATGTAGTCCGTCGTAGGTATATGTAGTCCGCAGCTGCGGACTACATCCAGCAGGGAACAGGAACCGTAATATTGAGAAACTGAACCCACTAACCAACTAGTCAATGACAAACCACCTTGCCCGGAAAGACTAACCTCAAAACCACATCCCCCACACACGTTGGCAGTTGGGGGCAGTAATGGCGGCGGCGGTAATGGAGGTGGTGTGTAGTGCACAGATCGCTGGTACAGCGCCATCAACCTCTCCTTGCCACCCGTGTTACCCCCCCTCCCCGCCATTCCCTGGGTGTTTTTTGTAATTGGGGTAGTTGAGGACCGTTGCAAATCGTTGTAATTGGATACAGTTATAAACAACTATAAGCAGTTTGGCGGGGGCGCGTGAGAACAGTCATTAAAAGGAGATGAGTGAGTTGTGGAGAGTGGTTGAGCACAGGGGGTTGTGTACGCATGCCGTGGGGGTCCTGGAGATTAGCTGTTGAGGGGGCACACCGGGGGGAAGCTTTCCTGCGTTGCTGACATATAACATATCTTGCAGTAAGGATGTGAGAGCTGTGAGTCTTTTGATGGGCAACCCTGCGGAATGCAGTGCTTTACCGTACTGAAATGCGGGTTGATCGGGAAAAGGGCTGCAAGCATTGCGAGAAGCTTAGGTTATATGTGAGCGCAGGCATGTTGTTGGATTTTTAGGTTGTGCTCCTTCCCTCTGTTTGCTGAATTGCGCATTTTTAGGAGATGGATGGCGGAGAATGTAGGAACACGGGCGCTCTACGGTCAACCACTTATTAGACTTTGGATGATAAAAGGAATGCTGATACTTTTCGTAACTCCCACGTTTAATTTATTCGTCGTGTCCTTGGAGTGGATTCCTTAGCTGGAATTGTACGGATGTAACCGTTTTGCGCCCTTAGAAGCTGCGTTACCATTTCCAATTGCCGTCGAGAACTCTGCGAGCCCTGGTTACACTCTAACTTATGTACTATGTTTGAGCATATTTCCTATTGAATAACTTTTCCAAGACGAACAAGGCTTGCAGACAGACTTCTCGACCCCAAAATATTACATATTAAATAGTTTATGCGCCACAATTAATTACGACTGTAGAGCTTTGGAACGCCTGGGACAGTGCGGTTGACGACGTAAACTCCAGACGAGCATCCCTTCGTGAACGACAAGCGGAAATGAGCAGTGGGCAAAAGGTCAGGGAGCAATACAGTTATTGATGAAATTTGGGCATGACAGAGTTCAGGGTCACTAACGCAACCACGTGCTCACCTCTAGGGTGTCATGCTGTGCGAACGGCCAGCACCGTCCCAAATGGACACCGGGCCTGCACCAAAACCATTTCTACCAGCGTCAGGGACAACCTGCATGGATCGTCTGGGCCTGGTGCCAACGCAAAAGGTAAGCCTTCGCCATCTCAGGGATTAATCGACACCCCATCCCCACGCCAATACCCTTCCGCCCACGCACAAAGCTTCCCCGTGGTACAAGCTTAATGTAATCTGATCAGCAATTATGAAATCACGCGGAAACGTACGAGCGCACCCCGAGGGCGCTCGGTCTGACCTGATGTCCGGGGCGCACGCAGCGATATCCCTCACAGGCTTGGCCTCGCCCGCCGAAGGCGGCTCTACCGAAACCTTGTTGCCTTGGTAGCATGTATCCTTGCTCTTCCTGCAGATGGGTATCTTCTAAGGGAAAGCCCTGGTCCTTAGCCCCTGACTCCGTGGAATGGCGCCAGGAATGTCGCCAGCAGATGCTTAGCAGCCCAAAGGCAAAGACAGACAGCACTGCAGAGCCGTTGTAGGGGAGGGGGAGGGACTCGGAAGGGCAGCAGCAACAAAAGGACACCTCTCTCCCTTAGCGGGCTGCCAGCGCGTTGGGCATTGCTCCCCTAGGTCCCTCGGCAGCAAATGGCCCGAAGGGCACCACCGACGGCGGATCTGTGGCCATCGGCCGGCTCATGCACCCCCTCTCGTGCTAAAGAGTGGGTAATAACCCAAAGAGGGGAAAGGGTCCACGCGCTCCCGTCTGGCCCGGGTGTGAGGGCAGCGGATGAGGGGCACTCTTAACCCGCACTCTTAGCCGTGGCAGGGCCAAGGCCAAGGCCAACAGGCCTGGTCAGTACACCATATGGGGGGAGGTGGGCCTCGCCTCCGACATCCGCGGCCAGTGGGCTGGCAACGCGTGTCCCGATGGGGCCCGCTGTGATGGGGGCTAAGAGGGGAGCCCGGGCTGAGAAGATTTTTGCTGGAGGACACAGCTGGGTTAGGCGGCACGTTGGCCGTCCGGGAGTTGGGGTGGGGTGGAGGGTGGGGTGGGGTGGAGGGTGGGGAGGGGGTATTCATAAACCACCGGAAGGAAGGAAGTCCGGTTACCTCGTGCCATCTCGCGCTTGGTGTGTGAGGTTGGGTGGGTGGGATCGGGTGCCGACATACAGACGTACTTGTTGGATAATGACAAACATGCATTTACCCGTCCGCTGTGCATATACTGCGGGTGCAGACCTTCCCCCCGAGCCTGGCGCCCAAGCCAGCCAACATCAATGCCAAGAGTATCGCCGCGGTCAGGGGCCTGGAGGAGGATATCCGGCTGGCGGCGCTAGCGGAGGCGGAGAGGAAGGTGGCGGAGGCGGTGAAGGCGGAAAACGTGACGGCGTTTGGGTGAGCGGTTGGGCGGTTGGGTTGTTGGGCGGTTGGATGGCGAGGAGTGGGATCAGTGGAGTCGCAGCAGTAGCAGTCGTAGCAGTAGCAGTTGTAGCCATTGTGTTCTTATTGCGCCGTATGAGGAGGATCCACATGCAGCTCAGCGCCATAACTACCTACCTACCAACACTACGTGACGAAATTCCATATCCAATCCAATTATCTTGTGGTCGAGGTATACCGGGTTTTTCTAACGGTTTGTAACTCCATTTCGCACCTCCCAACCGAGCTACCGTCGAACCACTACTTTACCCCAACATAGGGCCCAGCTGCGCACCGCCATTCTGGCGGGTGATGACGTCAGCTTTTGGAGAGCCGCCAGGCACGCCGATGACGTCAAGCAATCCGTGGAGGTATCAAAGGCGCGTGCGGCCGCCGCCGCCGCGGCCGCGAGCCCCATGGTCGCCGCCGCCGCCGTTGCCCGTAGCGGTGACGGTAGTGGCGGCGGGGACGCTGCTGCCGACGGGACGAGCAAGGCGTCCATGCTGTCGTTCGTGGACGATCTTTTGAAGGAAGCGACGCTGACGTTGGAATCCCCGTCGGGGCGAACAGACGGTACGAAAGACGCGAGCACCAGCGGCGGCGGCTCCGCCACCGTTGCCGCCGCCGCGGCGGCGGCGTCATCAACGCCACGCACCGCCGCTGGCGGCGGGCGCAAGGGGCATGGCGGCGGCGGCGGCGGCGGCAGCGCAAACAAGCCGGCATGGGCGTTGACGGAGGAGGAGGTGTCGAAGCTGGAGGACGCGGAGGAGGAGGAGCTTCTGAAGTTTGCAGATGACCTAGACTTTGAAGCCTTCATGGCGGCTTTAGATGATCCAGAGCTGCAGGTGGGTTCAGACAGTTTTAGGATACCTCTAGGGCGGCTTTGTCTGTCTGTCTGCCTGTGTGTCTGTCCTCCCACCTCGACCCGTTCCGTACACACATTCCGTACACGCGCGCCTCAGACGCTGTCCTTGCACGTTTTCCTGACGCGAATCACATACAAATACGTACAGACACACATACATACATACACACGCACGTGCGTGCAGGAATGTGTCAAGGCGAGCAGCAGCGAGGGGGGCAAGGCACCGGCTCCAGGGGAGGAGAAGGCCTGGCGCAGGAACCTGGTCAAGGCTATGAACCATGTGGCCATGAAGCGGGTGGCAGCGGCACGGCGAGCCGGGCGAGACGGCGATGATGAGGACAGCGGCTCGGTTGCGGTGGGCTCGGACGGCATCACGACAGCTCTCAGCAAGTGGGTCGGTGTGCGTGTGTGTGTGTGTGTACGCGTGCGTGTGTATGCGTACGTAGGTTGGGGCCGAACCAGGATTTGAAAAAGCGTGGAGGGGATTGGAGGCCAAAAGCCGCGGAAGCACCAGGCAGTAGCGCAGGTACCAGTAACGGTCAGCGTTTTAGGGCTCTCCGGGCCCACCCAAGCACACGGAGTACTTCCACCTTTCTTTGCGTAAATTTGGTAACTAACTAAGAGCCCGAGAGACACGCGCACGTGGGTTCAGGTAGCCGTCACCAACCGATACCCCCCTTCACTCCCCCTCAGGTATGGCCCCCAAAACACATTTAAGCTCTTACCACCCTCGTGCCCCTCCCCCGTCCCCCCCCACCCCCCGCGGCACATAATTGGATCCCTCAGGGCCACCGCTGTCAGCAGGATGAAGTCCGAGGCGGCCGCGGCGAAGCGCGCAGCTCTATCGGAAGCCAAGGGCGAGGGGGCGGCCGGGGGCGGCTGGGATGCCTCCACGCGCGCCTCGGACGACGTAGGTCGGATGGAGCGGGCAAAGGCCGCCACGGTGGAGGCCTTTGAATTCCTGAGGGAAAACCCGGAGCTCCGTGCCGTACATTCTCCCGCCAGTGTACGAGCTATGATTACTAAGGCCGATACGGTTGTGGGAGCAGTGGGAAAGGCGGTGAGCTGAGTTTGTCGGTGCTTTTTTGAAAGTTCGGCTTAGGTGGGAGCTTAGCTTGGGGACCAGTGGTTTGACGAACGGGGAGTTCGGGCTCGGAGTAACAGTGGGAGGGGGGAAGAGGGGTGAGGGGTGAGGGGTGGGACGGGGAACAATGGGCAGCACTGTTGGGAGAGAGGGGGAAGGGTTTATTGCACATTCATGACTGAGATGCGCAGTGAGGGGTCCATTAACAGCTCACAGGACGGGACTGAACGACAGAAGGAGACTAGACACCTTTCATTCGTGCGCCGTTCACCGTTGCAGTTGCAGTTGGTAGGTTTGGTTGGGGGTTGTATGTGTGATCAGTTAGGTGGTTGGGGGCGTTAAATTGCAGAGGCATGTTGGGCACAGTCCACCCCTGCGTTTCACCCGCTGCCGCTGCTGTTGCTGCTGCTGCTGCTGCTGCTGATGATGATGATGATGATGATGATGGGGATGATGTCACTTAGACTGCTTGGCCCACATCCCATCCCGGTGTGGAGATGGAAAGCGCTCTTTTGTGCGCGTGTGAGTGTATCTGTCTGTCTGTCTGTCTGTCTGTCTGTCTGTGTACACATGCCGATGCGGATGATGTGGAGCTTCATCACACATGTGTCTTCTGTCTGTGTTCCGTGCCTGTTGACGTTCAGCTCCTTATCTTTACGAGTGGGTATAGCGGTCTTAGGGCTGTCTGTGTTCGTACGGGTGCTAGCGGAGTGCGTGGGGTGCGAGAACTGAATATGCGCGTGTGCACGTGTGTGTGTGTGTGTGTGTGTGTGTGTGTGTGTGTGTGTGTGTCTCTACATCGCCCGTGCATTGAGAAATATCAGCAAAAAAAACAATGAATTCTCGGACGTTTTGCAGCCGAAAACAAAATGGCTTTTTTGCAGTATGAATCAGCTTACTGCCCCACACCCGGATATGCCCTAGGAGGGCAGGACTGAAAAATGAGCGCCTTTCCACCTCCACCTCCACCTCCACCTCCAGCGCGCGTACACTTGAAAGATTACATTGGTATGCGCGCTTGCCACGGCCTTTGTATCTGTCTGGTCAGCAACCATGTGCACAATCTCACCACAGGCGACGGCTGCTTTGCTAATCTCGCCACTTGTTCACATGCAGCCAGTGCGACCAACACGCACGCACCTGCCCACCCACCCAACCCACATTCCCATTCCCTAGTCTTGTGCCAACAACCATAACCATCTGTACAAGTCATCGCCACCGTGTCGTTGTCAGTGTCGTAATGTTCTCGTCACACAACTGGCAAGCCACAACAGCCATTCCACACGGTCTGATGCACATCATCAGCGGCAGGGCCCATATCGGCAAATGGCGTGTTTAGGCAAATGCACCCCCACGACATACGTATCCGCACCTCAACCAAGTACGAAACCCGCCGGCAGGTTGCGAGTGCTAAAGCAACTGCAAAATGTGCACACAGCTGCGACAGCTGGCTATCCTGTCACATCAATGTAGACACCACAATTGTATAATGCTGGAAAGGCCGACAACAACATACATGCAACACTCGCAGATGCTCTGAACCTACATCCCACGTCCGCAAAGCAGAAGGCAACTAGAAGGCAACCCACGTCATACCTGATGTGGACGCCCCGTCCTTTCGACCCTCGCCCTGGAAAATTAGGAGCCTAACACGTATAGCGTACTGGCGATATACGTGTTTTGTCTTGCTGTCGTACTGGAACTCTACTCCGGTTCGTCCTCCATGCTGCCACCACTAACTACGAAAGGAGCATCTGACGCGAAGCACAACTGTACCGCTCTTTTAATTGAATTCCAGAGTTCCTTTTCCTTGACATCTTAGCTACCTATTGTTCAGGAAGCCCTCCGTGCAAATTATGAATGGAAGGATCAGTTTTCCTTCCTAGGAAGAGATTATGGATCTGACTTGTAGATTTGACGTGATACTATAGCATAACGGTTGGTCCAATTTTGCCGGTCCCATTTCCGATTGACAGCCCGATGACAACAACACTTTTTCAATCGTCACAATGCAACCCCAACAATCATAGCGGCTAAACAACCGTCATGAAACTTTTGCTAAAACTCTTATCCTAGTCGCCGTTTTGAACAGATTTGAACGCGTCTCAGACTCGCAAACACTTTCCTACGTCCTTGACCGCCGGCTTCTCCCGTTAGCTCTCCCCTAACCACCACCATCATGTCCTAATCTGGCCGCACCTGGCAAAATCTGTTTTCTGACAGCCGTCAAATCTTTTGGCTGAACCTGTCGACACCTCGCCAAGCGCACACAGCTATAATAATGCGTATCGGTCCTCAGGTAAACCTCGTCCTTTACCGCTAAGGTAATAAAAACCCTCGCGCATGCTCCCAAGGTAACGTTAGGCCGCCCTCTTAATTGCCTATTCCGTTCCGTGGTACGCGCACCGCATAGTAGCGTATTGCCTGATCAGGCATCCCCTCCTCCCCCCCACCACATGGCAAGGACCGCCAAAACAACTGCTCCAGCCTCGGTGGTACGAGTCTCCAACCGCCCCCAAAAAACAAATCTCCATCTTGACTCTTAAAACTGTCGCTCGACGCGGTTCCACTGCCATAGACAGCCAAACAGAGCGCCAACAACAGCACCGCGCACTCATGGGGTCCGCCCGACTCACGCACTTTCCGTACTGTCGTACAGCCGTACGCACAGCTCAGCCGTACTCACGCGCGCTCCTTCGTATTTTGCAGACCTTTCAAGCTGACCTAAACAGCGGTATAACACCTTCCGCAAGGCAAAAAGTGACTAACGGCACCGAGATTCACCACCACCTTATAATTTTCGACATGCGCGACATCTCGTTCCTAGTTCCTCTCGCCGATTTTCCGTGTTCAGTGTTTTTATGTATGTAGGTAGGTAGGTATGCATGCATGTGTGTGTATATAAGTGCTCTGTCGGTGCATCATCCGCATGTACGGAAATGTACGGATCCATTCGGTAAGAAATAACCGGTCTCTGCTGCACGACGTCACAGCTCCCGCTCACCCAGATACACAGTCAAGCGGCTAAGCGGCCCACTGCCCTCGTTGTACGCGTACAGAAGCCGCGTCTGGAAGCTGCCCTCCTCCTCCTCGGCCGCTGTCGCCGACACGGACCCGCGGGTCCCTTCCTCCTTCTCTACCGAACCATGGGTCGGTGCCGATGAACCACCATAGATCGTTCCACAGCCCTCCGGGCCATCCGTCGTTGGGCCAATACGCCCCGAAACCAAGCGGGCGCGGAAGGACGAGAGTCCCCGCAGCAGCAACATCGGCGGCGTCAGGATTGTCACAACCGGCAGTAGCAGCGGCAGCGCGCACAGCAGTAGCAGCAGCAGCAGCAACAGCGTGACGGGACCCGGCCGTTCCTGCCGTGCAGCACTACCTACGCAACCACCCATTGGCACCTCACTCCGGTCCGTCGGACAGCCGCCGCTACTGCCGCCGTCGCCGCTACCGCCGCTGTTACTGCCGCCGTCGCCACCTTGCCTGCTACTGCCATCGAAATGAAGTTTGCCGTCAGTAGCCTTCCAGACAAAAAGCGACCCAGGGAGATTCCGGATGATCTCATCTCGTAACGCTGCCCGAAAGGCTGGGCCCCCTGGCACATGCATCGACACGTAACATTTGCCCGTGCGAGTGGGCCCATTCCCGTCACCCAGAAGACCCGCCAGCAGCATCAATAACTGAACATGCTGACGCGGCGTGGTTGCCGTACAAGTTTGAGTGGTGACGGCGTCTCCAGGCGCCAGTGGGCCCGCGGCGGCGCCGGCGGCGGCGGCGGCGCCCGCTGCCGCCAGCGGCGCACCGGCGACAGGTCCAGCAGCAGCAGCTGCAGCTGGGACATGTTGCTGTACGGCATCTGCAGCTTCCGCCGCTGCCGCAGGCGGCTGATGGGGCTCCGCCGGTGGCCCTTCCGTATCCAACGGTTCATCCAACTTGTCGAGAACCACGCGACGTAACGGTCGCCACAGCGCCAACGTTTCGGCCAGCTTCGGCGCGAAGGCGGGGCGGGCCCCAGCGCCGCCACTGTCGCCGCCGTCCCTATTCACTATCGCAACGCCGCCGCTATCGCCGCTGCCGCTGCCGCCGTCGCCCGTGTTGGCAATGGCCGAGCTTGCTGACGCCACGCCGATTGCTACGGCCATCGCTTCCGTTCCCGAAATGCCGTCACCGCCGCCACCGCCGCCGCCACCGCCAGGTGCGGTCCTGTCCTCTTCAAGCAACAACTCCACACCGTCCTCAATCCACAGCTTCCTAGGCAGGCAATGTGGCGGCGTCGCCTCTGCAATGACACGTAACAGCTTCGGCAGCGTGCTGACCTCTCCGGGGGCCCCGATCGCGGCGGCGGCGCCACCGCCGCCGCCGCCGCCGCCGCCGCCTAAAATCCCACCGACTTGAAATCCCGCCATTTTGCCGTCCTGCCGGAGAACAGAGAGCTCCTCCACGCCAACTGCCCCCGTGACCATGAGTTGCCGGGCGGCGGCGGCAACGCCCTTGGCGCGACCCAGTACGAACAGGAGCCGCATGTACAGCAGCGGCGGCGGCAGCGGTGATGTCGACGGCGGCGAGTGTGATGACGCTGGTGGTTGCCGCCGTGCTGCGGTAGGCCGCCCTGTGCTTGTGTGCGTGCAGGTGCAGGTGGGTGTAGATATGGACGTGGACACGGCGAAGAGCTCGTTTGGTTGTGACGGCGGCTGCAGTAGCGACGGCGGAGGCGGCCGCCGCCGCCCCTGCAGCAGCTGTAGCAACTTCTCCAGCAGGTCATCTGGAGACTGAAAGGACTTGGAGTCCGTCTGCGGTTGGAAAAGCGGTGCCAAGGGATCTTCGCCAGAGTCATATCACTTTTATCGTCACAACTAACTTTACGGTCCCAACGGTCCCAACCGTCCCAGCCACCTCTCCGCAACCCTGACAAGCTTTCATATCTATTCTTGTATGCGCATTTAACAAAAATCCCGAAAAGATGTATTTGCCACAACATATATACTAAAATAATTTCTAGCGTTAACATATGATCATGTAATCTTGCCAACTTCCCTTGGCATGCCGTACCAGGATTAAGGCTAGCCGCACCACGTCCACACGGGCGATGGCGGGCGCCTGTACGGCATCCAGATGATCGGCCAACGGCTTCCAACTGCGGATGAGGTCTGATACTGTTATAAACCGAAGCAGTTGAAGGCGGCCCAACCGAAAATCGTACTGCCATGCCGGCTGGCAGTTGTTGCTGCTGCTGCCGCTACTGCCGTTGCTATTTCTGCCGTCAGCATCGATGTCGCCGATGCCTCCCCCATCCTGACCTTCACACCGCATCCACGTCGCCCGCCGGCCTTCACCTCGTGGCGGCAGCGGCGGCTCCTCCCCCTCCCCCTCCAGCCTCAGCAGCTCCAGGGAACCCGGCAACGCGGCCAGAAGCTCCCGGGAGGGCCGATTTCGGCCGCCGTACAGAACCAGCCGTCGGAGCTGGACGAGCTTCGGCAGAGCCTCCCGTAGACAGCCGCACGAACCTCTGCCGCCTCTGCCGCCGCCGGTACGGGCAGTGACACGGGCCGGTTGCGATGCCAGCGTCAGACACAAACACTGGAGCTGAGTCAGCGAGGCGATTTGCGCCCCAGGGAAGAGGCCGGCGGGCAGCTCCAAGCTGCGGAGGCGGCGGCGTCCAGCGCTGGCGTCGCCGCCGGCCCCGTCATCATCGCCGCCGTCGCCACTGCTGCTACTGCCGCCGCCGTCGTCGCCACAGCGGCCCTGCGGCGGTGCCAACTTAAGCTTCTGGCTGTCCGGAAGCGGAAGTGGCGGAGCCGGCGGTGACGGCGGACCTTTGCACGACAAGGCGGTTATCAGTTGCTGTACGGCACTGACCTCCTCGCCGCCGCCGCTACCCGGGTCGGAGGCGCTTCGCAGGTTCGGCCCTTGGCGCCAACATCCCCGAAAGACCATGATTTCCAAATTAGGAAACAGCTGCCCCAGAGCGGCGGCTGTGGACGGCGACAGTACGGCGGCGGCACCAGCGGACGACAGCGATGATCTTGGCGGCGTCGACGGTGGCTGCGTTGAATTTCTGTACGACAGGGGCGCACTGTGCAACTCCAGGGTGGTGACCTGGGGGTAACTGATTCCGCCACAGCCACCGCCGTCGACAGCCGCCGCCGCCGCCACTACCTCGGCAAAGGGTTGTAGGAGCTGGCTGCCGCCGCCGCCGCCTTCCGCTCGAATCACCAGTGTCGTACAGCTAGGCCAGCTGCGAAGTGCCCGCAGCAGCGGCATGGCACGCGCCGGCCATTGCTCGTGCCACCAGGCCTGCTGCGCCGCCGTCGCCGCTGCCGCTGTCGCCGCCGCCGCCGCTGTTTCACCCTTTCCGCTGTCCATAGCACTGCTGCCATCGCAACCAAGTGCATGCGGCGCCATGCGCAACAACGGCGGCGGCGCGGCGTCCACCCAGACAACGGCCAGGATCTCATCCACGTGGCTTCTTGCCCGTTGGCAAGTCGCCCGGAGGTTGAAAGTCCCGACCTGACCGAGAAGATGAAGCAGTCGGACGCGACTCGCGAGGTCCGTATGGAGTAAGGCCTCCGGGAAGGCAGGCCGCGAAGCGTCCTGATCCTGCGGCTTGGCATCTTCTTCCTCCGGCCTTGATGCCGTCATGCCGACTTGTGTGTTGCTTGCGTTTCTAATGGTTTTTGAATGTTCCGAAAAGGCAGCTTAGGAAAAGATGGATGATCTGCAGAAGAAATGATACGGGGCAAGGCGTTTTCATGTTGATCCCATTTTTTCGACTTTGCAGTATCCTGTTGGCTGCTGTGCATAGGAGGACAAACAAAGAGGGCTGTTATTACGTGATGCAAGCTGTTTGTTTCGGACAGAGAAAGAATAAACTTTGGCAGCAACTTCATCTCATTGCTTAGAAAGGCCGCGAAGTTTGCATTACGTCGCGCAGGAAGGCTGGAAACGGAGGAAAAAGGAAGAGCAGGACCTCTTACTTGGCGCGTTTCCCGCGCGCTCCGCAAAACAGCCCCCGAAACACCAACATCATTTGCAGTTACACAGGTTTACTGCCGCCATGGAAGAAATTGGCATTTTTGCCAATACATAAAAGGGCACATTCGTGTCCTCACCCTGTCAACTTTGTCCTTGATGCGATTGAACACCGTTTGCAATGCACTTCGTGCCTTGCACTGAGAATGAATGACGGTGAAGGCCACTGTTCTACTGATCTTGCTTTTGCTGATGGATAGGCTCCTTGAAGCATACAAAGGAATGCATATCTTCAAGCTACGTTCGTAAATACAGCTGTTTCTTTAATTACTTTGTGACACATTATTAGTACTCTACTCGCCGCCTGTGCGCGTCCCTCAGTTGCCCTGGATCACTCAGAAGAACGGAGTTAATTCATGCGTCATTCTGACCCATGGGTCCTAAACTCAGTTTTACATGAATCAGTTTTACATGAATGAAAATGGCTTGATGAGCCTTCAGAGCCACAATTCTTTATATGAAACGTATAACGAAACAAGTGATATGTTCCTCCTTGGTAGCTGTACAATAAGCAAACAGGCTGATGCTTTTTTTGCCGGCCTCGGACGTTTTGCCCTCTTGTTGTCGTGCCTTAGGTTTTGCAACCTGTAATTTAAGACTTTACAAGGCGACCTGAAACTAGGGTAGCTAAGCAGGAATCTGCTCTTATCGTCACATGGCATCGTTAAGGTTGTGGATACACTTATCCTGCGGTGTCCGCGCACTGTCCCATGTCCATGAGCGTATGGCCGACTGCATCCCGCTGGACAGAGGCTTGTGAGGTTGTTAAATGCTTCGCAGCGCGCTTTCCTTACAGGTCTCCCGAAGTCTCATCTTTGTATGAGGCCCGAAAAGTTCTTCTCGCTGTCTAGACGTTAGCTGCCCTTAGGCTGCCCTAAGCTGTTGTGAGGTGCATGAGCCGGTAAACAAGCAAGAGAGCCGATAGTGGTCATCCTGCAAACAAGTAGATCGTAGATATTTGCAGGAGGTCCAGATTAACGCCTTTTGCATCCCCTGTATGTTTCCCTGCACACGGCCTCATTTGATCACCGCATGGTCTCGTGAAAACAAGCTTTTCTCCTGGAAGAGCCTGGAAGAGGGAAAAACTCCTGGAAGAGCCTGGAAGAGGGAAAAAGAGTGCGTGGCGTCGTCAGCACGAAGGCTGGAAAAGGTGGTCGTATGCTTGGCATGCTATCAGCGCGCGTCTCAAAAGACCTGCACAAACCACTTCATGGCTACCTTGCCTTTTGCAAACGCATTACAGCTGCTGTAACCAAGAGCCAAACAAAATTCGGATCAGAAGGCCTCGTAGGACCGCAATTGTCGTTTTGACTCGATGGTCATCCGCTGATTCAACTCAAATTGTACGATGTCCTCGGCTTTCGGAATCAGTCTTCGATGAGGCAGGCAATAATTTAACCATGTATCTCCTCGGCACCCTTGGCATGTAACCTAGGCGAAAATACGGTGCGTGACAGCGAAGAATATCGCAAATTCCTCCCGTACCTACGAAACGCTTCCCTCACGTAGGATTCGCGGATTCGCGTTTCATCAGCTTCCAGATGTCGATGCAATCTACAAAGCTGCAGCCCAAGCCGCCCCTGCCGCCAGGCGCGGGGGAACGGCGCAGGGTCCGATTCGCCGATGAGATCGACGCCGCCACGCGGCCATCAGCATCATCAACATCGCAATCGCCGTCGCCGCTTCGGCCGCGGCTGCAGCTGCTAGACCTCTTGCGCTTGCTCGATCTCCAGCAAGGGCCGCACGCCGATGCTTTCATTCAGGCGTTGGGACCTAGGCCCACATGCAGCCTGCGGGCGACATGCCGCGAGGCTCGCCAGCACGTAGACAACCTAACGTCAAGCGCCTGGGTAGACGCGCCGCCGCTGCCGCCGCCGCCGGAGGCGGCTGCCGCCATCGCGGCCCTTGCCGCTGCCACTGAAACCCGGCCGCCGCCGCCGCCCAAGGCTGCCGTACTGACGGAGAGGATGCAGAGGCTGAAAGCCCATGCTCGATGGCTCCAGCGTGAAGGTTTTCCAGGCGCCGTGGGTGCCGTACGCGCCACGTTGGCGTTAGAGCGCGACGGAGGGTTTTCAGTCCTGAAGACGCTTCGACGGGAGGAGGAGGAGGCGTACGAGTCGTGGTGCTGGTTGATGCCACGACTGTGGTGGAGGCAGGTATGGCCAGAGTACGGACAGGGACTGCTGCAGTATCTACGGCGCTGCAGCTGCCGTACAAGCCGGCTGACAATCCGGGCAGAAGGCGGCGGTGCCCAGGTGCTAAGGCCCTTCGCGTCAGCGGCTGCGGCCGCGATCAGCGGCGGCGGTGGCGGCGGCGGCGGCGGCGGGCACGGGGCAGCGGCCGCATCCTGTCCGCGTGTCTTTGAGCTAAAGCTGTACGGCACCAGCTACCCGCCATCCCACAGGAATGCTACTGCCATTACTGGTGCCACTGCCGCTGTGAACGGGTTTTACGTGCCGCCTGACATTCCGGCCATTACGCCCGCATATGCCACCGCAATCTGTGGCCTGTTTCCAAACCTGAGGGCGCTTATCCTTCGGGGTAAATGGGCCGTACAGTACGACGAGCCTGGCGCGCCTTGGGAGGATCAAGGGGGCTTTGCCCTTGATAGCATTGGCGGCGGCGGCAGCGGTTCTTTGGAGCTTGCTCAGCAGAAGCAAGAAGGTGATGCCTGGTTAGGCAACCTGTGCCAGCTGAAACACCTCCAACACTTAGAGCTGCCGGCGGTCTTCCTACCTGGAAACGTAAGCACTGACATTTCCGTACTCGCGAGGCTTACTCGTCTAGAGCATCTTCATCTCACACTTCAACGAAGGGCTGATAAGAACGCTAATGATGGCGGCGGTCCGTACTTCAGCCCGTACGGCTGTCTACGGGAGGGTCTGCCGAAGCTCGTCCAGCTCCGACGGCTGGTTCTGTACGGCGGCCCCAAGCGGCCCTCCCGGGAGCTTCTGGCCGCGTTGCCGGGTTCCCTGGAGCTGCTGAGGCTGGAGGGGGAGGGGGAGGAGCCGCCGCTGCCGCCAAGGTGGGGAGGAGAAGCAGCGGTACGGCAGAAACACAGCAGCGGTTGGGAGTACGACTTCGTGTCGCGGCGGCTTCTTCTATACACTTGCCTTTCCCTGCGGTCTTTGTGGGCCAGTTGGCAGCCCCTGGAGGAGATGCTGGCGGCGCGTGCTGCAGCGGCGGCGGCGACGTCGACGGCGATGGAGGTTTCTCCACTAGCGCCGTACCACAAGCCCACGATCATAAGCGTTACATCGTGCGGGCCTTCCGTGGAGGCGGCGGCGCCAGCGGGGCCTGCAGCGACGAAGATGACTGCAGGGCACGGACCCATGGGTCGCTGCCATGTGGCGGAGGTGAGGGTTCTTAGCCTGACTCTGGACAATCCGGACCGAGGACCAGACGGCCTTGAGGCCTTGGTCGAGATGCTGCGGTCGCCGCCGCCGCCGCCGCCGCCGCCGCCATCGCTACCGGAAACTGCCCCAGCGCCACAGGTCGTGGCGGATCAATTGACTGCCCGCCGCACCGTGCTGCACCTGCCAAATGTTCACATAAAAGTAAATGGCGGCGTGTTGGCGGAGGCGTTGCGGCGTCTGGCGAACACGGGAGCCGTACGGATGCAGCTATTGCAGCTGTACGAGAGTCCTGTCGCTACCAGCAGCGCCTCCAGCAGCGCCACTGGTGGCGGCGGCGCTCTTGCGACTGTGATATCATTACTCAAGGGCTTGAGGGAGGACTGGCTGTCAATGATACTGCGCGGCGAGATGCAAGAAGATGATGCCGTGCTGCCGAGGAAGCTGGGTGTACGGCTGTACGAGATGGCGGGCGGGGGTTACACAGCCGCCAAAGCCATCACTACTGCCAGTGTGAAGGCGCAGCTGCACGCCGTACTGGAGAACTGGCCATACCTTGATCAGGTTGTCGTACATTGTACGACGCCGCTTGCGACGTCGGCGCGGCGGCTGCTTGCGGGACCGCCGGCGTCGCCCAGCGAAGCTTCGGTTGCTTCTTTCGGTACGGTTAGTTGATGCCGCCAACCGCTACTGCCGATCGCACAGAACCTCTTCTTTGCCACTGTCGCCTCCGTGGTCCCCACCTGGCTTCGGCAAAGACAATTACAAGTTGAAAGTACATGGCGTCATGTGGGCGGCAATATAGCTGCCGTACTGTCGTGCTGCTCTGCCTTGACGTCAGGTGCAGTGCCGGCACAGCTGGAAGAACATTCAGAATGTTGCGGGATCAAGGCGCAGCAAGGCTCCAGGATTCAAGGTTCTGATTGGAGTGATGATTGGGATGAAGAGGAAAGAGCCTCCTAGCCGCTCCGCCGCGCTGCCGAATAGGCCGCGTGGCTAGGTGTATAGCTTCCACCGGTTTGTTTGCAGCAAACCTGTGACGTATTGGATCAGATGCAATCAAGGCCAGGACCAGGAGCATATCCGTGCAGAATTGTTTTGATTGTGTTTTGTTGATGGTGAAGGTTATAGTAGCTATAGTGTAACGTCAATAGGGGGTCCTTGCTGCGCGTCGGTGTTTGCCGTCCTTGTTAACTATTGCGGTCCTCATCAACCGTTCTAAATTGCGCAACTGAGAAAACGAAGAAGACGAGTTGTTAAGCAGCTACCGGTTCAGGCGAGGACCCCGGGGGGTCAAGGCTACTTGCCGCCCGGCTGATAAGCAAAAGCGGTGAAGGGGAAGGGGGCCCCACAGCGAAACAGAGAGCGACGGCGCAGTATGGTCCGGGTGTACCCTCCCCTGGTGGTAGCCCGACAGACCTGGTGGTTACACACACGGGAATGGTATGACACCAGCCTCATGCACCTCTCATGCACCGCTCATACGGGGCTCGTACGGGGGTCCCTCGATACAGACCAACGTAGATGGTTAATGCTTAAGAGGGCGTTCTTGCAACCTTCATCCACCCACGAACAGCGCCCCTTGCAAAGCCTCATCCGGATGCCCAGGCTGCTGCTGCTGCTGCTGGCTGATCCGCGAGAATCTGGAAAAAGGACACGTCGCTGCCTGTGTCCATTGTAAAAAAGTGAGGTACGCCACATATGGCCATCCATCGTCCGCTCCTCCGAAACCAACTATACAAGCACCGCACGCATATAATCTCTTTTACCCGTAGTTGAATGAAGGGGAGATGTGCCATTATCACGCATAGAGGCATCCGATCCACCATTGCATGTTGAGATTTGTCACCTGATTTGCCTCTTGTGGCCCTATCATTGAATTGCACACCTAGGCCTAACTTTTGACCGATCTAAAGCCGCTTACCTTAACGACTGTGTGCGGTCTACCCGCCGTCGGCTGCTCCGACCGCCCTGGCTAGGTCCCTCCTAACCTCTAGGCCGTGTACACACACGCTACGACGCGCGCGTGTGTTTGTGTGTGTTCGGTGTGTATCGATTGTATTCAAATGACGCATCCGCTCGAGTCGCCCTTCCAACCCCCCCCATACCGGTCGAACAAGGAAGGAACGGGCCCATCAGGTTTTCCTGTACGGTCGTACGGTCGTACAGCGGAAAAAACCCAGGCTGACCTTCTATGACGCTAGAGACCGCAAAAGCACGTCGCACTGGCCGCGAGTCCCGTTTTATGATCTTCTACATGCATTACCAGTTAGCGATGCGCGCTCCAAAAGAGTCACAAAAAAACGGACAACTGTAGATCCGAGGTGTATACGGAAAAAACGAGAACTACAAATTTGAGATAAGACAGGCAAAGAACCGTTACGTACATATATATGCACTTGCGTACTACGCAGTACTACACTGTACTACGTTCGAAAGCACTGTGCCAAAAACTGAAAGTTGGACAAAGACTCCTTGCAGCAAATGCTTGGAAGGAGCAATCCTGCAAGTGCCGCACGAAAAGACCCCGAAAGGCAAAAGTATGGCAGGCAGTAAAGTGGAGGCCCACTGCGAGGTGTGGCGCCTCCGGCTGTATGGGTGTCCTGACAAGTTAACAAATAGAACACATAACCGCCTACACAGACACGGACTGATACTTCCACACAGAAACGGAAAAGTGCTGAAGGAACATATACGTACGGCTACACCCACCGTGGACACAAGGGTTAAAGACCGCAACTAAATCTGCCCTCGGATGGGGACGCATCCAGCCCGGGTGTAGCTACCGCCGCATTTCATCACACATCTCCATGGCTGTCTGGCTGGCTGGCACAATATCTGGCTGAATGCCCGGCCGGCTGCTGAATGGCTGGCCACCATGTTCTTGTCCCTGTACTAAATGTTCCCCCTCCCTATGTACTAAACGTCGGGCGGCGCGAAAGACGCCATGGTGTCGTGACCTCGCTCCCCTTCGCCCCCGCATGACAAGGCAAAATCTTGGATGGGTCATGGGGGCCCCAATCTACACCAAGTTGTGCCCTTTCAGACGCACCATACGCCGCCGGCCAATCTGGCGCAATGATCGACATCACAAATTCTAGCATTAACAACAACGATAACAACAAAAGGACAGCAACCATGGCAACATCATCGAGGGCCGGTGCACCAGAATCTACACTCTCTGTTCTGTTTGGTCCGGTTTGGTCCGGCTTGGTCCGAGCCCCGCTAAAGAGAGATGGGAAGGAGTCCTCGCATGCGCGTCCCGGACTATGCGGGCGCCCATACCTCTCAGGCTGTCTGTCCGCTGTTTCCTAACAGGGTCATGCAGCCCTCCCCAGGGCTCCTAACTTCACTTCACTACACAAAAGCTAACTGAACCTACTCGCCCTCCTCCCCCTTCCGCCCGTCGGCCCTTACTGACTCCTTTTACCCCTTTGCCTTCCGGCTCTGCTTCCACTCCGCAGGCCCTAGCCCCCCAGCCCCCCTCGTCTGGTACACTCTTGCCCTGGCAACAGCTTCACACGTTTGTGGTTCCCCCTTCCCCCCTCAATAACACAGAGGCCAAAGCACATCCCTAGGCCCGCGAACCCAGTACAGCCAACATGCGCTGCAGGCGGGTTTCCAGCCGTACCAACGACTCCGCCTGCCCACCCGGGGGCCTGCTCCCACCTCTCCCCCCGCACTCCACCCCCTCTACCCCCGTCATCCCGTCCTCCAACGAAACCGCTGGCCCCGCTCCGAAACCACCGGCCCGCTGCACCTCCGAACCCCCCTGTGCACTGCGGTCATCATCGCCACCAGCACTATCGCAACGTGCGCCACTGCCGGCAGCAGGACTCATCCCGGCAGAAGCGGGATCGTGCCCATCGGCAGCTGCCGCCGCCGCCGCCGCAATTCGCACTCCCCACAGCTGCTCTAGTAGCCCCAGACCCGCTACACAGCACGCCCGCGCGTAGCCCACCCCGCCCTCCGGCCGCGGCAGCTCATAGAGCGCCGCGAGAGAGCGCTCCAGGGACGGCCAGCTCGCGCGCCAGTTCGCCATCGCCGCTGCTGCTGCTGCTACTTGCCCGGAGGACAACGCCCTTGCTTGGATCGCGTTCGTGCTTGTCCCGGGGTCCTTGTTGGCAACGCACTTCAAGCCGTTTCGCGCCGTGGCCTTCAAGGCAGGCGGCGAAGTGGTCGTCGCAGCTGCAGCGGCGGCAGCCGCCAGAGCGCCACGCAGCGTGGCGGCGAGCAGGTACCAGGCGCCTTGCTGCAGCTGTATGACAGACGATTCCGCGCCATCAGCGGGGCTGTAGCGGCTCTCCTGCAACAGCTCCACCAGGCGGGCCGCGACCGCCGCGGCTTGATCCGGTGTTGAGGCAGCTACCGCATCTTGTACGGCAGGACCGAGATCCACGAGCACCACCAACAGGCCTTCAACCACCTGTGGGCAGCAAACAACCAACCAACCACCGCCACGACCACCACCACCACAAATCGAGCTCAGCAAAGGCCCCAACTCCCTAAAACCCTAGTTTACAGATCAGCAAGCGGTTCGGCACGACAAGACAAAGGAGGCAAAGGGGTTGGAGTTGTATTATTTGAACGTCGGCTCAGCAGCCAGCGCGTACTCGAGGGAGGGAAGATCCATCCGAGAACGCCCAAGACGAGGGGGGTACGACGAACCACTGCCGCAAAAAGCAGATACAAAAGAGATATAAGGACAGATAGTCTAGGAGAAGACAAAGGGTAGTGTGTGTGTATGTGTGTCCTGATGCTGACTTATGCGTCATGTGTTACAGGGTACGGTGTACAGCGAATCAGCGAAGCAGTGTCAACGAATGAGCGCGGGCTCGCCTGTCAGGTAAGGGCGCTGTTACGTGGGGTGCCGCAGTACCGTGGAAGGCGCGAGAGAAGGCAGGCAAAAGCAACACCGTGTAAATTCATCTCTCGTAACCGTCCGCACGTCATATTCCCGTAAACGTGCCGTACCTGCATGCTGTCGTACTGGTACCGCAGGAGGCCCAGCAGCAGCTGCATCAGCCCCGGCCGGAGTCCTCTCGCCGCATGGAGCTGCAGCAGCACCTCCCCGCCGCCCACGCCCACGCCCACGCCGGCTGCCCCGCTGCCGCTGCCGCTGCCGCCTTCACGGTCCTGAGTCTTCTCCGAGCACGGGCCCTTGTTGGCTCCCGGCACGACAAGCGGGCCGCTGGGGCTCACCAGCTCCTAGATGCACACACATACAAGGACATAGATCCACAGGCCGCACAGGAAAGGTAAACTTCAGGTATATAAGGAATGGAAAGTAACTTATATGAGCCTCCTGTAGACCTGCACAGAAAAAATGTGAAATATTTAAAATATATAACATACAAGCGCGCCCTGAGAAGTATAGGAATGTTTCGCGACTTTTGAATCAAAACGGTGTAGGACTGCTAAACAACACAATCCCAAGCCGGTCGGTCGGCCGGCTGGCGACGGCCGACAGAGGGGCAAGGGGTTAAAGGCAGCGGGCGGCGTTGAGCGGGCGGCGGCGGCGGGGGGTGCCACGAGGCCAGTGGAGGCGAAGAGACACAGAGGCGCAGCGTGGCGAGGCAAGGTCGCACCTCGATCAGTCGAAGAGCCGCATCCACCGCCTCGTCGCTCAGCGGCACGGGACCCGCCGTGGCCGCCGCCGCCGTGGTTGCCGCCGCCGCCGCCGCCCCCGAATCCGCTGCAGCATTTGCCGCGGCTGCGGCTGCGGCTGCTGCGTCTTGGCTGGGTGGCGCGCCCCCATCGGTACCACCACCGTCTGTATCCCTACGGGACATGTGGCCCTCGGGCCATGCATCAGTGGCTACTGCCGTGGTGTCGTGAACTGCATCCGGCGGCTGATTGTAACGCCAGTTGCCGTCACTCCTTGGCGTAACCTCTGCTGCCGCCGCTGCCGCCGCCGTTTGCGTCCCAGCCAGCGCCGCCAATCCGCCAATGCACGAGTCCGAAACCCCCCTGTCAGCTGTGGCCGCCGTGGCCAGGGCGACGGCAGCAGCGGCCGCCGGCGGGCCCGCTGGCCTTCCTGCCGTCGCCGCCCCGCTCACTATGGACGGCGTTGAGGCCCCGGTGCGCTGACCATCGCTGCCGACCGCGCTGCCGCCATACACGTCTGTGGCGTCGCCCCCGCCGCCGCCGCCGCCGCCGCCAAGCTCGCTGTATTTTTCTTCCTGGGGACAGAGCAATAGGCAGAGGACAGGAACAGAGACAGCAACACGCCAAAAGCATGTCGGGTTGTAGGTCGGCTGTGGGCATCGTCGAGCGACGGTGCCGCACGACGCGGCTTCTTGCAGTGCAGTGCGGTACGGTACGGCATTAACCGCACGGCGGCTGATCCATCAATCGTACAATCACAGCCCCCCCTCTCCTTCCCCCGTACCCACATCGACACTCTCACTCACCGCCGGCATGCACGCCCTCAACGCCTGCAGCAAAACCTGGTGAAGCAGCTCTATCAAGCCGCACTCCAACAGCACCGAACAGCAGGCGTTGCCCCCAAATCGACCGGCCGCCGGCAGTACGGCTGCAGCGCCGCCGTCCACACCGGCCGCGCCCGTCGTTGCTGCTGTCCTGGCTTCCGCTGGAAACCCAACCTTCTCCACTTCCACTTCCACTTCCGCTGCGGATGCCGATGACGTGGCGTGCAACAGCGCCACAATCACGTCCAGAAACCTGCGGCAAGAGAAAAGGAAAGGAAAGGGTCCAGCTGTGACGGGTTTAGCACTACCCAAGCGATGAGGCGGCGGCTGCAGCGGCAGTGCACGATACATTTTAACAACACATAGCTAAATTCGTAGCAGCTCGGCTCCCATCACCCCCCTGGGAGGGTTAATAAGTAGCTCACCCAACGGGCTCTAGGGGGCCCTCCTCTCACCTCGCGAACAGCTGTGCATCCGCCGTGGCGACTCCGACCCACATCACGCGCTGCAGCACCGCCGGAGAGCTCAGCTCCCGCAGCCAGACAGCAGAGCCCTGTCAGCCGGGGAGGTAGAGGGCGGCCGGGGGCCCACATGGGGAGAAGGAAAGATGAAATACAAGGACGTGCACAGAACGCGCCAGAGGTGTCAGAACGGCAGATGTCCAAGCCTGGCGCGGGCTGATATGACGGTGTACTTTTTCAGCAGCAGGAAAGGACAGTTGCTAATTTAAACAACCTGCCATGAGACTTGCCTGGCACCGTAATGCAAGGCTGAAGAGCCTAAAAAGCTCGGACAACACACGAGCGTCGTCCACGTACAAGGCGCCCCCGCCAGCGGCGGCGCCGCAGGTCGAGTCCAAGCCGCCATCTGGGTGGTTGTCCTCCGGGCCTCGGGGCTGCAACAGCAGCGCCAGAAGCTCATTCCGGCCGCTGACCGCGGTCGCCGCGGCGGGCTGAGTGACGATTAGGTTGGCAAGAGTGCCGATGCATATTTCAAGGATTCGCAGCGCAGTTTGGACTGGGCGTTGGCGCTGCTGCTGGTCAGGTTGGCGATCATCTGGGCTTACGCTGCCGTCGCCGGCCGTTGCGAACGCCGTTGCGCCTGCAATTGCTGGTCCCACAGTCGTGTCCGATCTTTCCGCACAGACTTGCAACTGGCGTGCAATAACAACTTCGAGTGCTTCTAGGGCCCGGTTCCGGAGCATGACCCGCGCGACGGGGCGCGAGGCGCTCATATCCCATAGCAAGCAGCCCGCTTCTTCACAAGTCACGTCGTTGACGTCCTGTAGTTGGGCGGCAGCCGGAGAGTCGTGGTCCATGACATCGTCCGACACCTTTGCGGGCGGCGCGGCTTCCGCTACCAAAACGCGCAGGAGATGTATCACAGAAGCTTCCTCAATCGCCGTTTGCTCTGCGGGATCAGCCTCGTCCCCAGGGACGTACTCTGTACCGTTCTGATCCGGCGCAGAGGCTGCTGCGTCCAGCGCCATGCTGTGCCTGCGCAGGGCCGTTGAAAGTCCCATTGACGCCGCAAAGACGAAGTCAAAAATTTTCAGGCATTATCTTCCTTCTTAGCGTTTACCAACCCAAATCCCAGTATGTCGACGACGGTGTCACCTTATTGTTGAAGGTAACTTTCAAAGAAAAGATATTTGTTCCGGCTTTATGTCTTGACCTTCTGCAACTAGTATGTGAGCAGTCATGTTCAGCAAAGTGATGATAACCACGTGAAGCAGATATAAAAGCTGCTTTAGAGCACACTACCTTGTCAACCCGGTGCCACCCCGTTTGTATGCAGTCCGAGAAATCACGATGCGGGTGAAGTACAATCTGCATTATTTGAGCGATTACGTAGCAATAAGCAGCCTGTATGTCAAAGTTTCTGCTCTCAACCGCTTCCTGTCCAGCTGTCGTACTACTCTCCTCGCTGCTCTGGTGCGTTAAATTGGATGATCGTATGTTACAAGACAACCCTTGAAAACATATTTTTTTAGTTTTAAGTATGTCACAAACGTGACGTTTATCCCTCTCCAATGCTCGAACACCAACAGTTGCTCCCCCACTTTGGTTGGTCCCTAGTTGAACAATTATCGCTGAAGCAACCGTATCCTATCTGTATGTATGCTTCATCCATTTATTCATGTCGGGTTTACTTCCAGCAGGTTCGTCAAAAGGTGCAGAGATTGAAGCTAGGACATCGCCAGGGATGGCACAGGTCACATGCCACGCGCACAACCCATACCATGTCCCGTAACAAGTCATGGTACCGACCGTTTGGCGTCTTTGGAAATCCAGTCTTTGTTGGCAAATGCTCCACTGGCCTCCCTGTCCTGAAGGCTTCCTAATTTGCGCTCCTCGCGCAATTTCAGCTGTTCACATGGTCTCATGCGCGGCCGTACTTTGGATGCGCCCTGGGATTGATTACAGATCCTTGTTGACATCTCCCTCCCCCCGCCGAGACACGTATCTGAATCCTGGCCCTATATTAAGCGGGGCCAAGCGCCGCCCAAGGGGCGATATCATCTCTAGCTCCAGTTTTTGAAGGTTGTCATTTCTAATGGCTTTCATGACTCCTGGAAACTGGCAGTGATTAAAATTTGTTTCGCACGTAGATGTAGGGTTGTCCTGCTGGACGGCCAAGCTTATGATGCAATAACGGGATAACAACAACTCTTCGAAAGCCAAGCGATGACAGTTGACATCCTAGAGGTCCGTCCTAAGGAAATGAGGCAATTGTGTGTGAGAAGGGTCATAAGGCCCCTAATTTCAACTACAACGAACCAATACTATTCATCTGGGATTGTAGTTCACAAAAATTGCAAGCATTCCACATACATTTCTATGTAATATTAGGCTTGAAACATTTTCTGGGAAGGACGGGTGTGCCCTCCGAGCGTTAACACTTTGGCCGACTGTTTGTCTTCTCTTCGCAAGTGTTTGCACTCAATATGGATAAGGAATGCGTTAGCAGCTTACATCTTACCTCTATTATCAGGACTTGAAAAAGACTTCCCGAGGGTTAAGATTTGGCTCACCTCTCCAGTTGCAACGGTAGCTCGTTGAAGGTAGAAGCCACCATCACGATTGTGCCACATTATACCACTACGACATTGATGTATTTAATTTCAATCAGCTAGCGATGTATACCTCCGTCAGGGATATTGCGTGGAAATGACGTCGCACTCATGCCATGCCACGCCAGCCCTCCGTAGTTTCTACGCAACCAATTCCCGTATACCATATTGCACGCGCATTACACGTGGTTGATTTTCGTAATTCTCAAGATTGGTAATACTGGCCACAGGACAAAGTTTGGCAACCCTTTTTTGGCCTTTGACGCCCACATCTCCCCGCCTTCCCCGTCCAGGCAAACTCCGCAGAAGCCACTCCTCGCTCCTTGCTGCTTTCATATCAAAACCCTCAGCTTAGTCTGGCTTGAGGCAGAAAGTCATGCGTGACGTGAATCTGCACGCAACATGAATGACAAAAACGATCCTTTAACGCATCCTTTAACGCATCTTCTTTTTTCCCCTCGCCCTCGGCCTTGGCTTGCCCTCCATCCCGGCATCAGAGCCGCTCCACTCCTGTTTCTGTTACTGCCGCTCACGGCGCGGCGACCATATGCGATGCACTCGGCTACACCACGCTCCGCAGGAACCGCAGCCGCGGCTTTGATCTCCGCAGCAGCCCCTTCCCTCGGCATAGGGTACGCTACGCATTAAAGAGGTCGTTCGTCGTTGCCTCTGCTGTGTAATTGTCCCTGCCGGTCCACTTAGTTCTTCAGTGGATAACCTGGCCACTCAGCCAGTTCTCAGTCTACTGCATTCCTTGTTGACCCCTTTTGAGAAGAATTTTTTTATTGACAGCCGCTTTCTTCCGGTGCCTACCTTTCCCACCCCCACCCCAACCCCCACCCCGCGGTGCAGAACCAGATGGCTGGCCGCAGCAATCCGTACTCCATCTGCCGGTGACCCGCGCCGCGCGGCCTGCCAGCTCCTGTACGGCGACAAGCTGTACGGCGTCAACACTGCCTTATCCGTCACAGCCGTCGGCGCTTTCGGTAGTGGCAGCATCTTGAGGGCGTTTGGCGCCGCTGCCGCCGCCAGCTCGCCTGGCAGGGCCGCTGCAATTACTGCTGCTGCACCCGCCGCCAGCTCCGCGTCCACGGCCACGAACACAGCCGTGGCGACGGCCACGTCGCCACCGTCGCCGGTGCTGTCCTTTTCGGACCATAAGGCCGTGTTTGAGGGGCAGAGCACCTGGCAGCTGTTGCGCGCGTACGGCGTGCTACAGGCGTGCGGGTTTCAGGTGCGTGTACGGCGTGTGTGCCATGCAAAGAAGCCGCACCACATGCAGCACGCGTGGGGAAGGGAATGGGTTGAGGGGCGAGGGGGGGTCGGAGGAAACCGTCGGAACGTGTGTCGAGTGTTTTGTGTTTTGTACGTGCTGTTTGCGGCGTGAGTGCCCAATACACACCGTATGTGTTGTCATGAACCAGTGGGACATTGTTGCCGCGTCTCAGGGAAGAAACCCCTGGGGTGGAGGATTTCGCACCTCCTGCCCTTCACCTGTCCTCCAGCGCCCCCCTCCCGTCCCCTCCCCTCCCTCCCCTCCCGCCTCTCCCTCCGTCCTGCAGACCCTAGTGAATCAGGCCGAGTCGCTGCTGGCGGTGTCCAGGAAGGTTGTGGGGGGAAGGGCGACAGACGCGCTGATCAAGTCCACCTTCTTTGCGCACTTCTGTGCAGGTGGGTGTGTTGCCGTGAGGCTCTGTGGCCCTGACCTGCCACCTGCCACCTGCCACCCGCCACCTGCCACCTGCCACCTGCCACCTGCCACCTGCCACCTGCCACCTGCCACCTGCCACACCCGCCACACCCGCCACACCCGCCACACCCGCCACACCCGCCACACCCGCCACACCCGCCACACCCGCCACACCCGCCACACCCGCCACACCCGCCACACCCGCCACACCCGCCACACCCGCCACACCCGCCACCCGCCACACCCGCCACACCCGCCACCCTGTGCTGCAGGCGAGGATGTGTCCGAAGTGCAGCGAACCGTGGACCGACTGCGAGTGAGGGAGGGGGGAGAGGGGAGGGGGACGTCTTGATCGGGGGAGAGGGGACGGGAAGAGGAGGACTTGTGAGGGGCGTGGGTCGGTAGCTC
>NW_003307571.1:1060021-1106558 GCF_000143455.1 Volvox carteri f. nagariensis | reverse complement strand
CCCCCCGACCCCGCACACCCCCCCGCCCCCCCGACCCCGCACACCCCCCCGACCCCGACCCCGCACACCCCCCCGACCCCGACCCCGCACACCCCCCCGACCCCGACCCCGCACACCCCCCCGACCCCGACCCCGCACACCCCCCCGACCCCGACCCCGCACACCCCCCCGACCCCGACCCCGCACACCCCCCCGACCCCGACCCCGCACACCCCCCGGCCCCCGACGGCTCTCTTCAGGCGGTTGGAGTGGGCGCCATTTTGGATTACGCGGCGGAGGACGACGTAGGGCCCACGACAGCGGCGGCGGCGGCGTCGGATCGAACTGCGGGGTCGGCGGCGGCAGCAGCATCGACAGCGGCGGCGGCGGCGGCGGCATCTTCAACGGAGGCGGCCAAGGAGGTGGTCCAGGGAGGGTCGACGGAGCTGTCGCCGCGTGCACTTGGCGTGGTGGGTCGTACATACGATTATGCGTCAGAGGAGCAATGCGACAGGCGAGTTTTGGAAAGGGCGGGAAGGCGAGGAGGGCGCGGATGGGGGTAAAACAGGCTTCCATAGCTGCCCAGCTGCCTGGTCAACCGCTTGGCTGCGGCTTGCGTTGTCGGATCTCGAATTCGGGCAAAGTCTTTCTCGGATCATGCAAGCTCATGCAACCTTCCTTCCCTCCCCTCCTCTCAGTGTGCACCCTAGTTGGTGATTTGGGCGCCAGCGTCTCTTTGGCTTTTGCATGACCTGATCCTCGTGATGATGATTTTTCCACCTAGACGCATGTCGCTCGTAATTCCTCCATCCCCATCATCATCGTTATCCTGCCGTCTTTTGTCATGTCGCTTTTTTCCTGCCACCTGCCCACCACCACGTTTTTTTCCTCTTCCTTTGAATTGTATGATTGCGCGGCTCTTGCATGGTACGATTGCGCACGTCACACGTCGTACACACACACACAGGCATGTGGAGCACTTTCTGGCGGCCATTGAGATGGCGGCAAGGCAACCTGGGCGACCCGCATTCGCCGCAATCAAGGTGGGCTCTCCTTCAGGGTGAACCTCCGTACATCCATCCATGCATGCATGCATGCATGCATCCATCCATCCATCCATACATGCATCCATGTATGCATCCATGTACATGCATCCATACATGCGTACGCACTTCCCCACACCCGCAATGCATACATACACGCACAAGCCACTGACATTCCCATTATTCTGTAAATCCTCAATCAATGCAATAATAGGCTTTCCCGAACAGGACATCACCTCATCGTGCACACCCTTACACCCGCACACACCCGCACCCTCACACCCGCACCCTCACACCCGCACCCTCACACCCGCACCCTCACACCCGCACCCTCACACCCGCACCCTCACACCCGCACCCTCACACCCGCACCCTCACACCCGCACCCTCACACCCGCACCCTCACACCCGCACCCTCACACCCGCACCCTCACACCCGCACCCTCACACCCGCACCCTCACACCCGCACCCTCACACCCGCACCCTCACACCCGCACCCTCACACCCGCACCCTCACACCCGCACCCTCACACCCGCACCCTCACACCCACACGCAGATGACGGCTCTTGGCAATCCAGACCTGTTACAGCGAGCCAGTTCCGCCATCGCAATGCTGCACGGGCTGTTCGCGCAGTTTGATGAGGACGGTGCGTCGGGGGGGGCTGAGGGGGTGGCTGAGGGGGGGCGACTCCGCGGGTGGCACACATGTGGGAGCTGCGAACCAAACCATGAAAGTTACGAGGGCGATACATACACACGAGGAAGCGTGCTCTTGAGCGCGGACTCTTGAGCGCGGAGGGCCTGCTGTCTGTATGTATGTCCGCCTGTCTGTCTGCGTAGGCAGCGGCTTCATCGAGCGAGGCGAGTTCCAGAGGCAGTGGAGGCGACTGGTGGGCGGAGGAGGTGGCGGAGGCGGTGTGGCGGCTGCCGGTGCTGATGGGCCCGCCAGGGCGGATGGCAGTGGTGGCAGTAGCGGCAGTGGTGGCAGTAGCGGCAGTAGTATTAGCCAGGCGGAGGAGGATACCTTTCGGTGGCTGGACTTGCACGGGACTGGCAAGGTGGGTGAGGTAGCGCTGTGTGGGGTAATATACCATATCGTATCATGTCCGTATCCTTAGGGTCTTCCAAAAAGGTTTTTCCTCACCCCCTACCCGTTTCGGATTTACTACCACCGCTTCCGGTTTTACATCTCCCCCCCCCCATCACCAGGTGGATTACGTAAGCTGGTGTCAACGTCTGGACCTGCGTCACATGCCCATGCTAGCAGCCAGGATCCATGAAGGGGGAGGTGGGGGCGAGGGAGCTGGCAGTCGAGCAGGTGTGTGTGCGTGTGTGTGGGAGGGCCGGGAGGACGCTAGGGGCCCGGAGTACTGTCCCTCTTCCAGTGTGTTCGCTGCATGTCAGATGCTGGATTTAAAAGGACGTGATATATTTTTCATGCCATGATTAGCATCCTCAGACTTGAAGCTTTTCCTGAAGGTCGTTGTCCAGGGGAAGCTAGAGGTGAAATGTTGCTGGAAAGTAGAAAGCAGAGATGAAAGAAGTTCTCCTGTCCTTCCTTTTCCTTTTCCACCCGCTTTGCTGTACGACCACCTCAGTGGCCGAGGCGTGTCTGAGCGGTGAGGAGGTACGGCTAATGGAGGCGCTTCTAGCCAGGCTTCAGGTACGGCGATATCCGTACGGGCAGACGGTGAATGTGTATGGCAGAGTACGGCAGTCCCGGGGTTTCGTAGGCATGTATAGGAAGAAACGGTCCAAGCAGAAAACTGCCTCCATCTGTCTGTCTGTCTGTCTGTCTGTCCGTCTGTCTGTCCGTCTGTCTGTCCGTCTGTCTGTCCGTCTGTCCGTCTGACTGTCTGTCTGTCTTCTGTCTCCTCGTCTGCCTGCTTATCTGTGTCTCGATTTGTGTGCGTGCGTATCCATTCTTCCGAACTCTTTCTTCATGCTTTCTGAAACTGGGTTGCTAGGGAGGAAGAGGCGTTGATGGCACACGAACACCCATACTGCTGGCCTGTCTTGCGTGTGTTTGCAGATGTATATGTCTGTCTGTTTGTCTGTCTGTCTGTCTGTATATATGTAGAGGCTGGTGGCTGCAGCACTTCGTCTGGATGTTCGTCTTATGATTGATGCGGAGCACACGTACTTCCAGCCGGTGAGTGTTCGTTGGTCGTTGGTCGTTAAGCACTGGATTCCCACAACCGGTTCTCCAACCCCGCATGTTTAGATCTGGACCCCGAAAGCGTCCCCCCCATCCAATTGCGGGGAGGGGGGAAGTAACCCTTTGGCACACGATTTGTGTTTTCGCACATGTTTGATGTGGCAATACTTAGAGGGGGCGGGAACGATTTTGTTGCATTTTGACAAGGTGACATCATCTATACACACACACAGAGACACACACACAGACACACACACAGACACACACACAGACACACACACGCCCGCGTGTGTTTTTCTGTTACGCGCTGTCCCCCCTCTCCACCCCTCTCCACCCCTCTCCACCCCCCACTCACCCCTCACATTTCCACAACATCAAGGCCATTGAGCACATGACGCTTCGCCTGATGCGGGAACACAACCGCAACGGAGTCGCTCGAGTGCTCAACACCTACCAGGTATACCACGTGTAGACGTACGACTATGTAAGAACCGGCCCCCTAAGAGTCCTAAGCTATGGCCATGTATGTATGTAGGTATGTATGGCCATGTAGATACGTAGGTAAGTATGTCTGCCTCTGCATAGTCCTCTCGCGGTCCCCCCCTCCTGCTTCTCTTTCCTTGGCAGCAGCTTCACTCGCTCGTGGTTCGTCTTTCCGCCCCTCGTCCTCCCAGCAGCTCGCTCGCTCCACGGCACGGGATGTGTCTGCACTTGAGTCCTTGCCTCGTACATCAACCATTCGTCCCCCGTTCTACCCCCTCCACACAGCCGCTGTTCCTTTCACGGTTTTGCCCCCACTACCCCCCGCCCCCAACCCCACCCGCAACCCCGCCACGGCACACACACACACACACACACACACACACACACACACACACACACACACACACACACACACACACACACACACACACACACACACACACACACACACACACACACACACACACACACACACACACACACACACACACACACACACACACACACACACACACACACACACACACACACACACACACACACACACACACACACACACACACACACACACACACACACACACCCAACCCGGCGTACCGAACCCCTCTGTCTCTCCCTCCTTCCGGCGCCCCGGCCCTCCCCCTCCAGACCTACCTTGTGGAAAGCCGGGACCGACTGCTTCGTGACTTGGAACGGTCGCGCAGGGAGGGCTGGGTGCTGGGAGCCAAGCTGGTGGGCTGGTCGGGGGGGGTCTGGTCGGGGGGGCCCTGAGGGACCTGAAGTATGGTAGGGATGATGACGCAGGAGGGGCCCCAAGGGTGACGCAGGAGGGGGAAGGGGCTGAGGGACCAGACCCCGCTCAAACTGAGCAGCAGATGTTCCCCCCGCGGAAAATCCTTTTAAGGGGCCGGAGGTATGAAGGCAGCTTGTCAAAAAAAAACGGTCGCCCTCATCACCCTCTGATCACCTTCATCACCTTATTACACACAGCCCCGGCCTCCTTTCCCCCTCGTCCCCATGGTCGCCTGCTTACTTGACACTGACGGACTGACGGACTGACGGACTGACGGACTGACGGACTGACGGACTGACGGACTGACGGACTGACGGACTGACGGACTGACGGACTGACGGACTGACGGACTGACGGACTGACGGACTGACGGACTGACGGACTGACGGACTGACGGACTGACGGACTGACGGACTGACGGACTGACGGACTGACATCCCGAAGGTCCGCGGCGCCTACCTGCATCTGGAGCGGCGGCGAGCTGAGCAGCTGGGGCTGCCCTCCCCCGTGTGGGCCACCCTGGAGCTGACACATGCCAACTTTGACCGCTGTACGGCGGATCTGCTGGAGGGGGTGCGGGCGGGGCGGGCTGAGGTGAGTGTACGCGTGTGGGCTTGGTTTGCGGGCGAGTGAGTGGTTGACGGTTGACGGTTAACGGTTGGTTGTGTCCGTAACGTTTTCTTACGTCCTTCCACTTTTTCTTTCTCTCTCTCCATGTCTATACATCTATCTATCTATCTATCTATATATCTATCTATATATATATATATATGTCTTGCTTCGTTTAACGATCTTCTTTCCTTCCCGATGAAGGTTCTTCTAGGTACCCACAACCAGCCGAGTGTGGAGGCGGCAGTGGCGCGCATGTTGACGCTGGGTCTGCCGGCCGCCAGCCCGCCGGGGACCCCCGGTGTCATGTTCGGACAGCTCCTAGGCATGTCAGACCACCTCACACTCACACTCGGCAAGGCGGGGTACAGGTAGGGGCGAGATGGCTGCGTCTGTATGTGGTATGTGTGTCCGTGTGTGCGTGTATTTGTGTCCGTGCATGTGTGTGTGTGTATTTGTGTGTGAAAATGATCTGAGCAGCGAGTCGGAAATGCTCTGTCATAATGATGCCATATGAGCAGCGCTACACAAGCGTGTGGATATGTGTAAGTGTAGGTGGGGGCCATGCGGCGCGGGGTTAAAGAGAATTCTGCTCAAAAGCTGTGCAATGGGGGGCGATGTGCTGAACCCCCACGGTGACGTGTAAACTGCTGTTATGTCGGGGCTTCCGGCCACATGCCGCCCTTGAGGGTGCGACATGCCCGGTAGGATACTGTGATTTGAATTACAGACAGACTGACTGACCTACAGACTGACGGACAAACTGATGGACAGACTGACTGACAGACAGTGCCAGACAGGCTGACGGACGGACAGACGAATATGATGATATTGATGAATGTTGGACGGCGGATGGACAGACAGACAGACAGACAGACAGACAGACAGACAGACTGACCGACCGGAGTCACATGCGCTGCCGCCTCCGCAGGGCCTACAAGTACGTGCCGTACGGTCGTGTGGGGCAGGTGATGCCGTACCTGCTGCGCCGTGCAGCCGAGAACCAGGACATTACGAAGGTACTTAGCATGTCTGCAAAGACTACTTCGCCGTCCGTCCACGTGCCTTGTGAACGTTTCCCAAAATATTCTGGGAAGTAGACAGTGGTGTGCGATGTATATATGTAAATGTATGCGGTGATGAATCTGTTGTATCACGACTATCATGACGACTATCGAAAAGTACCGATGGGCGGATGCAGATCCCGTGGTATGCCCATGAGGAAAACAACAGAATAGTCACTCACAGCTGCACAGCACCACCGGCACATACAGCCAACAAATGAACAGATATAAACATATAGATATGATGAACATCCATACACATGTAAACATTTTTATATACATATACTATATGTATGTAATATATACATGCAGTCGAAAATTGGGTTTGAGCACGTTTGCTGGATGACAGTCAGTCCACACACCGAATCAGGTGTGGGTGAGGCGTTTGCTAAACCCCCTTTGATTACATATCCGATCAGCGTTACCGACCACTACGGGGGCCCCCACACACACGACCCCCCACTGGGTTTCCTTTACTCGTAGGGCTCCAAGCAGGACTTAGTCATGCTGCGAAGGGAGCTTTGGCGGCGGGCGACGGCGGCGGTTCTGCAGCCGCTGGCGGTTGCTGGCGGTGGCGGCCGTTCTGTTGCATGACCGCATGATTTGATGAGCTATCAGGTAGCCGCCTCGATGGCGATGTGCATCATCACGGCGTGTTGGGACGAAATATTCTAATTGGTGCTGCTACTGCCGCAACTGCTGGCTGCTGCTACTGCTATTTTGCGGCTGCTGCTGCTGGTAATAGTGCTACTGCTGCTGCATGCCATCAGCATGAGTTGTGGAGGCATTATTAGATAGCAACTGGTAAGGGGAGGTAGCTATCTATAGAGGTCACCAAATAACAAAAGTACTTGTTGGCGTGTTGCGAAGGTGTATATGCTGGCGGTACTATGCCGCATTGCTGTGTTGTGTGGTAGGTGTGGTGATGGTAGTGGTGGTAATGGTATTGTGTTTGTGGTGGTGATGTTGAGGCAGCACGGTGACATACAGACGGTACTGGAAAGCTAGGTGCACGCTTGGAGTCGAGTGTGTATGAAAGGGATTCCCTGATGCAGATTCTTTCCGGATAACGCGCGAATGTTCTAAAATAATAACTACAGTGAACTGCGTACACCTATGGCTCGTATAACCGAGTTGTCAAATCTTGAGTGTACGAGAGGAGCAAGGTTCCAATATATTGAGCATGTACGAGAGGGCGTATGTACGACACCCATGCACCACATGAAAAAAAATACTGCGTGTGCATGTATGTTGTGTGTATAGGATGGATTGGATGGAAAACACCCCCTCCAAAATACAGCTGCAGATAGTACGACCCTACCTATCACACGATTATGTGGCCACTAGGGGATCAAAAATTATACTGACGTAGGAAGTACAACAACAGGTTTGAGGAGGAGGTGTATGTGCTTCGGTTTTGGAGGAGGACTACACTGCTAAATGTGTGACGGAGAAAGAGCCCTTACACCATGATGAAAGGCATATATAGCTAGGTAGGCGGCACATAGGTGGCCTCACTCACTCCGTCACGCCGTCACTCCAACACCGGCGTCCTGCTGTAAGCTATTAAGTTCATATTCTGTTGATAAGCTTGTGGCGCTCTGATGTTTGCTTGTTTGTCGGTCGGAGCGGTATATATTTCGCATGATGCATCTGTTTGTGGCCTGTAAAACAAGTGGATGGACGTACCGAGCTGCTTAGCAAAACTCGCACATACGGGAAGGTGTAATTTCATAAATTCAACACGAGTCATCGATTTATCCCTAATCTTATTCCCCCCCATTTCAGGATAAAGTAATCGCTGCTTTGCAAACACCGACTGTATGCCCACATGTCAGTTAGGGTTATAGGGTAAATTACTAAAATAATTATAATAATGTAATATTACCATATACTGCTAAGAGCACGGGTGACTAATAACCCATAATTGTCAGCACTTCAGCTCGCGACAGTAAATCGAACGATGATCCAAATTACCGCGCCGCGTGACCACAAAGGCAAAAAGATAGAGCTTTCCGCCACTCTCATCAAACCAGTCGACACCCCACCACCGCCACACCCAAAAGGGGAAAAAAATCCCCGCAAAAGTATCACTTGCACAATTCCCCAACAACAAAAGCATGGAGACGGCTGGACTCCCTACGTGGTGAGCAATTTTCTCCCTTCCTTCAATGGCGAGCTTTGAACACTGCACCAGGTGCGCTGTGACATCACATTGCAGGACCGTAATCATACTCCCATCTCATCATCCAGTGCCCCAGTCACCACCCTGCTACCACCCAGCAGTGCTACGGCACCGCGTCATTGAAGCCTCTCCCAAGCCCCCCAGGCCCCCCACCCCCAACAAATCCAGGCAAAGGGCAGATCTGAGGAACGAAAGAAACGGGTGCTCCAGTTCACACGCATTAATGAACGGCGCGTGAATCCGATAATATGTATATACAACCTTACTTGGGCTCGATTAGAAGTGGACAACTCCGTGCCACAGCGACATCTATGTAGATTTGCGTCGCGGGCACTTCATGTCACTTCATGTCACTTCATGTCACTTCATGTCACTTCATGTCACTTCATGTCCCGGCATGTCACTTCATGTCACGGCACGGTGCGTCACGTCTGTGTGTAGATGGCGCGATGCGGAGTCCACATACATCATGATAACGGATACAGACCAGGACACATCAGCATACCGCACCACGCCACAACCACCATGTACTGCGAAAGACATATTGGGCGACCCTGCACGTGCGCTGCAGTCCTGCGGCAGTCACCATGCAGTACGTTAAATACGACGTATTCGTACAGACCAAATTGAACAAGACAGATACAACCACTTCCAAACCGAGTCAAGAATTGATGCTATACATCGCGTTTTTTCCTGGATAAAGGTGGAAGTCCGCTTCCATGACTGCTATTTCAGATATCGGCGTTATAGGTGGCTGCTGTACAATGTACGGCACGTTTGCACCCTCACAAGGACGCCAAACGCGAGCAGCATGTATGCGGCGGGTGCAAAACGTTCGCTGGGAGGGAGAGGCTTGCCAGCCGCGTAAAAGCAAACGCCAGCAATATGAACACAATATAAGAAATACAATTTTTAACATGCATTGACTAACTGACTGCTGCATGCTAGCAATAACAGCAGAACGAGCTGACGCGACACTTGGCCGGGTCATCTCCTTTTCTAAACCTTGTTGCGGAGGTATGGTGAACTTATAGTAGAACTTGCTGGGCAAGCCGTAATCTGATCCATCCAATCCCCCACAGGGCATGCCGCTGGGTAAAAAACCCCTTCGATGCCATTCGACGGTGTACGACGGTGTACGACAAAAGAAATAAAAACGACGTTCTCCTCCACCAACAGGTAAAAAGTTGTGCGTTCATTTCTATGGGTTTGGAAGGTTATAGCGTTTTCTTGCGACACGTATGCAATTGTGCGGAGGCGGCTGTGCGACGCACGCAACCCGGCAGAGGATCTGATGCCGTCATCTCAGCCTGCTGGTGCCGCCCACAGGGATACCAGCCTCAGGAAAACGACCCACGAGGCGGCTTCATGAACAACAGGCATGCAGATTCACCGTGCTCCACAACGCGCCCTTACCGCTGCCGCGCCGTCTATTCCTTTTCGGTTCATCTAGATAAGAGTAATTAGCCAGCGGATGCGAAACAGCATGACCGCGATTGGCCTTGCCACACGATAAAGTCACACCTAGACAGATTTTTGTTGTGACGCGCCCTTAACCCATATTACTCGTTTTTTTGTGTACTAAGTGGGGGCCCCCTCGGATGTTCCTCTTTTCAGGCTCCTCCCTCCCTGCGCCATTGTCCAGTCATGGCTTCCCCCCCCCCCCCTCGACAAGTCAAATTCCGAGCCCCGCGGCACTCCGGGCCCCGAGGGCTACTGCTGGCAGCAAGCAACTGGGTCTCTATTACGAGAGGCCGTACAACCGCGCTGCTGGCAACCGCATTATGCGCGTTAGCTATATCATCTAACACGTGGTCAACATGCAGCAACCCCTGTGAGGCACACCACATGTGCAGTGGCGATGCTTCCGCCGCCGACCTACTAGTAATTTACCTTACCTCACCTCACCTCACCCCTTGTCGTATCCCGCACGACATGGCTCTTACATGTCAGTGCGTTTCCCCCCAGGTCGTCAAGCTTAATAAGGACACCGCCCAGTGACTGTTGGGAACCAGCGCTGCGTGAACCCGCAGAACGATATCCGAGAGCTTGATGAGCGCGGGCGTGGGCGGTGAAGGCCTTAGTTGGATTATGGCCTTTTTTTATCCTATATGTGCGTGGAATGTATGTGTGCAGGGCGCTCACAGCAAACAGAGCGCGGAAGAGCGCAACCTGATCTGCGTCGAGAGACTCACATCCACCCGCACGCGTTCCCCCACATCATATGTCAAAGCGCCTTTTTACTCGTCTTCATCTTCGATAAAGCGGAAGAGCATCTATACACATACACGTACAGAGCATCTACACGTACACATACAGCGCGGACGGCGTGCTGGCTGCAACCGATGATGCCGTCGTGTCCGTGTCAGCTCAGCATCACAAAAACCCAGCCGTGCCGTACATCTTGTACGAAAAAGCGTATATGCACAAACACAGCGGCCATGCACTTTACACCAGACAACTACCCACCATGACAACAGCTTTTCCCACCCAAAACAGACAGACGGACAGACAGACAAACAGACAGGCCGGGTGGCGGAAAGGAGGACGAATGAGTGTTTGCTGCTAGTCACCGGGGGGAAGAGGCGAGGCGCATACACGAAGCCATCACTCTCATGGATGTTCCCTGCGGGCATCTGATACATGCACCATGGAGGGGGGTAAGCCCTAGCGCCCAGACAGATGTGTGTATCTGTGTGTGTAAGTGTGTATGGACTATAGACAATTCGATATGCACTGCGGCACTCAGTGTGTGTGTGTGTGTGTGCTAGCATGTGTGCTTCTCCACGTAACCCCGGATGCGGGTAGCTAAAATCGGAACACTCGGCCAACCACTACGGGCCCAAGACAGACAAAGAGAGAACAGTATTCACCATTCCGCATAGCACAGCACAGCAAAGCACAAACGCCGCACTGACGTTTAGATAGCACACTAGGCGATATGCCGCGGAGGGATCACATCGTCTGAACCACCAGGTTGCAATGTGCCCGCTGCTCATTCCACCACAATCATCAGCATCCGCATCATAGTAATCATCATAACCCAAGGTCGTGTCGAGCACAGCTGCGAAACAGGAGTCCCTCATGCATCGAGCCATCACCGCAGATCTGCTGAAACGCATACAGAACAACCGCCACACCTTTTGCTATATAAATTCGCCCGTTTGACATTGTTGCACGAACACGGCCTTGAGCTATAAACTGCAAAAACGCGCGCACACACACACTCACACACAGGCAGCGAACCGCATAATTACATACATACACACACATACACACACACACATGCGCGCCCCCACGAGTACGAGTTCATGCACGTCAGCAATTAAACTCTTGCCCTGCGTTCTGCGCAGAGGCGACAATTCCATTATACACGCGCCTCAAAAAGGCACCTAAAATAAACCATATAGCTTCGACATCAAGAGAGGATCACGCCTTGTTGCTTCGTGATGACGTGACGCCTCATGCTCACCCGCCCGAAACGGTTTAGAAATCCTTTTCCAAAGTAAAACGTATTAGTGATAGACGGCATGGCATGGCGTGACGTGGCATGGGGCAGCATGGAGCGGGAGGTCATTGGTAAAACAGTACACAGCAACCCTTGCACTGGGGCGTATACAAGTTTCCCACGCCCCTATCGTTTTCTCCCCTACTCCTCTTCAGAACGACAGAAGGAGCATCTTTAGGACGCTCAGGACGCCGTGCCCCAGCCAAGGCCGATGCATAGACACGTGTCATGGACACACACGCACAGAAGCTGCCGCCGCTGCTCTCGCGCGGTGCACTTTCATACGCTGCAAGACAATACGCAATCTTGAAGTTCTTATAGGGTAATCCCAACCTGCCTTCCGCACACAAACTCCTGCGACATGAGAAACATAGGAGAATATACCATGTCCACCCGCCGTAAGCCAGATATGTCCCTCACGCGGCAACCGATCTAGAAGCAACTGTTTTCCATACTCGTCTTTGTTATTTCCGGCTTGTTTAGGCCGACGTTTTTAAGTCCCATTTAAAGACTGCTCGAACCTTGTACGTCTTTTAGCGGCTTTTTGGCCTCCGCTCGCCGTACTTATCACGCACGGCTACAAATACATGCATGTCACGACCTTTCTCCTCCCCCCCGATAGACAGTTATGGCAAAAGCTTCGGAAGCATCACTCTTCCTTCACTGCCTCACACGCCTTTTGTAACATTCGGACATGTACACAAAGCCTGAACCCGTGCCGTACATGGCCGTACAGGAGTTTAGCCTGGCAGCCGAGCCCAGCCATGCCGGCGGTGAAGCTTCACTAGTTTGTAATGTGTGTATATCTGGAGGGCTACCACGAATACTCTCCAGGTAAAGCTTCGGGGGGCTCTGGCTCAGGGCGGGGGTTGCTGCCTGCCGCCGTAGGACAGAGAAAGCAGGTGCGCCAGTAAGATCGCGACCCCCTCCCCATCGCGGCCACCTGCCACATCATTTTAGAGCGATGTGTTATGGTGTGCTGTGAGGATGGAAGAACCACCACACCGCCTCCAAACTCTCCACATCCTCTCCCCACCCCCAGGTCCTCGAGCTTCACATCCGCACCTGCCGCACCTACGAGCCACAGCGCATGGCAGCACGCAATCGCTCTACAGGGACGGCCCCGATCACCGTGGTTCGTTTTCTTTTATGTGAAAATGGGTTGGCTATGTTTCCCTTTAAAAAGGCTTTTTAAACAGGCGTTCGGAGGTTTTCCTGCCTTGGAGAGGACGGAGAGCTGGCGGGAAGCGGTCGCGCTGATGTCTACTTTCTGAACAAACTTTTGAGCTTTTTTGCTAGGCCTTTGGTTTTACTGGAAGCTGAGGTGGAGGCGGCATCGCCGCCGACGGAGGCCGCGCTCTTCTCGCTATCCCTCGTAAGACCAGCTTGCAAGGAATCGGACGGAAAGCCGCGGCGGTCCCTATCGTCATCCTGTGTTGGGCGGCACACGTGCGAGGAGAGGTAAAATAGTGGAGAGAGGGGTTAAGCGTCAAGTCGGTTTGGATCACATTAGGGTTTCATTATCCTCCTCATCAGCATGGTACAAACTGAACGGCTATATGCCACTGTGCAAGGACAGACGCGTGCTGTGTGTCGAGGGGACCATCGTGTCATTAGGTGGTACCGACGTGTACAATACAGTACACACAGACGCATTTCATAACATGCCCTGCAGTGACTTCAAAATACAGTGCAGTGACTACTCAATCCTTCCTCCATCCCCACCCTGCACTCCCTGGAGAGCACCTTCAGCTGATGTAACGCCAGAGGGTGATGGAGCGGCGCCCTCGCCGCTGCCGTAGGTGCCGCCGTCGCAGTTGCCGCCCCCGACATCGACGACGGCGCTGACGGCAGTCCAGTAGACGCCACCACACCGGCCGTCGTCGTTGCCGTACACGCCGCTGCCGCCGCAGCTGCCGCCGCAGCTGCCGCTGCACCCGTCGGTGGCATCCCCGATAAGCTTGTCGACACCACAGGCGGGGTCTTAGCCGTGGCGCTGCGGGCCAGTACGATCCCCGTACGATGCATCAGTACGGCTCCGGAACCGCCGGAAAGCTCCGGACGCGACAGAGGCGACAGCTCAACGGGGTGGTGAGGGGAGTTGTTTCCGTTTCCCCCGCCACCGCTGCCACCATTACCACCTGCGGCACGTGAATTGAAATCGACCAATACCCCGTGGCTTTCCGATGGCAGACCGTGCTCGCCGTCAGTGCTCTGGTTGGCGGCGGCGGCGCCACCAACGCTGCCCGTCGCCATCAAGCTGTTCAACGACGATCCAGCCATCGCTCCGCTACGAGTCGCTGCCGCCAGCGGATTGGCACTGCTCGTACCTGGCCGGCCGGCGCCGCGTGCATAGACGGCGCGGAAGGACGTGTCGCGGTTCACACCCACCGCATGGCCTCCCGAAGGCGGCAACCCCTCGCGCAGGGAGCCATCGCGCACCAGCCCGGAGGGGCCATCCCGGAAGGATCCGGCGCCGCTACCGCCGCCGCCGCCGATGGCGGCGCCGCCCATTGCTACGGCTGCGGTGGCGGCGGCGGCAGCCTGCGGGCTGATAAACGCATCAATGCCGCCAGCGACAAGGCCGCCTTCGGTGGAGCCCCTCGCCGCGGATATCAGCTGCAGCATCTGGCCGCTACTGCTGTTGTGGTGTGAGACGCCCGACTGGCAGGCGGCGGCGCCAGTGGCGCCGCCGCCGTAGCGGATGCTGACGTCGCGATTATTGCTGGTGCTGTTGGTGATGCTGGCGTTACTCCCTGGCATGGTGACGTCACCGTTGTTTCGGGAGCTACGGTCCTCATCGCCCTCCTTGATCGCCTCCATCCCGCCCGTACGACTGGGAGCCAAACTCTCCGCTGACCTGGATTTGTATTTGTAAAAACATTTTTATGGATCAGCATCTCCTTGCGTGCGTTACACCCTCCCCTCCCCTCCCCTCCCCTCCCCTCCCCCACCCCACCCCGCCCACCTCCCGGACGCGGTAACAATAAAGGAACCATCTCGAAGGTGACCTGACACCCCATCCACTTGCAAATCCAGGGAAGTGTGCCGCAGCAGCCAGTCGTCATTGGTGCCACCGATGAGATACGTCTGGAACAGCAGCGGGCAGGGCGCGAGGACCAAGCGGAGTAGGAGTGTTGGTTCCGGAGCCGACTCCCAGCAGCTCAAGGTTCACGCGGTGTGGGCGATGAATGGATTATCAACGGCTGGGTGGGTGGATGCGATGCGGGAGAAATGGCATGCGTGTGTGCGCCCATGGCAATGTGTGCATGTCTGGCAGTGTCAAGCAACGCAGAGTCAAGCAAAATCCAGCTTGTGAAGCAGCAATCCCGCGACCATGACGTCTCCTTATCATTTAAAATAAGGATCTAAAAAAAGGGAGCTGTGTTCTAAAACAAAAAAACCTCACCGTCATGTTGCCTCTTCCTTTCACCGCGATATTGCCCCGCTCCCGAACCGCGTACTTGTCCTTGTCCACAATTCTGTTGTAGGCTGCCTCACTAATGTGGATTTTCCCCGGCAGGCCGTGGCTTTCCATGCGGGAGGCCACGTTGACGGTATCGCCGTAGATGGAGAAGCGGGGCGTCTTGGCGCCGAGCACGCCCCCCACCACAGGCCCCGTGTGAATCCCGATCCGGATCTGAACGGGCTCGCCCTGCGCGTTCTTCACCTTCCTGCGGGGGGAAAAGGACGGACGAACCACGTGAACAAGTGAAGCTGCTGCCAATGAAAGAGTGTACTACAAGAAGCAGGAAGGGGGGGAGAAGAAAGGCCGGGCAGGGGAGAAGCAGGAAGTCATGGGAGGAGGGGGAGGAAACGCAAGGAAAATGCAGAACCAGCACGGGAAAGGCGCTGTGAAAAACGTGAAAACGTTCTGGTAAAATTGATAAATTTGGGGAAATTGACGGGAAGGAAACATTGTGCAAATTTGTAGGAGACATGAAATAACAACATCGGGCGTTGTATGGGTTTTGGAGTTGTAGGGAACACATTATAATAATAATTAATGTCGAGGTATACCCCCCTCCCCACTCCCTTCACCTCCTGCTCTCAGGCCCATAAGGGGCCCGCCGGCCCTCACCTCGCCAGCGCCTGCATGTGTACGGCAAAGTCGATGACGACGTCCACGTGTTTTTCACAATGGGTGGTCATATTACACACTAAAAAGTACGCATCTCCAATGGTTTCCAGTTTGTAGACGTCGGGAAATTCGTCAACCAGCTCGTCGAACCTGGTGGAAGGATCAGGACACGCGAAGGGGGAAGGGGTTACCAGTCAACCAGTTCGTCGAACCTGGTGGAAGGATCAGGACACGCGAAGGGGGAAGGGGTTACCAGGCTGGCGGGCTAACGTGGGGCGAGGGCGACGACACGATAGGAAAGGGGAAACAGCTCGACGTGTGGGTTGAGGCCATGACCACATTAGGCAGTCAAGCCCGGGAAGGTGTGGGAGCAGGGTGCTGATGAACAGGGTGCTGATGTGGCGCAGAATACGGGCTCAAAACAAGTCCCGCAATTCCGGATTGTGGGGTAATTTCTTGATGCTTCATTAGTCCAAAGGGGGTGTGCGGGTGGTGGGTTGGGGCACACATACAGATACGTGGATTGCAGAGCCAAACAAGACAGACAGACAGACAGACGAATGGGCGGACGGATCCAAATCACGTTATTACCAGGCTAACCTGAATGGCGTTCTATTTGTCTGCTGGTGCTACAAAAGAAGGATTTATTCTGCAAAAATGAACAAAAATGCGCATGCATGCCCGACATCATCTTTATGCGAGGCGTTCCTGTTATTGTTACTGTAGCTTTTCCACCGGACATATCCGTACTCACTTGTCGTACATCTCGTTGAGCATGTTGTAAACCTCCTCAGGCGTGGACTTGGCCGAGGTGGTCGTGAAGCCGACCATGTCTGTGTGTACGGCAACACACAGGACAATGTACGGAAGCGGTTTGCGGCGTACGCGTGTTATTGCGTTGCAGCAGGCGGCCATGCACGCAGCTACGATCATCATGTTGGTTAAGGGACGAGGGACCGAAAGCAAACCCTAAGACCAAACAAGGCAGCGTCACAGACCACATCCACACGTCCTGGTAAATCAGGTGCCGATCCCCCATAGCTCCCCCCAACCCACCACCTTCCTCCCACCATCATCTCCACGCCGCCTCCTCCCCTCTTTCTCACGCACCTTGCACTCCTGCTGCACGCAATGCCTCTCCCCCCTTCCCGGACGCCTTTCGGTCAGTTCTACGTTTGTTACTCTCTTGCCCTGGCAGCAGCTTCAATCGTGTGTGGTTCGTCTTTCCCCCCTTCCCACCTACTCTCGCCACCAGATTTGCTCTCTTCACGTCTCCTCGCACCATACGACTCCTCCCCCTTCTTCCCCCTCCACTCCACGATCCTCTGTGCTCGTCCATGTCCTTATCTGCCCACCCGCGACTTTATCCGTCCCGTAGTAAGGCCCAACGCGATCTTCCCTCGCGACTTTATCCGTCCCGTAGTAAGGCCCAACGCGATCTTCCCTCCCTTCCAGAGTCCTGGCCCCTCTTACCGCTAAACAGGATCGTGACTTCGGGGTAGGATATGGCCTCCACCTTCTTTCCCTCACGCAGATCCGTCGCGATATCCGCGGGCAACATGCGGTACAGCAGCGCGTCGCTGCGCTGCCGCTCCTCATCCAGCCAGCGGGTAGCCTGCTCCAGGCGCTCGTTAGCGACACGCAGCTCCACAGCCATCTTCTCGAAACGCTCCTTCAGGTCAGCCTCGGCCTGCGAGTCGCAGTGGCGGTGGTGGTGGTGACGGTGGTGGTGGCGGTGGTGGTGACGTTGGCGGTGCGTATGGAGGAGGTTGTGTGTTGGTGTGTATTGGTGTGTGTGTTGGTGGTGATGTGTGTTGGTGTTGGCGGAGACTATAGGTCTCACACTGACTTTAGCTTCATTACCCTAAATCCCCAAACTCGAATGAAGCAATACAAGAGCCCTGCACAGAACAAGCCCAACTCCAAAAAACTAAGCAACCCCAGCAAACTTGCCTGGCGCTGCTCTGCCAGTAGTACGAAGTCCCTGCTCATGTCGTGCAGCGGAATGTCCGAAAGGAAGATGCCGTGTACGGACATTTCCTCCAGGTTAGCCACCCGGGGGGAGCCCAGGAACAACAACACCGGCAGGCCGTCCTGAAAGTAAAACACACACACACACGGAGGAGAAGGGCCGGGGTTGGGGTTGAGGGTGATGAGAGGCAATGGATGGGAGAGTGAGGACGTGAGGGTTAAGGTCAGGAAGGTATCACGCCGGTAGGGGTGAGGGGAGGTGGTAGAGAAATGCACGGGCATGAACAGCCGTGAAGGGCAGCAGGAGAGAGGGAGGGCGTGAAGAAAAGGAGGGGTGGAAGGCGACGCATTCGTTTGAACGTCACCATGGCCGCAGTCCGGGGATGGCAAAACGAGGGGGGAAAGGGGGAAAACGCGGCGGGGTGGAATGGTTAGGAGGGTGGGTTGCAGGGCATGACGGGGGGCCCCCGCAACCTAGCCGACACATTCGGTCGAATGTCGCCATAGCCACAGCCCGGGGAATGCAAAACGCGGGGGGAAACGCGGTGGGGTGGGGCGGGAATTGGAACAGGGCAGAGGTGCCACCCACGTTCTTGTGGGTTGGGGTTCAACTCCCACATGTCCCGTACTGACCCATGATACATACACACATTTGTACGTGAGCACATGAGCACACGGGTGGAGGGGCACACACATACACATTCAAAGGACGGCGTTTCACTGCACAGGCATGCAACAACACCCAGAAACGTTGCCCCAATCTTGCAGGCGCTATTATTGCCTTTTGCTGCATGTGCTTGGTGCCTGGGGAATGCATTTCACTGCACAGGCATGCAGCAACACCCAGAAACGTTGCCCCAATCTTGCAGGCGCTATATTATTGCCTTTTGCTGCATGTGCTTGGTGCCTGGGGAATGCATTTCACTGCACAGGCATGCAACAACACCCAGAAACGTTGCAAGTGGGGGGGGGATGAGGGCAAGGCGGGAAGGGAATCGCAACAGACAAGGAAAAGGTGGGAGGAAAAGCAGACATAGACTTGACAGTTCTAAAGGACACATAGGAAAAGAAGATACGAGGCAAGGCTAGCGGGAATAGCGATAAATGACCAGCCATGCGTGCGAGCTATGGGGACATTTCCCCTCAAAACCCCAGCCTCCCCATCCCTCCACACTCTCCCCCAAAGCAACCCGGCCCTTCCCAAACCCCCAGGCCCTTAGCCCCTCCCCTCGGTAACGCCCTCGCTCGCTCACCGGCATGCTCGACTGCACCATCTGCCCCTTGAACTCCAGGCCCGTCTCCAGCGACTGGTGAGTACGAGGTGAGGATGAAACAGGGCCCCGGCAGGATATCACGAGGGGCCGAGCACAGGCAATGGCGAGGGAGGGGCCAGCCATCACCCAGCAGGGAGCGAAGTGGCAAGGGAGCCAAGGGGTAAGGAGGGTTTGGGCACCCTACTTTGCAGAACACAGATAAGCCGAGACAGAGCCAAGGCCTAAACATATACGAGACAGGGCCCAAATTATATCAAAAAATTCTACGTATAAATACTATATTTAAGCGAGATGACATGAGAGATGAGGAGAGGAGGGCGCTACAGGCCTTTACAGGCCTTTCAGGAAAGGGGCATGTGCCCGCCTTGTTTTTTGGCGCTGGGCTAACACTGGGCAGGGCAAGGCAACCAGCAAGCAAGCTCAAGAGTTGCCGTACCTTCAGCAGGTACAGGGAGCTGCTCTCGAGAACCATCTTGTCGTACTCGAAAGGAATGTACGGATGGCGCAGCTTGAAGGTATCGGACACAGGCGACCCACGGGTCAGTGTCTTGCCAAACAGGCGCGCCATAACGCGGCCGCACTGCACAACGCGGCAGTCGCGGTCAAGGATGATGTGGAAGGGAAACATCTCGTAGAAAAACTCCTTAGTCATGCTGTACGACGACGCCAGCGCGGCACCGTGATTGTCCCAATGTGCGAGCGACTCCTGGTGTGGGTACGTCACCCGGAAAATCTGTATCAGGAAAAGGAATATGTAGACGCACCGCGTTTGAGGAAAGGGAGGAAGGTTTTGGAGGGGAAGATTAATAGATGGAGCAAGGACTATGAACATAACCCCAAAACCTCTGAACATATTGTGAGAAAATAATTGACCACATTAATACAACAAATGGAACAGCTCCAATAAATCCATTTGAATATTCCTTGCGTACTACCCTTCGGATGTTTATCGCCTTGGGCGGCGGCTAGGTTGGGAGCAGCAAACGGTAGGCCGACGACACTGCAGCGCCGAAACCCTTTGCACGACACGACGAAACGGCACCTGAAACACATAGGGTTTCGCATTCGCACAGGCGCACGCCCCGGCACCCCATGTTGTTCAGGGCCAGCAGACCAACCCAATTTCAATATCGGAAATCAAAATACAGAAAAGGGAGACTTCTTTGCCCCTCAATCTTGGTGTTTTCCCATGTATACAGACACGCACACACGCACACACTCCTACGGTGACGTCCCGCAAAAAAAATCCCCGGTCCCATCTGAACCCTCTCCGTCACCGCGTCATTCCCTCTGATCCTTTTTTGCACCTCACGCCCGCCCAAAGACCCCAAATCGGGGATCGGGGGGCGAAATCGCCCCGTCAGGATTCGCATTTACCTCGTGGTCGCAGTCGCCCGCATCCCTGCTGGCCACCAGCTCCAACTCCACCCCATGGTCGAACAGGAACTTGGAGGCGCCCTTCAGCACCCCGCTCACAATGGGCCACAGCGCGGGGCGGATGGAGTGGTAGTGCAGCAGCAGACACGTGCTCGTGACCTGCGTGGCGGAGTAAAAAAAGGCGGTGCCGAAAAGCACGGGGGTGCGGGGGCTGCTGGTGAAAACAGGGGTGGGGGACAGGATAAGGGAATTTGGACCGGGTAGGCATAAAGCCAGGTTGCTGCCGCACAACGGGGAAACCCTCAATAGCTCTACCGTAGCAGCAGCAACAACAGCAGCGGGTGAAAAATGGATGGAAAGATTATCATCGTAAATTTTGGTTATGTAGGAATAATGAAAGGAAGCATGCGCGGTAGGGTTGCATGGGAGCGCGACAGAGGAGCATGGGCCCCTGCCCGGAGCAGAGTCTTGGAAACGTATGTAAGGAAAAAACGTCGAGGCGCTAAGAGCCAAGACGCTGCTGGCACGTCAGGTAGGCGTTTAAAGCTTGGGGCAGGGGTGCAGGCGGTGGCGCCGCCGCCGCCACACACGACGCATGCCAAAACACGCAGCCTTGCCGGCGGCGACCGTGGCGCTCCTCGGATAAGCCTCCCTCCGCTCCTCGAGAGACATACACACACATGTAATACATGTACACACATCTACATACACGTACATACCTGTTTATAAGTATGAAAACATGTTGTGTAGACACATTAGATAGTAAAAAGAGATTGAGAGGGAAAGAGGGGTTTCTTCGGCCCCACAACCAATTCGCAACACCTGCCAGGGGGTTAGGGTTAACCCCGGCCAGCATTGGAACATGGGGACTGCGTACACCCTCCTCCCCCTACACCACCCTCCCCCACACCATCCCTACCTGCTCCACCCGGAATGCGGGGGCCACCATAGAGGGGAACCCCATGGTCTGCAGGTACAGTGGAGCATAGAGGTACAGTGCGACAGAGAGGGGACAGAGAGGGGACAGAGAAGGTCAAAGAAACAACTGCCGAAGTCGTGTGCGTGTGCGGGTTGGGAGAGCGAGAGCTGCTGGAAAAGAAATCCATTGCTTATAAAACTTGCAACCAAAACTGCTGTACATGCCTGCCTGCTGAAGGCAGAATCGGATTTATGGTAGCTGCCATACCACGGCACTCATATCGTCCACAAATACGCGCTAAGGCGCTCCGCCAACATCTTGGGTGGCTTTTTCAGCTGGGCCAGCTACTACAAGACCAGGTATAAAGGTAAAGCAGAAAACATTACATCATTCCGAGCCTATACTCTCCATGCTGGGGCGGCCGCGCCCCTCCCCACACAGGATGTCGGAATTCGTGACCCTTTGCTTCTCGCATACAACTTCTCCCGCCCCAAAAGACGGGACTCTGCATTCCTACCCTCTCGCTGACCTACCTCTGCGGTACCCCCATAACCCAGATCCCCTTTCCGACCGCAATCGACCCTGCCTCTTTCACCTACGGATCCCCATCCACCCACCCCCATTCCTCGTTTTCCGCCTCATGACACCGCAGCATGCCCCATCGACTGTGTCCCATCGACAACAAGCAAGCCAAGCCACGATCATAGACCACGGACCACGCAACATTTTTCTTCCCCCGCACGTACCAGGTGCAGATGCAGGTTGTTCAAATTCGCCAAGAACCTGCGCACGCAGCCAAGGTGGGCAGCGCACCGGGCCGTCGGGCGGAAGGAGAGAAATGTTTTACGTCGGAAAAAGGCAAAGGGGAAGAAATAGATAGCAGTACTTTGCATGGAGCATATTTTATCCAATCGGCCAAGAGGCTGCTTGGATAATAACCTAGGAAATACGAGCCATAAGCGCCGGCTGTAATGCTTTATTTGTTATTTGTTGTCCAAGTGAGCAACAGGGCGCCTATCGAGAAGGCGCTGATGTGGGAGCGGGATCCCTGTGTTCCTGGGGTCCCGGTTCCTGGCGCAACAATCCCCAAGAAGGACTCGGCCAAGATTGTTGTGATCCCAGACTCCTCAACAGGCTTCCAGAGAAAGCTCGCAGAGTGTGTTTTCAATCGCTTCAGACCGCGGCGAGGAAGGCAAAGCCGCCGGGCATGCAGAAGTTTTGATCAGGTCGCTGCCTCTTTTAATCAGGTCCCCGCCCCGCAACCCCTAGAGACGGGCCTTCCTGGCCATGCCCGACGACAACGATGACGATGATGATAGATAATATAATATTGATGATGATGATCACGATGTTGATGTACTATTAAACCCACATGATGCAAGGGCGCCCTTTTGCAAAAAATCCCAATTGAGATTTGTTTTCCATTGTTTTATGCTTTGTTTTCCATTTACAGCACCATGCATCACCCCATCCCTGGTGTCCACCATCCGCCCCGCCCTGCCTAGGATTTCCAAAGCCTCGGGGGCCGTCCGCCCGGGTCAACCGGGCCAGGTTCAGCTCACGGCCCAGCCCAGGCCCATGGGTTCTAGCCGGGGTCAAGAGCTCGGCTGGGGCCACAGAGCTCAAGCCAAGACCAGGTCAGGCCAACCCATTCCCGCCCCCCAACTCACTCGGCGATATTGCTGCCCAGGCTCCGCAGCAGACGCGTGTACCCCTGCTTGATGACATAATTCACAAAGTACTGGCCGTACGCCTGCACGATTTGCACACATGCCAAAGGGCGGTGCAGAGAGATAAGCAAGAAAAGTGCGCCTGAAGAGCAGCTCCGAAACCAGGAGCTGAAGCACCTGAGTTGCCATATCAGAGGGCAAGGCATCAGAATTTCACCAGTCCAAAAATCCCTTCCCAGCCCAGCCCGCGGCCCTGCTCAGCCCAGCCCCGGCCAGATTTTCCAGCCCAGCAGGCCGCCCAAAACCCAGCAAAGCCTCGCAACCCCCAAACACCCAAACCCCGTCATCCCCCGCACCACAGCTCCCCCTGGCTAGAACTGACCAGCTGTCACCATTACCATCCCTGCCCTCCTGGCTTCATGACCCCAACCCTCAACGCAAATCGCCGCCTCGCGTGCCGTCCGCTTTCTAGACGCCGCTTGGGCATCCCAGGCGCCAACATCACAAACCAACACCCGCACGCATATGTGCGTTACATGGCCCGTACATGACCTTTGGTCCTGTCGGAGAGGAAAAAGCGTCCCTAGTGCCGTATTTCTTCCCATATTCATACATTCTAGAAATATGGGTGCTTGTTACAGTATATAATGATTACACTTCTAACAGTTACCCTCTCAGGACGCTCACCTCTAGAGCCTGCGGCACCGTCACGCCGAGAATGCTCGCTCCAGTGATAACCAGGTCATACGTGACCTTGTCCGGATAGGGGCACGAGGACACCCAATTGCAGTCCACGTGAGCCTGCTTGATGATCTTAAGCCAAGCATCCCGGCCGAAGGAGTCACATATGAAGGCCTCAACTGCGTATTGGTGTGCAAAAGGCGATGAGAGGCGGTGGCGATGGTAATGACGATGGTGAGGTTCAAAGGACACAACAACAAGTTCCCAGTTGGTGATGGTGGTGATGGGATTGCAGGGACAGAACAGGTAATTCAGTTGATAAGCACAAGCGTGTAAAATTGGCGTCGCAGGGCCGATGTGACGGGTTGAATGCTCGTAGGACATGGTGATGCTGCTTCCACCTTGCTTCTAAATCCATGACTTCTAAATCCATGACTTCTGAATCCATGACTTCTAAATCCATGACTTCTGAATCCATGACTTCTAAATCCATGACTTCTGAATCCATGACTTCTAAATCCATGACTTTCTGAGTGGCGTTCCTAGCTGGCCTAACGGCTGACTGCATCCCTCACTGACTGGATTTATATATTGATAATTCAGAGCACTTCAAGAGCATGCGCAGCCGGAGCGTGCAGAGTGGCGAAGCGTTGAGACAGGCTCCCGCCCAGTAGCATTACTTGCAGTAGCAGATATAACCCCTAACATACGCGTAGTGGCTTGGTTGGTGCAGTGCGTGAGCTGCCAAGAACAGAGTGCGGGGAAATATCCGGCCGCCTAGACATCTCAGAGGCATAGTGGGGAACAGCCAGGCAGGCTGCATGAATGAGCTACGAAGACTAAGCCGCTCCTGACTCGCATCTGTGTGACGACATAGGGAATAAACACCATGGCAGCATCCCAGGGTATTGCATGCCGGCCGACGGACTCCCTGTTTCCATGGCTCCACCACTTCGCACCCGCAACCTTTTATTTGCTAGGTGCGAGAAGCCGGGGGGTTTCCTGTCCTGCATTTTTCGCATGCTGACCACTTGCGCAAACCCCCAAAACCTATGCGCTCGGGTGCAGTCACTCCTATCGCGCCCTCGGTTACGGCAACCGCGGCCCATCATACCGCTGAGGTTAATCCTGCAGTTTGTGGGAGTGGAAGGGATCCAGAAGGCGTAAGAAAGCAAGGATTACATAGGTGAGCGACCTACAAGGAGCTCTTGGCACAGAAGATATGGAAGAACTTACTAAAACAGTTGCAGAGGCCCGCGGCCATCCCCAAGCATACTAAAAGTATTGTAATTGTTAACAGTTGCTGACTGAGCAAGGACCAGCAAGAAGCGGGCTGTTCCAGTGGTAATGAGCTCCTTACTTACCACCCAATCATTTGAGTATCTCCAATGTCAGCGTGTTGGAGCCACTTTTGGACGTCCGCTTATCGTCCAATGCTCCGCGACCGAGGCTCGAACGAGCGACAACTCAGGAGGTAGTTGACTAGGAAATGGCGTGCCACTAGCTCTATCCTTGGTCCAGCACCGAAAGAGAGGACGGTAGGTCCCTTTAATGTCTAAGTAGTACACTATTATTCCCAGCAACCTAACTTCTAAACTTGTTCTGCGACGTCAGGAAGTCGCACAGGGCGTAAGAAAGCCAGCTGGGTTTCTTCGCCCATGAACGGCGCAGCTAAGGTACTTTAATTCTTCTCTTCGCAGGGTCCTGCCAATTACAAGCAACTGAGTCAGTTCGTTCCTTCCGTACTCCAAAGTAACAGGCACGGCTTACAAGTTACAACACCCTGCCCATACATGCCGAATAAAGCTCAGTCTCGGAAGGGTTGCATGTGAAGGACTGTTAGAACCTACTGACCGGTCGCTGCAAGAGCGCCTAGTTCCGGGAGCCTTGCGGTACGGGGTAAGCTCTGAACTTGAGACGGCCAAGAGAAGCGCATGTGGGCAGCCTATAGCAAAAATCAAAGACACAATTTTGGTCATTTCATGTTTTCTGGCTGCGTCATGCAAGACAATGTGGGAAACTTAACGTTGGTGTAGATACTTTTTCCTGACTGCGGGCTCTTAGTTCAGCAGGAAGCCTGCGTTTTGCTGCTCCTGCTGGACTGCAAGGGCTCGTGCTGGCACATTCCGACGGCCCACGAAAGTGGGAGTTTCCACGTGCACCTTTGGTAGGATTTCTCATCCTGGAGAGACATCATGGGCTGCTTTAATTCCAAGGAAGCCTTGTACGACCCTAAAGGAACAGTTGGCCTTGCTGGTGGCAAGCCTCAGCATGCACCCGGCAATCAGGTTTCGGGTTCAGCATCGGGCCAGCACCCACCCGCTTACCTACTCGAGGCTGCTCCTCAAAGTATACTTCTTGGTTCAACGGGGCAGTTAACGCCGTCGGGTAACTCAGCCGGAGGCAAGTATGCCATTCCAAACTCCTCGCGGAACAGTGTCAGTGCGGGAGCACCCGGCGGCTCTTTCATTGCCTTGGGCGCGGCTGGCGGCTCAACTAGCGGCGTTTCTCGGCGGACGCCAGCTGGGAAAGGAGCACACGTATCAGCCGACCTAAATGCTATCGTTGACGACCAGGGGACCATTAATGCGCTTGTCAGCCGACAGTTATCAGTAATGAGCCATTACAGCGTGAAGAGTGAAGCGGGTAGTGTAATCCTTCAACCGGAGTTAGCGCACGGCCCCAACGCCTTGGGCTTCACGCTCCATAAGCTTATTGGCCGCGGCGGCTTCGGCAACGTGTACCTTGGAGAATGGGAGGGCCGCAAGGTTGCTGTGAAGGTGGTTACTGGAAGTAACAACGAAACCCAGGCGGATCAGGTGCGATGTGGTTGGGGTTACGAACTGTAAAGCCGAAAACAACCGGTACGAACATGACAGGCCTCCGTCGTTCAAGCCGCCCACGTAGAGTTTCCATGAGAGTCCTACAGGGTTGCATTTGGCTGCGATTTTCGTGAAAGGATGCTACTCTGCCTTAAATGGTATGGAAACAGCCTCTCTAGCCGGTTGGCAGTTAGCTCAAATGTGGTTAGCCTCTGGGCGTTGGCTGGCATCAAGCGCAAAGCTTCTCCCTACTTGAGGGAAGGGCTTTGTTTTTTCGGGACCTGCGCTTCTCTTTTCTGCATTATGCGGTTGAAAGGCCCATGAGGTGTATAAAGCGCACGGCCCTCTGGCCGCATTGCCGCACCTCCCTAAGTACAATACCGGTTAGATATGCTGTTTGCGTCATCATCGCGATGTGTTTCTAATAAATCAATGCTGCTCCGAAACCCCGCGCAGCCGGAGGATAAGGAGTGGGAAGCCCGTAAGGAAAAGATGGCGCAAATGGAGGCCATTCTCATGGCTTCAGTCAACCACCCGAACATCGTCCACACGCTCAAGGTAACAGGGGACGGAATTCCTCTCGCAGCTTGATATCCCCCGGGAAAAAGAAAACCCAAATCAGCTCGAGCTGTGCGCATTGCGCGGCGTAGTTTTCTTTTCGCCTTGGTTCGTCGTCCTTGTTAGATGGCCACCTCCGGAAATGTACAACATGCAGTTCAACGTGCAGCAGAAGCTTTTCGGAGGGGGCACGTATGATTAGACATGCTTGTTGCGCGCTTGTTGACCCCACATCCACGAAATCCGCACATGTGTCTATGTCCGCCACATTCAACACACTGCCTGCTGATACAAGGTCCTACGAGACCCTATGATACAAGGCCCTACCTTGTGCTCTTGTCGCTGGCTCGGGGCTCTGCTCACGCGCGTGATAACACCTGTCACCGACACCTCTTTCCTGAGCCTTCTGATGACCCGGTCGCTTTTTCGTGTTCCCTGCCCATCATCTTTGCTTACGTTACGTTGCGGGACTTCCGCCAGCATGGGGCTCATGCCCGGCTCATGTCGCCTCGCGCTAGCGCGTATGTGCTTTGTCCTTCATCCCTACCCACCCACATTCTTCGCTCACCTAAGCGAAATATGATCTCCTTCTGAACCCCTGTTTATTGACTTTCCTGTGTTGTGTGCTTAGGTCATTGCGCACCAAGGAGACGCCATGGATCCGGAGCTCGCAGCAATTGAGCGGGAGCTGTTTACGGAGCGGGACGAGGTGCGCGCGGCTGTGCATTGGCGGGAATGGCATGGCATGGGTTCGCTCGGTCGTTTGTGACGTGCATGCGTGGGGGAATATGTGAGACGTGGGGCATGGGCTGTGTGGGACGGATCTGAAGCGAGCCCGGCTCGGGGTCTGCGGCGCGGAGCAGCTGTAGACAGGGGAGTGTAGGTCAGAAGGATTCCTCGGAATGCTAAACGAGTTTAAGTTGGATTAGGTGAAAGGGCTCACTTAACAAAAAGCCTACGCCGCTCGTCGCCTGGGGAATCTCATCGCCTGTCTGCGCTCGCGTGTCTTGTTACTCTCGACCGATTTCTGGCAGCACAAGCATTGCCAGCACACACACATTGAAGTTGAGACCAGGGGGCCCAGTGTATGGTGGACAGGTCTGACAGGACTGACACCGATGTTGGCGTTTCCCTTGGTAGGACGACCGTCTTATATATGCAAAGGCGTGTTCCCTGCCTGCGCGCGCCTCTGTTGTTTCAGACGCCGTCAGAAGACCTAAATCACCGTGCTGTGCCGCCCCCTGCACTGCCCTCGCGCCCCCTCGCCCTCTTGCAGCAGCATACGCCCGCGTTTGAGTGGCACATTATCATGGTGAGTTATTAACTTAGGTTTTTGGGTGCGGATTAGAAAGGGTGAGAGGCTCTCCTACGCGACTCGTCGCGTTCTTGACGCTTGCACGTAATTCAATTTTCTAGGTTGTCGGTTCATCTTTATGGATTGTCAGCGCTTTGACAATTATCAGGGGGTTTAGCAGTCGCGAACGAGTTGGGAGCTAGCGAGCACTTCAGGAAAGCCATTGCGGAGTGCGGGATCCTTGGCTGCTTTTGATAGGCGTAGACGTATCCACACTGCAGCGTATCCTGTACTTGCATTCTACGCGCCATACGGCGCATGCTGCTGCCCGTGTATTTAGTTGTAGGGTCGAGAAGCAGTCGTTCCATGCTACCCGCGCCGGAGCCGGCGTGGAGCCGTAGTACCTGTACCTAGTACCTATTTATCTGCACCTGTAGTACTTTCCTGTCGATTCTTCTTCCGTGCTTGTGCCGAATGACCACCCCGAGTGTCGCGCTTCCACACACCACGCAACCTTGCAGGAGTATTGCGACCGGGGATCCTTTTCACGCGCCTTGGCGTCTATGCGTTTTCACGAGGTAGGTGCGCGCGGTTTCTCGATTCGCGGTAGTGCCAATTCAACATTTATGACAGCATAACCGTACGACGTATGTGAACATCTATTATTTATAAGATTGCGCGGGCTGGGAAGTACGGTCTTGCATACGATGCGATGAGAAAAACGTGTTGGAATGGCCCAAAATACGAGTTGCTGCTGCCAGGGCTCGCCAAGGCGCGCCTTATAAAACACACAGGACTTGCCATTGGGGACTTTAATTTGTGTGTTAATTCTCCCGTATAAGACAGTTTACGCAAAAGTCATTCTTGGCCATTGGATTGCATGGCGCACGAGTTTAAACGTGCCGAGGGTTAATATGTTCAGGTCTTGGACGTCATAAAACACAACACGGGAACCATATGTAACTACCTGCAGCTCATGGCACCATCAACTCGATCTACCATCATACTACCATCAACTCAATGGCACTGCTTCTCGCACCCGTGGGCATCTACTGGGGTTGCCGGTGTGGAGACCTGAATACCTGAGAAGCAAGCGTATTACGTATTGTACGAACGTATTCCTCAACGTATTGCTTCACGAAATTTCCTAATTTATCGTATCGGATTTTTACCCCGTATAGTACTGCGTGTTTTCCAACCCTGCAAAAATGTTCGCCATGGAGAGCGGCGTAGAAGGGAGGAAGGGCTATAACAGTTTAGGCAGCCGCGGGGCTACACGCCATGGGCACCGCTTTCCATCCATACGGGCTTTGGAGGCTTGTCGTTTGGGTAGAGCCAGATCCGTCGGGTAGAGTGACCCCTGGGACTACAATGCCTTGCGGCCGTGCATCCCATGGCGTGTGGGACAGCAGTCGCGGTTGCGGAAGCAAGCCACGTCCTACTAGCAACAGCATCTGCACCTACACCGAACAGTTACAACGACGCTATTATGTGAAACCGTTTTTGCACGTCGAGTTTCTTATTATGCACGTGGCCCTTCTGATGCACGTGGCCCTACACCATGGCGAATATGCCAACCGCGTCCATGGCCATCACCATGACCCTCAATTCAGCCCGGGACGTGGCAGGGGGCGCCACACAGCACTAACTGCATCAGCACCAATGTACCTCAGCTCGCCGGCTTGCAGCATGTGCTATACACCCCACAAACGCGCGAGCTTATGTCCTCCGAAACCACCGTCCTGCCCCGGATTCACGCCGGCCCCGCCTCACTGTTTGAGACTCGTTGTCCTCTCGCTGTACCCCCCCCCCCGCTCCTGCCATGGGACGACGGTACGGCAGTTTGTGGAGACGGCTGGGTACGTCCGGTGGGACGCGTGGGCGTGTCTTCAAACTCTAAAGGAGGTCACCAAGGCGCTCATCTTCCTGCACGAAAATCGCATCCTGCATGGCGACTTGAAGGTGAGCACCGGTGCTTCTCCAGGCTTGGCTCCCCATTCCAATCCGTCGGACCCCGTTTGCGCTTGCCGCCGCGCTGCGGGAAGTTCTGAGCACCGCGGGGGACGGCAGAGCGTGTACCCATATGTTCAAGTGCTGCAGCTAGCTGACACAGCTATTCTGACAGTTAGGTAATCGGGGAAGAGGGGCGCCAGGTAATCGGCGCAACCGTAGGCACGTATTGCGCGATATGGCCGCCGCTGGTTTGTTGAATTGACAACCGTTGAAATGGCTTTTGTCATAGAGTGCTGCATGCATGCAGGCTCTTGGGCTGATTTTCGGTACGCCAAATGAACCGGCCGGGGATTTTCCCGTGGAAGAATTTCGGGGTTGTGTGAAGAAGATTGAATCCGAAAACGTCACTCAGTCGCAAAACCTCGCTCTTAACGACGCAGCGCGCGATGGCTGTTGGAGCGAGATGGCAACGATTTAGGCGCCTAACGGGCCGAATTGTCGTTAGGTCCATTCCGTAGATCACCTATTGCCGCCTCTTTTTGGCTCATTCGCAAACCCTCATTTTAAATACTTCGCAAGCACGACATCCTATAACCCTAACCCGCCTCCTCCCATGTCAGGCTGCCAACGTGTTGCTCAGCAGCAGCGACAATGATCGTCGCGGCTTTGTGGCTAAGGTTTCCGACTTTGGCCTCAGTCGTGTCTTGGCGGGGAACCGCAAGGAAATCAAGACGCAGACGTTTGGGACGGTGAGTTATGTGCACCCATAGCTGTGGCCACAAAGTTTAGGGACCACCCAAGCCGTGTGACCGACCTGTTGCGCGCCTGCCAGAAGGGCTAACGTTTGCGTATTTCAACAGGAAAAAACGCGGAAGATTTCTGGGTAGGATCTAGGCGTCGTGTCGTAGTTTTCGGCAGGTTCTGGTCGTTTCCGGGAAGAAATGGCTGGCATCTCCCAACCATCGCCGGCCACACGCCAGCCTCCTGCGATTCCACTCCGCCATCCGAAGCGAGGGAAACATGATCTCTTATCAGGACATCAGAAGCGTCGAGCTGTAGAAAATGAAAAAAAATGAAAGTTCTGCTCTTCACACCTTCCCGCGTTCGATAACATCTTGGGGCTGCCCGTTGGTCGCACCATTGTTGCTTGGAAAAATTCTCTTAAATTGTCACACCGTATGCCTGTACGGCAGGTCACCCACATGCCACCGGAGTTGTTGTCCAAGGGCATCTTGAGCCCGTCGGCAGGTGAGAGATTTTCGGGTGGGCCCCCCCCCATTAATGGTGTTTGGGCTTTCCTGTACCTGCCTTTCCAACAGCCAATGGGCGAATCTTGCTTTATTAGATATACAGTGAGCCGTCATGAGAAGAAGGTCACCGGCGCAGACAGCTTAACACACAAGTTGTGTAGAGCAGTAATGAGCACGTGGTCCTCGAGGGAAAGTGTACGTGCTAAATTCCTGGGGACGTGCGCTCTCGCCTCTCGCAGAAGGCTGCCCGTTCTACCCGTTGCGGAATGTAGAAACGCACCCCGCAAATTTGACATTCCATTTCGTACACGGCATGCTGCCCCGTCCCTCGCCTCGTCCCTTTCCTTCGCCGCGCTCTCACTCGGATTCTATCCGGGGCTTACGTCCCTTTCCTGGCCCCAACTTCCACTCCTTGCCGCAACGTTTGGTTCGTCCCCGGCCGTTGTCCGTTGCGTTATATGCCGCCTTTCGCATTCCCGCCTGCAAACGGTACTTCCCTTCCTAGCACCACTCCTCCATGCATCGGCCTCCCCGGTACTCTCCTTCCTAGACACTGACTTCCGCGACACCGACTTCCGTGACACTGACTTCCTCCAGACGTGTACGCTATGGGCGTGCTGTTATGGGAGGCCTACAGCGGCGACCGAGTGTTTAAGCAGCTGAGCGATAGCGAGGTCATCCTTGCGGTGGTCACGCGGAAGGCCCGACCGCAGTTCCCACCGGACACGCCGCATCGGTGAGTTCCTTAATGACATTATGGGTTGTCTATGATACACCTTGCTACAGCAATCCTGGCATAATGTCAGAGAGTAACGCAACTCAAGGGCTAGCACACGCATACATGCAAATCAATCAGTCCGTATTTACGGAAATGGTGGTGGAGGATAGAGATTTACCTCGTCTCCTTTGCTGCTATTGAAACGGCAATTACCTTTCTCCTTTCGCGCCTTGGACTGTGGCTTCAGGTTTAAATACCTTGCGGAGCGATGCTGGGCGGAGCTGGCTGAGGTACGGCCCTCCCTGCAGCAGCTGTACAACGAGCTAGAAAACTTGCAGGTGCGCGTGCGTGAGTATGTACGCGTGTTTATGTTGGAGGGTGCGATTGTGTAATACCGTTACAGCGTCTTGAGTGAGAGAGGGAGCTATGATGGGTCTGGTTCACAGGTAGCGAATATTAAAGCCAGGGAATCCGGAAAGGGGGTTATGAAAGCGGGGGAGTATGTGGAGGGAGGAGGGTATGGATTACAGCGGGCCTCAGTATGAGGGAGGAGTGTCTTAAAGGCTTTTGACCCGTTGCTCTTCGCTGCTGGCGCGCGGCCTGCAGGCGCAATTGTGCCCCCAGGGTCAGGACTCGCCGCGGCTGTTGGTGCAGTCATGTATCAAGCAGAAGCGGAGCGTAGGCGCAGTGCCACCTGTGCAGATGGCCGGAGCCAAGGGGCCGGGGCAACAGAGCAGGCTGGCACAGGTAGGGTTGGTGTTTCCTTGGGAGCGGATGAGATCTTGAGAGTTTCAGGAGGTTAGGGGGGTGCTGGCACCCTAGGATCAGGCCCAGGTTTGGAGCCGGTTGCACGCCAAGGGAAGGCGGCCCGTGCATCGCGTGAGGGTCCTGGGAACCTGGGACGTGCACAAAGAGGATGATGCAGACTGATGCTTTTGCCCTGCTGCCTGTAAACGTGCACATTAGCGAACGGACACAATGGGGCATATGCAACCTGACGGTATCAGTATCAAAGAAGTATCACTCTCAATGAACCGTTTTTAGCCACAGTTCCCACAACGTTCGGAAATGTCGATTGGCAGCACGCGCGCACGGCCAATCCTTTCGAATCTGACACAACAGAAGCCCTAAAAACCCTAAGTTAGTAGATGGCGGTGAGGCGACATGATGGTAAGCGTCTTAGCTTTTCCCGGTAACCATGTGCATTTTTCTTTCTGAGTTGTCAAAGTTGGTTTTGTTGCTGAGTGCCAAACTGACGCGCGCCGCAAGCGTCCGTCGTTCTTGTGACTGGTTTTGAGCGTCTTGACCTCTTGGTTTCGGGGCGCGGTGTTGGGCCCAGGGTGTCAGCACCGACGGGACGGCCAAGGGCGGCTCCACGGCGCTTCCCAAGGCAGTCTACACGTCCACCCCAGGTGAATCTGACAGTCCGCATCATCATGATATGCCAAGGGGGGGATTGGCACGTCAGGAACCAGCAACAAGCATCAACCTGACACGCATGACATGGCATGGCATGACCTGTTGCAGCGCGGCGTGTGCATATACCTTGGTGGAAGAAGGGTACGGATTTCATACGGCAGCAGGCCCTCTGCGTGCGCCGCATGCGGCGTCTGCAGAGCTTACAGAAGCTTGAGGACGGGGTGGGCGTGGCCTGAGCATGGGAGTCCGTGTGCATATGCCGAGGTAGCTTAATCCCGACCGCAAGGCTTTTGCGGTCCTAAATTCCCAGAGCTGGCCACTGTAAGGGTTATGCTGAGGCTTTTGCCGAAACGCGGTGAGACAGAAGCGCAACAGAAAGCGCAACAGAATCAACTCCATGTAGCATTGCGGGCGCACATTTTTGTGCTGGTTCTCAACCACCTTCCAACTTCCAGGTAACGACCTGACCCATGTGCATTTTTGCATGCACGCTGCTCCGCCTTTGCTGCAGGGCGTGAATACAACAGCGGTGGGGGGCACCTTTACGTGAACTCACCGCTTGGGGCAGGCCCCGGCGGCGTCGCTAGCCATGGCCCGTCGCAGGTACGGCCTGAAAGTCCGTTTTAAATGGCCTGAGCCGCGGGACTAGCCGGGAAAGGTGGCCGGGAAGTGTGTATGTGATTAGTGGCGGGTTAGCATCTTTTGAGAGCAAAACGGAGGCCCCGACATGCCCAAGGTAAAGGAACGGGTTCCAGCAACGGGTTCCAGCAACGGGTTTCAGGAACGGGTTCCAGGAACGGGTTCCAGGAACGGGTTCCAGGAACGGGTTCCAGGAACGGGTTCCAGGAACGGGTTCCAGGAACGGGTTCCAGGAACGGGTTCCAGGAACTGAATGGAAAGAAGAGGAAAGGCCTTTGGATAAATGTGTTTGGAGAAGAAGGCAAGAAGGGCAAATGTGGCTGCGGGTGTGGGGGTTTACCTAGAGCTGCATAACCTACCGTGGAGCAACGAATGTGCCCCGGGGTAATCGGCAACGGGGAGGACGACGCCCCGAAGACACACGGAAACGCCCGAGCCGTACCTGAGGCAATCTCTCCCCATGCTTTGCGATCTGGGCTGTGGACGTTTTGTGCTCATCCCTTCTTCAGTCCTGCCGTTCGTGTGCCGTCTCCTACCCTCCAAACCATCCACGTCCCCGCAACTGCGGCACCTCCTCACAACGCTGCATGTATGCCAGCTGCGATCAACCCCCCCCCACCACCAAAAACCAAAAACTAAACTACAGCCGATCCAGGCTAACTTATGAACCCAACCACTCACCAGGCGGACAAGCTCAAGACCTTTGCCGCTCTCAATCGCACCCAGCAAAGCGCCAAGAAGAGCAGCGAGCACGGCAATGGCCCGCCAAGCGGTAACGGCTACGGCTCTCCAGTTCAAGGAACGGGTGCTGGACCGCCTGGCCCAGGCTCTGGCCCGCGACCTGTGGGCCCTGCAGCTGGCCTCGGGGCAAGCGTCGCGAGGCCGCTGATGAAAGTACCGTCGTTGCATAAGGCCCGGGAGGTGAGACGCGGCTCCTGGGAAGGGGACGGGTAATGATAGTGTTAGGTATATGTGTAGTGCTGTGAATATTTGCACCCGTGTCATATACTTTTTTTGTCACGTTACTCTGATTCAAAGGCGTAACTATAAGCCCGCATGCGCCCGGGTGCCCAGGGGTGTATGTTTAGGGTTAGACATATCACGGGACTGGGGCATGTACTAAACTGGCGCAGGCGAGGTCTGAGGGATCGAGGTGGGGATTGCCCACATGCATCTGTTTCCTCGCAGCCCCCGTTTACGATCCCCTTGAAAGTGGGGACGCGCGCCGGCAGCTGAGGCTGGGAGGCTGAAGCGTTCTGGGAAGGCCTTTCGATTCTGTTTGCTCTGTTGTTGTTGACACAGACGGTTCCAAGGCGCGCGTGTAAGGCAATTGTAGGATGGGGCCAAGACCGTGCAGCAGAGCTGGGGACTAGGGCTGCGGTGTGGGGTCAAGCAACGGCCGTATCTGCCCCGTTGGGGAAAGCTATCCTCCAATCCAACAGCAAGCGCTTTTGCCGCGCGCATACGCGTCTTCCTCTCAGGGACAGTGCCCGAGTTGCTTTCAATTCCCAAACCCATCCCCGTGTTAACCCATCCCTGACCCCGAAACCTTCTCTCGGCATGTTAATACATACTGGCATGCTGAGAACTGAGCTTTTCCGTCCCATCTTGCCGCTGCTGCAGTCCGAGCTGAGCGTCTCACACTCGGCTGCGTCCTCGCCCACACTCATATCGCCATATTTCAAGGCAGCCACGTCAGGTCCCTTGTCGCCTCTAAAAAACGGCAGCTTCGCGCAACATCCTGTTGTTGCCGTCCAGTCGCAGCCCATCGCTCAGCCAACGGGCGGCTTTCCCCCAGCGCCGTCGAACCGCGCCGCCTTGGCCAATACGGCCGGCCTGTATTCGCCCATAGCGGTTGGGGGCGGGGGCGGGAATGGCGGCATGTCGTCGGGCCCCTTGCCGCCACTTAATATCGCCACCACCAACTGCAGCCCCATGCTCATAAACACGCCTGCTAGTCCAGGGTCTTCGGGGGCAATAGGTGAGGATGCCTGGTAGTTGGCCTGGGCCGCCTCGGCTACACCGTAGGTTGATGTTGGTCGATAATCTGGGTGAACTGAAGTTCAACATTGGGGGTCAGGGGGAACAGCGGGAGTGAAGGTCTCGACAGAAGGGTCCAGTAGCGAAGGGAGGGAGGGAGGAGGTTGACAGTTATTGCTCCTGTGGCTTATGTATGTGCGTGTTTTGTGTACGTTGTACTAGTGCTATACGCAAGGGAACATCGCTTACGGCAGTTCGCAAAGCGCGCGTCACCTTGTGTGTGTGTGTGAATGCGTGTGCGTGTGTGTGTGTTGTGTGTGTAAATGCATCCATATTCGCGTCCAATGGCTATCGACGGCTCAGCACGTGTTAGCCGTAGGGAATTTTGAGGCCGAGACTCCAAAGGGGGCGACACGGGTGCAGACCCACAAGCTGCGGCTCTCGGCCCAGATCAGCCCGGGTTTTGTCTTGCCCTGCCATGCATTTGCCCTGCCGTTAACGGTCCGTTAGCGCTGTGCCGTCCATGCGTCGTCATTCTTGCTCCCTGTACGTTTGCTTTCTGGCTGCTTGCCCTTCTGCCTGTCATTCTATGTGCGACCTTGCCTGCTTGCCTTCCCGTAAACCTGCGCTTCCTCCTGCCTGTTTCATCCATCCATCCATCCAGACAGACAGACAGACATTCTCTCGGTCTTGTGTGCAATCCCGCCTCTGCTCATGGCCCTTTTTTCATCTTCTTCTTCCCCTCTCTGCTTAGGTATGATTGGTGGCAGCCCCGACTCGCCCCCCGTTGTTCCGAACGAGTTCCTTGGCCGCGCACGCACCGCCTCCGCTACCGGCATCAGCCGGCCCAGTCGCTTTGGACACCACGAAGAAGCCGTGGCGCGCCAGGCGTCAACAGGCAGCGTACCCGCTACCTCCAAGCTCGAGGTCCTGGCCTAACCCCTAAATCCTAAACAACTCGTTTTTTTTCTTGCTCCGCCCTGCCGTACCGCCTGGCTGCGCGCTTTCGCGCTCGTTACTGGTCATGTTGCACCGCGTCTGTGGCCTAGGGGTAACTGTTCGCCCAACTGCCAAGCCAACGGGCAACCGTGCCTTGAGGCACCGGAGCTGGGATGTAGCCATCGGTTGAACAGCAGCAGCGTACGGGAGACAGCCTGCAGGCTGCGGCACTCGAAAGGCTATAGCCTAGCCAAACAGACAGAGTTCGGTCCGGACCCGCAAAGCGCACACCCTGTGACACGCTTGTGGGCCACAGACAAAGCCGCAGCTCCCGCCTCGCCCTAAGGTTTGAACGCGCGGCCTCGGCGGTAGGCTTCGGGCGACTCAGCCAGGGCGACTCAGCACCCCAGCAGCGGGAATGCGACCGGCGGGGACTTGGGGTATGTGTTGGGAGGGTTCCCTACACTCGGAATTGAGGTTGTTCGGTTGCTGCGGCTCAGACGCTCAGCTTAGGCTACCTGCACACCGCTTGCGACGGGACTGGGAAGGCAACCACGCGGGCGCCACCCATGGCAGCAGGCAACTTAGGGCGTGTTACCTATGATCGCTGTACGCGAAAAAGACAGACATCCGGAAAACAGGGAAGGGAAACAACTGGGTGGTTCGTGGGTATTGACTGTCGCGTGAGGTGTAGCCGGTGCAGAACGGTAGCTGCTAGGAAAGGAAGTCCGACATCTTTACGTCTGCAGCGGGACACTGCATGGAATATTGGCAACCAGGGTTGCCTATAGCCGTGGGCTTTATGCGGAGAGTTGGCACGGCGCTACAGGAGGGGCCACATGCCTGACTCGCCTAGCGCAGAAACCTACAGGAAAGGCGGCGGGCCTTCCTCACCCCGTTCGACTTCTTGCCTGGTGGATACCGCTGGAACATGCGGCTTGAGTCGGGCCCTGGGCGGGTGGCGACAGAGGCGGAACGGGAAACCTAGCTGGGTACGAGAACGTGAAAAAATTCAAAGCTCTGAACCATTGCCGACAGCCAACAGCCAGCAGCCAGGCGTCGTGTGTTCTCCCCGCTCACATATGCTCTCTTTAGTACCAGTATGAATGCACGGGTGAAGGGGTTGTGGGCGATGCGATTCAAAGGGCACGGCACGCAACCAGTCGCAACCCACAGAGCTTATCTCCCAGGGGCCCGTCCAGGGGCATGGATGCAAAGCGCAGTGGAGAACAATTATTAGCCAGGTATGGGCAGATACAGGCGTGGCTCCTCTTTCTCCAAGATTACGGCGTGTATGTGGTAAACGTAGAAGGTGGAGGTTTGGGCAAGACACGGCTTAGGGCAAATCCAAATTGTGTGGAGTTGCGGCTTATGTACGCCTTCATTGTGTGCGTGTGTGGGGGGGGGCCGGTGGGCGGGCAGGGGTGCAGACGCAGATGACAGGGGGTTGGCGGGGTCGCGCCGTGCTTACACACGAGGGCCTTGTTTGCCTCAGCTGCTCGGTACAGTCGCTGCTGCGGTCTCTGTCCAGCATGTGAGTTGGAGGTAGAGAGTGCGGCACGGCTTGCCGGGGCTTTGGTGAATATGCAGGGGTTGCCAGAAGCTGCCTTGTGCTATGCACGGCGCGCTCCACGGCTGCCTGGTGCTATATGCATAAGGGGAATGGGGGTCACCGTGTTCGTATTGACATACCATGCCAAAAGCATGAGTTTGTGAAATTTTTCGGAGGCTTTGGTTTTGGAGGAGGGAGGAGGGCGAAGGCTCGACCATCCAGTCGATCGCTCCCGTTGACACGGAGCGATGGCCGCCGCAGAACGGCAGCAGTTGGGGGTTGTTCCGTGTACAGTATATTTGGCCATGCTTTGGACGGGCGGCGATGGGTGCAAATACCGTTACACGACACGCCGTACGTAGCTAGCAATACCCGTGAAGCAGCTTGGGCTGCGGGGTTGAGGGATGAGCAAGTCGCGCACTGTGTTCCCCCTTCTATCCTCCCCTGGTGCTAAGAGTCTCTTAATAATCTTTTCCAGCATTAGGGGGGCCAAAGAAGTCTCACATGAAGTCTCACGGCACACGCATCTGGGCACGGCTTTCGGTCCATGCACCCGGGGTCGGCTCTGTGACGTTGTCGTAATATCCTTCGCTGCCCGCGTGTTGCGTCGTGCGTTTAATTTTCTCCGTGCCACAGCGGACAGGGAAGAGGAAAGGCGTGTAAGGCAGCAGAGCGGGATTGGGAGACTCTGGCTCAACACATGGCTGCTAACGTAGAGCTTTAGATGACAACAACACTCTTGTGGCTGGCTAATTTTTTTCTCAAAGGAGCCCTAGGTCGAGTGTTACGGTGGTGGGAAGGAGCCGGATGGTTTCTATCCTAGGGTGCTCAACAATGGGAACACTGCCAGTCTGGTGTCGGGGTGTGTATGTATGTGTGTGTATGAGTGGCGCTTCCTGTTTCTCTCTGTGCCTACACGTCATGCACGTCTGTGTCATATGGTGTTTCCCTGCGTTGAAATCAGGAGGCGATGTCCATGGACGCCGGCGACCGTCCATGGATGCTATAAGCCCGTAGTAGGGCGTTGTCAGCATGGTTTGGTTCCTGTAGCGCATGGTCAGTTTGGCTGGGCGCCTTGATGGCTGGCTAGCCTGACGTACATGGTCAGCATAACTGGACGACTTGGTGCATGCACAGCACATGGCGGTCGGTGCATTTGCGATGCGATGCGATGCAATTTGTTATTGGTGAGCCGGGGTTAGCCGGGGTGCCGAACTGCCGTGGACCAGGCCAAAGTCTCCACCGTGGCCAACCCGCTACTGTTCTACTGCTGTGGCAGCTGTAGATATCGCGACTGGCGGAATAGGTTGGCGGTATAGGTCCTCCCTTCTTTGCTTCTGTCTTTTGTCTTGTGTGGCTCGTATTCAGGTGCCGCGCCCCACCCAACCCTATGTCAGCGCCCAGTGCCCTTCCTGGTGTCCAACAGTGCGCTAGCGAATAGCCGGCCACTTCGCAAACCACAAGAGGCCCCAAATAAGACAAGGCGTCCATGGGCGCCGCATTGGGCCGGCGGTCGCTGGCTTGCTTGCCTGTTAAAGACCTGTAGTGTTGCACAGACCGGCCCACCTACACGGATAGAAACGGTTTGAAATCCTTATGTGCTGGGGCTGGCATGGCGATGTCGGTGCAACACGGGAAGAAAGCCGGTAGGGACCGGCGAGCCAAGGAGGGCCCCAAATGGCCAGATGAAGCCCTGCTGCCATACGCAACCGAATCACATGTCTGCCTTCCGGTCACCTGCTCCAGCTGCAACATTGGCTTCAACTGCCACACCCGCATATGCGGATGCAGCGCGGGGACTGCGGAGAGGAGATGGGATGTAAGCTGCATGCATGCGGCATGAACAGGCAAGGCCAGCTTATGGCGAGAGCTCCTTCGTAAGCGTGCGTGCATGTGTGTGTACGCGTGTATACGTTGTTTGTGCGTGCATGGTTAGTGTTGGCTGCTGCGTTGTCCACGAGGCATGTGCACGTGAACACTGCTGAGTTGTCCACGAGACACGTGCACATGCGTGTGGAGATTTGCGTTTTCATTGTGTGGGCCCCAAGTGGAGTCCAACTCTGTCGTGTACAATAAGGCGTGAGCAGCGGCTGTGGCTGTAGCTTTGTGAGCAGGCCGGACGGGGGGAGTCGTGGCGTGAGAGTTTGCCGGGAGAAAAAACGGTAGGAAGGCGAACGCCGGGACATGGGCTGTATTCGGCGACGCCATATGCCTGCGGCTACGCCCAGCGAACACACGCCACATACGCACACGCGGCCCGTGTCGCGCTGTACCTATGTATATGTATGTATGTTGTTACAGGGTGGTTAACTTCGCCAGCGGCCCCCTTTCCCGGGGCAGTCCCTGCTCTCCCCTGCTAGAGGGGCACCCTAATCCGTCACCCCATCCGACTTCAGAATGTATTCGTTGGGTTCGGCAACTCACCACCAGCATCCAACCAAATCTAGCGGATCAACGGCGCATCAACTTAGTTCCTGGTCAGCTCGCAAGTTGATATTATCACGTCCTACACCGTCCATATGATGGGGGGCCACCTCCCATTTCATCACTCCTCAAACACCCGAGGAGCTGGCAGGCGGATTTGAACCCGGGTCGACTGGATCGACTGGGAGCAGAAGTCAGGCCTTAACTTCTGCCAGCCGCCTGCCAGTATATGTATGTATGCATGTATGTGCTTACCAGACGTGCTAACCTCGATTATGGCCTAAGCTGGGATGGGAACCGGCCCCGGGACCTGAATTGCACAAGAATATATATAAAAATTGAGGGAGAGGGAACCTGCGGCAGTGGAGGGAACGACGTGAGCCGGCACTCCGGTCGGTGCCGCGGCGGCGGCGGCGGCGGCGGAGCCAACTTGAGATAAGGCCGGGGGGTTTGGGGCGGTAGAAATGACGGTGGTGTTGAGGAGCGGGAGCAGGGAAGTTTTACTCTTGAGGGCGGAGAGACGGCAGCAAGGCGGGAAAGGCGAACAACACGGGAAAGGCTGCAAGGATGGCGATGACGGCCTTGACTTGGCATTCACTTGGGGAAGGCGGAAGGCGGACGCGGCGGCGGATTCAGACGGTGGCGGCAGGAACGATGAGAGGATGTGGATGGGCTGGGTGGCTGCGGCCGTACACAGCGAGTTTTCGCTTGGGCGCTGATTCTCGTCCCAGATGTATCTTAGGTGCCACTATGGCGCGATGTGATGTGGGTTCCGGATTGGTTATGGTTCATTATTGTTATGCAAAAAAGGGAATCAGGACGAGTAATCGATTGGATCGGGTTAATTGTGGACATCAATGTACAGCACAACAAAGGTGTACATAAGGCGGTGGTCGTGGAAGTCGTGGAAGCGGTCATGCCGACGGTTAAGGAAGAAGAAGAGGGAGCTGACATGGAGGGGTAAAGCTCGCTGCTGCTCGTAAGACCGCATTGCGGAGCAGACCAAACCAGCGGGGTTTCTAATGACTCGTCTGCTTTCGCATGACCCGTCTATGCAAGTGTGTGTGTCGGCTGTCTGTCTGTCGATTGGTTGGGTCGTGTTGCTGTTCCCGGGGTCTAGGGCGACGTCGTCAGGCGGCTGCCTAGTCCACGTCTTATTGCGCACCGATGATGGCTGGCGCAGCGGTTTAAGCACAGATGAGGGTGCTCGGTGCGCCCCGTGGGATGTTATCTAAGGGCGAGGATTATGAAATGCGAGTGCCATGGAACGCAAAGGTGAATTCGGGTTGGATTTTAGTCTTCATGTTGCAGAGGCACATGTGGGAGGATTGGGCATGCGCTCCGAAACCAGAGTCCTAAATCGTGAGCTGACGGAATGGGGCTGAACGATGCATGTTTGATGCGCGTGATGGTGATGGCTGAGGCGACGGGGATGACAGGTCGCGTGGGTGCAGTGGACTCTAAAACACTTCTCGGGAATGGCCGGCAGCCGTGGTGCATTCATGTTTTCCTTATCCTTGGCATGGGAAAAGATAAAGGCTGAGGGAGGTCTGTTCCTATCGGCTTTAGGCCTTTTTTGCAGACTCGCGGCTCGGCTAATGAACGTGTTACTTGGTCGCACATGACTTGAAAATGTTATAATTGTGGACGTCGCCTTAACGCCAACGCGAAGGTGGTGGTGTCTCTTTTCTGTGTTTTCTGTATAAACTTTTGGGGTCGATGCGGGTCCTCACGATCTGGCCGTGCGAGTTGACGCCACACATATCACGCATAGAAGGAATGGCAGTACTTTTCTCCTAGGGGAACCGCGTCTTTACAGTCCTGCCGATAACGAAATAATAAATAACCAGACACACAAGAGTGTACGGCATTTATATTCTTGTCTTCTGGCAGGTTACTGCCAGCAAACTGCTTGACGACACACAGTGCAGAGCAAGTCCAGTCCACATGGACGCGCATATGGACAGCAATATATGCAGCAGGCAAATGCCATTAATTTTTGTGGAAGAAGTTGACCGGCGCACGGAAGTTGACCGGCGCCACTGTACAAGGACGCAGTGGCATTGTGTGTGAGCATATAGAAGCATCCTGGTACGTCACGGCTTGGAAAACGGACAGAGATGAAGACTGATAAGAAGGAATTCAGCGCAGTTTATGAACCCAGCGCGGCCCGAAAAGCGAGTCAAGCTGCCAAAACGTCCAGCTTGCACACCGATGCCGTATTGCAGGCAAGGGCTTCTTTCTGCGGGTACATCAAATGTTGCACACGATATGACATTTTCGCAAAATGTACACAAATGACCACCAATGACCACGTCAACAAATCGCAAAAGCAAGGCAAGGCAAAGGCAGCCGGGTTACAACGGCTGGTTCCAACAAGTGCTCGCGAGCACGCCTGACGCAGCGGATTGTAGCAGACCAAAAAGCACTTTAACACCGATGGAGGTTGCCATCCACGCAGAATCAAAATTTGCTGAGGCGCGGGTAATTTGCATTGCACTGGAGTCCTTGCCTAAGCAGGCACGTTATTAACCACGCATGCCGCCCAGATTGCAGGCAACTGCAAAGCAACGCGTATTACATGTCAACCAAAACTACGACTCGCGTTGCCCTCACCATCCATCCATCATCCTGGCACACACTCCAGTGAAAGAAATAATCATGGTTTCGCGCGGTACTGATAGATTGCCGCCCTAATTTGCATAATATGCCTTATGACGTCGCTCTCTAATCCGTGCGAATGTACAGCAGCAGCCATAGCCCGCCATAGGCAACAGGCTAGCTCACCGTTTCATCCCTGATGGCTAAACGAATGGCCTTGCAGCTGCATCCTGTACAACACAACAATTGCTTGCCGTATGCTAGGTATGAGGCCGCGGGACCCGGAGGGACCTTCTTTGCCAGCCCCAATTTTCGGCCTTGCCCTTCAAGTACCCGGCGCCCACAGGGCCGCAAGAAAATCACCTTGCGCGGTTGTGTAAGAGTTTATTCATGCAATACTTTATATTTATGGTGCTTCCAGCATGATGAGCACATGGTTCTGGTTTGGATTAAAAGGCCATCCACCCATTCACCCGCTCGCCCCACTCGTTCATCGCAAGCAAACAGCACAAGCGCGGTAGGCACGGCTTTGTGAGCTTATACCGCCCCTTAAACACTTGCAGTTGAGATTGCCGTACATACAGACAGGTTAGACAGGGTTATGCATCAAAATAACCGGCCCGTGCTTGAACTTGTTATGGCCTTCACTCACAGTCATGCAGCTCACCAGAGGCCGCTGTCAGTACGACAACTTATGGCTCCGATACTGCTTGCCGAACACTAGTGAAGTAGAGGGGTAAAAAGCTTCGCCCGTGGACATTACATTAACCTGGTAGTCCATACCTTTCTCGACGTGTTTCGGCGCAACCTTATCCTTCGGTTCATCCACCCACCCATGCTGTCTTCTGCGAGGTCAAAATAGAAATTTTGGGGTTAGCACCCACCACCGCCACCATCCAGTGGAATTTGCCGGATGAACGGCGTCGACAACTCTACTCCTGGTCGGCTCGCAGGTGCCGCTATAACCGGGTTTATCATCAACGTCCATTGCACGGGGGACCATCCACTCTCGTATGGTCGGGGTTTTTTACCCCCAAGCCTCGCTAATCCTCCAAGGACACTAAGCCGCGCCTTAGCCAAGCTGAACCTGGAGCCATGTATAGGTGTACAACGACGTTGGCAATGTACCGATAATGCATACATAATTCAGGCGCACTCCCAATTGACATCAGTGACATAATGTGACCGATGCGCTTTATGATAGAAGATTGGAGTTAACGTCGACCACTCCTTTGCAGCGTGCCGCTGGTTCGCAGCTGCTGCATATATATATATAACCCCGATCAACCCTTCGCAACTCTCGAAAGAAGGCCAAGGCGCAGTTCTCAGACGTCACGGCGAGACACGACTAGGAAACACGACTCCGGAAAACGGCCTGCCATGGCGACCGAGTCACGTCTGGGGCCGATTCCAAAGCAGACGAAGGGCCTTTCAGGTATTTCATCATGCATGCACAAAATGTTGCATCATGCCGGTCACACTGCATACAGAGATAGTTCAATTTCCGGGGGGCGAAAGATTTGCTACAGCCAGGAGTCGAGCACCCAATACCAAAACGAGGGTGCTTGCGGCCCTCGAAAAGTTAGACCAACACCTGCATTGCTGGGTGTATATATCTATGGACTTCACGTATCCATATTTTAGGTTTTAACTATCTATTGGCACTTTAAGGCAACGAACTAGACATCAAGCTGCGGATTAGGTCGATGGAAAGACGCCGCCTGACGCCGCTTAGCCCGCAAACGAAGGAAAATTATAATTCTACGATGCAAGCCAAGCACGGACTTCAAGTACATGCAGGAACAATACTCCTAGAGAGTAACAAATCGACAGTTTACCGCGGCAGCGCGCCATCGAGCCCGCGAGATAAGCCCCCACTACCTCCGACAACTTCGTACTACGCCTCTTACACACGTACACACGTCATGCCGTACATATTAGCTTATATCCATGAGAGACGAGATGCCAACAATCCCCCACTAATCATGCACCACTAGATCGCGGTTACGACACATAAAACAGCTAAGAGAGAAAGATCCAACAAAACACCAAAAACCCTTTCCGGGGTTCCACTTTAAAATAACTTGCTGTAGACCTTTCCTTACTTGTGGGCGCTAAGTGCCCGTGCACATGGCATATGTACCCGCAGCATGGACCATCGCAGCTACCGAAACCAGCTCTCGCAGACTTCCTTGAGGCGCATGGAATTCCCCCTGCTGTTCAACTTCCAGCTCAATCCTCCTCCGAGGAGGGGATTGAGGGATGCACCTCTGCGAAACGCCGCCCAGCGCTTCCGTAGGATGGGAATTTATATGTATATATCATATATGCAAACCAGATGCCATCCAATATACCATGCCTTCATGGTCGATATCATCAAGTGATAGTCAGCGCCGGCACCTCAACACCTCATTTAATCGTACTAGCTCCCACGTATGGAACCTTAAGTGCTCTCCCACTGCACAGTGATGCATGTGGATGCGGCTTTCTCTCTCTGCAAGCAACTAATAAGGAGCCTAACTCTTGGTAGGACAGAGATCGGCATGCGGTGGCCACTCTAAGTGACATCTAACGACTCACCAACTGAACTG
>NW_003307571.1:1042105-1054971 GCF_000143455.1 Volvox carteri f. nagariensis | reverse complement strand
GGCGGCGGTTGTGGAGATGGTGGCGGCGGCGACGGCTGCGGGGATGGTGGCGGTGGCGGCGGTTGTGGAGATGGTGGCGGCGGCGGCGGCTGTGGAGATGGTGGCGGCGGCGGCGGCTGTGGAGATGGTGGCGGCGGCGTCGGCTGCGGGGATGGTGGCGGTGGCGGCGGCTGTGGAGATGGTGGCGGAGGGAATGGTGGGGGTGAGACTAATGGGTAAAGCGGGTCAGAGATCTGTGGCGATATTTGGCTTAGAGCCGTTCCATTTGGCGGCGGCGGTGGTGGCCGCACAACTGACAATGGCGGCGGCCGCTGTCGCACAGGCGGCGGTTGCTGTGGCGGTGGTTGGGATGTTTGAACCGCAGGTGGTGGGGACCGCGGTCGTGGAGGCCTTGGTGATGGTGGATACGGGGACTCCGGGGGCTCCAGGGGCACTAAGTCTCCTTCCCGAAGGCTGTAGCACACGGATAGGGGTAGCGCTACGGCCGCCTGGGCTGTTGCATTCCGAATACTGAAGGGCGGCGACCTCGTCGACTTTGGCGGCGGCGGTGAGGGTGGAGGTCGCGGCGGTGGCGGCGAGATCGGCTGAGCATCTGATGGCCAGACGAACGCGACCAAGCATGACGTTTTGTTGGTGTTGAGCGTGTCGTACGTAGTAGAATAGCAAAGGCTTTCTACGGGCCACTCGCTGCATTTCCCCAAGGTGAACTGACCCATAGTCAGGGGATCGACTCCCATTGGTGGTAGATCAGACGGCAATGCATTCGCCGTTGCGGTAGCGAGGCGCTTGCGAAGATCCGTCAAATTCAAAGAGAGCTCCAATCCAGAAGATGAAAACCCTGCATTGATGTCAAGATGTGCTTTCCTCAGAGGCGGCCATTATATCAATATCAGGTTTGAAGCAGTGCATCCGGGGAATGTGGGTGCATAGATAGGACATGCGGCATGCAAAGCTGAACAGGTGGCAAACGTCACCTGGCACATTGGTCTGAGTGCGGCATCTGCCTCCCCGTCGTGGCCCCATTTTCCCCCCTTCTCTCCTTGCCCTCCTTTCCCTTTTCTTCCGACTGCTGGATTGCGAACGCTATCGCTGCCGTATAGCGCACACATCACCCGTTACAGATACATAATACGGCACGGTTCTCCTCCATTTCACCTGGTTCTCAGATCCTGTACTATCACAACAACTAAATAGTTTGTTGTCATTACAGTACCCTAAAGTACACACCATTATACTCTCTTTGCTTTTTGACCCCGTAGAAAGCCCCATGCACGCTTGAAAGTACGGCACATGTCGGAAACGTTGTACTAAGAACACTTCAGTGCGGTGCCACACCGTCCTGAGACCGCTCCGTCCACCCGCACTCGCTCTCCGCTTGTCTACTGCTCCGGATCCATTCACACTCAGATTTACCAAATTCACCCCGACATGTCATTTGGAGAGTACGGCAACTCTAGGTGCAAATGCAACACACAAACACACATATCCACACGGGGTGGGGGGAATGCATGGGGGTGTAAGAACTCACCAGCCAAGGACGGGACAGGGAGGCCGACTGGGTAGTTGCCAGCAAAGGGCGAGAAGGGTGTGAAATAGGCTCCTCCCCTAAAAGTTAAGCCCAGGCTGCCTGGCTTCGTGCCTGCCGTGGAGTCCACGCGATAACATGCCGCAGCTCTGGTAGGGTCCATTTGTATCGTCAGCCAACTCAGCAGGCCCCGCGCTGCGGCGAGGGTGCCGGAACGTGCGGAGGCTGGCATTGGAACCAAACTGAACGAATAAAACTGCCTATGGAGCGAGAATGCAACGGAAAACGGAACAAACGGAGCGGTTTGTCGTTAGTTGTACGTACCATGGCTACAAAGTGGTACGACAGCCGTGTGGCTGCTGCTGCTAAGAGGACGGCAGGAGCGACGTTCACGGAGCGCAACAGGTGCAGCAGCAGGTGCTCCTTAGCAACGAAAGGAGCCGAGCGCGCCGAAGTTACTGCTCGCTGTAATCATGTGTATGATTGAACGAGCGAGCAATGTGCGGATGGAGGTGGAGATAAGAGGACCAGGGCAAGCTCGCTTTTCTGTCACGAGGAAATGTTGCGTTACGTTACGATATCGTCTCGTACGGCAACGAGTGATACACTTGGAGGAACCAACTAGGCTCATATTCAGCACACTCGTTAGAGTCACCTTTTTAGAACGTAGGGGCACATGGGGAACCCAAAAACATTCTAATCCAGTCCCAGGACTCAAAACAAGTTTCCTTTTCTACACCCTCAAGAAAAGGGTTGTTCAAAGCACGAGTCGCACCATGGGGAGTAGATAGCATAAATACATGGCGCATATAGAAGGATAACGCAAGTTAAGTTGACACGCACTCACATACATACATACATACATACATGTGTCCATGCTGCAATTCGGCTCCTGAAAGCCGCATCTGAACTTCCTGACGGGTACCTGTGACTCTAAGACTGCGTCTGCGCATAACTTCCCGACGCCTTCGTGCTTGCTTGCCGCGAATTAAGGTTTCAAATCAACACACACCTGGTCCCTATTTGGACGTCATCGCCCCAGACCAAGCTGTACGGCGAAGATCCGCAGCCACAGTCGGTACCATTAGCGGATGACGGGAAGCTGAGTACGGCCGCGGGAAAATGGGAGGAGGGCGGGGCCAGGGGAGTGCCCGGAAGAGCGTTGCTAGGTTTTAGTGGAAGCCACGCGCTTGATGAGCGCATTGACATCGGAGGAAAGGCAGCCGTTACCAAAGCCGTTACCTAGCATGCACCAAGGCAGCCAAGGACAACAGTCCATGGCCATCAGCCTCCGTAAGAATTGTCAGATACGGTCTGCACTGAGAGTACACATCTGTGTAGGCCCACATCCAACTGTCCGGCAAGGCAATTCAGGTAAAAAAACTGCTTCAGTGCATGTGTCGTATCCGTTCAGCTATACGACGTCAATGTGGGTCATGTGCGCAGCTGGGCCGCGCCGTATCCTGTCTCCTCATTGGCCCACAGCACGGCAGACAAACCATTCGCCCCTCTTGCAACCCAGTTAAGACAGGCAACCAGGAGCATGAAGCCGGCCAGAGCAACAGGGACCAACCCACCCACCGGTGACCGCTAGGAAAGCCTCCTTTGCCCCCGACCACAGGCGTGAAAATGTCGGCTTCTGCCTGCGCGCCGCCGCCAGGCGCTGGTGGCCCCAAGACGCAGCTGGTAGACGCCAGGCTGGATGCTGCTGGCACCGCGGCGCGATGTCGACGGTATCAGGGTTTGGCAACCAGAAGGATGTGTTAGTCGAGATAAGACACGAGGGCGCCTTGCGTTGCCTTGTTTAATCAAATGTGGCATGTGAACTAGAACTTGTGGGCTAGATGTGCGGCGTTCGGGATGGATTGCTGTAGCGCCAGACAGGGCTAGCTTTACAGATTCAAAGCGAAACAATCGCAAGTCAATTTGCCGCGCCTTTTGCACTGCATTGTTAAAGCGAGGGAATGTAAAAGTCACAGGGCACTTGGTCCACATGCTGGTGGGATATGGGAGGGAAAGCCAAGTGGGTGCACGTGCATTTTCCATTCGTACAGCATTACCTTACCAGCAATACTATTAGGCCAAGCCGTGCACAATAATGCTGAGATATTGGCATGACAGGTTACTTGTACGTAATATTGTTGGTGTATTTTGTAGTATTTATTGGGGATCGCACCTCAGCGCATCCGTTTCAAGCCGTTCGGGGTCCTTTCGGTACTGCTGAAGTCTAGGAACTGTCGCGCGAAACGCGAAAGATGTAGCTAGGCTCGATTTAGGAGTTTCCGGATATGACGCTGTAAGAGGTAATTATAGCTTTGCGCGCAGGACCTCGTAGGTCCGCGACTCGAGGGTTGGTGTCTTTATGCAATGTCTGCTGCTCTTCGTCGGTTCGAAAAAAATGATCGTACCAGGCAGACTGCAAACTGCTAAGGAAACCGAAGTAAACCCGTTCGAGAGTAACAGTCGAGTAACAGAGTAAAGGTCATCAAGAGATTAAAATAATGTGTCAACAGCTACTGCTACTAGCCACCTCAACCATCTAAAACTCCACAAGGCACGCTTGCTGCCACAAATGCACCGCACCAAGAGGATGTTTTGAAGTTATCTTTATGCGCTAGCAGGTCCGTGTGTACAATCGGGTGCACACATATCAACTTAAGAGCGGCCCCAGGAACTCATCCTCGACGACAGTAATTCGTTCCTCACGGATGGTTTTAAACGGACGCCTCCTCGTGAACAGGTTTTTCGTAATGGCGATGAGCTTTCTCGTTCCGCCCCGGGTTAAATTTGAAGCGGTTCCAAAACCTAGCCGCAATCGTCAATATACAGGCTTTCAGTGACTGTGCCCTTTTTCATAGCTTCAACTGAGCAGCTACCCTATTTGTCATGCCTTTGTCATGATAAGCCCAGCCAGAAACCTATTTTCGAAAAAGCAACCAGTTACTTCACCACGGATCCTAAACTACCACAACAAAACTAAGCGGCCACATGAACTGTACACCATTTGTGTACCACCCAAGTTTAGTCCTCCTGTCCATCTTACATGTGCATGCAGAACCCCTTGGCCGCTTAAGGGCATCATGCTTCCTTGAGGCTATGGCAGACTATACAAGACTTCAAACTCATTAATGGGTGAACTTACTTGCTTCAGAGATCCTCAGTTGCGCTAATGAAGATTTCGCCGTCTGCAGGTAACTGCAGGGAGGGTCGGTACGGTGCATAAAACGCCCCGGCGGTCCGAAGTGAGTCCACTACAACATGGAATCCGTGAACGACGTATAATTTGTGTAAGTAAATTGCATGAGTGTAAGGCAGCACAAAGCCACAAGCTAAGGAAAGGACTTCGGAAGGGATACATATTCCAGGCCAGCCAAGGGCAAGCAGTACATACATGCAATTCATTATATCTGGCACGCAGCTGTAGAAATTGCATATGCTTGCTAGCTGGAAGGTGTCTCGCTTACTTAGGTCTTGAAACGAGGCTTATGCCGAGGCGGTTCGGTGACGATGATACCGGCGGCGGCCGCTTTTTCTTAGGTGGTGGTGGTGGTGCTCTTTCCGTGCTGGGGGCCGTCCCCGAAGCCTGAGACGACGGAGGTGGTGGTGATGGTGGTGCATTGGGCGGTAATGTGGGCGGTGAGCCGCCCTCACGGGTAGTCGGTGGCTGTCCCAGCGGTGCAGCAATGGCTCTGCGGCTACAGGCGCACAGCAGTAGCACCGCCACCACCAACAGGGGGAGGCGACGACATGAAATCTGTCCGCATGCTTTAGCCCCCAAAGCTCCGCATCGTGTATTATTCTGGTCTTGGCCATAGAAGATGGCTTCGAAGAAGCTGCCCTGGCATTGCGGCCGGGCAGAAGCTCGCGGGGCAGCGCCGCAGCCGGAGTGGGAAGAGCTCCGCGCAGCCGGTACGCTGGTGCAGACGCACCAAGGAAAAGCAATCTCTGAGAAATCCGGGGCTGTAGCACTTTCTGTATTGTCTGTGGCTGGCTTAGCACGATGGGCGAGGACCTCTTCCCAAGAGTATAGCGGCGGTTGCATCCTCGACCTCTTTTTTGAACTCGGGTCGAAGATGCCTAGAGCTGAGGACGCATCCTTATGTAATTACAGACAAATAGAGCGCCTATCTGTCATAATTGCGACTTAATAACAGCCGACAGGCAACAGTAAGAGGCGAAGCAGGAACGTACGCCCAACGCAGGTACGTCACACTGAGGCAAAGTTACAAATCCTAAAATTAACCTAAGTGGACAATATACATCTGGTGCGTGGCCCTCCGTAGATGCTTTTGCTGCATACGGGCATCTCTGCTAGCAAATCCAAAGCATTGTAAGTGACTTATATCTTTCAGTAGTCACTGACAACAGTGTTTATTTTGCCTGGTAAGATGACGAATGCCAGCGTATGTTGTTGCGTTCGTACGGTTGCGTTTCTACAAAGGAAGGTGCGGTTCACAGCCAGTATCTAAAATTAATTAATGTCTTAATAAGGATTGCATATCCTAGAGCTTTGAGATAGAAGTGGTGGGCAAGAAGTTAATTCGACCGTTTGCGGCGGGCGTTTGAGTCAGTCTTGGCTATGCTGGTCAGGCCTCCTGAGAATATTGTTTTAAATACAAACTTTGGCGAGGTTCCGATAGTAACCGTACGCCACAACGACATACGTGCAACTAGGTTATAGTGCGTCTGATCGCCGTTATGTGGGGGGTAAGTAGTATGCTGAGTACACTTTTCCGCAATAATATTGGTGCCTGAATGCCTTAAGAATCATGGTTCGAGATTGCTAATTTTTAAAATAGCACTACAGCTATCGTGGCGCATACGCACATGCCCATCAGTAACAACATGTACGAGCAATGTAAAACATAACAAGTTGGTTAGACTAAAACATATCTGAGAATAATTATACAGCTATTTGCGATTCCACGTGGAAAGGGCTGCCGATCTGTAGCAACCCAAGAAATTGACACCTGCAAGAAGTCAAGAGTGCAAATTCTACCTTCAATCTTATTCCGTGAAGGTTGTGTTTCTGTTTTCATGATGATTTACAAGCTGGCTTATAAGAGCAAGTTATGAAGTACCAGGATGGGACTGTAGCCAGCTGAAACCTATGTTACCGGCAGGCCCGTGAAATACCATTACCTGAGCCATAGAAAGTGAATCAACGGATAGGCATCAAGAGTTAGGTACCCTCTGCTAGAATACAACCAAAGTCATCATGCACCCGCCATGGCCTGCGCCCCAAGCGCCTTGGAATTCTTTCATCGTTTACCAAGCGCCGAAACGTCTGACACTGTTTTGCTTCGTTGTGCCGTCCCCGTAAATAAACTTCTGGAGTAATGCTTGCTGAGCCCGATGGTATCCAACACGGCATGCCGGATCCTCAACCCGCTTAGCAGGTGCAGTTCAGAGTCGATCTCCTTGTAGTTCCTCAATCGTCGTGTCCTTTCACCACTTTCGCAGCGTGCGCTCCCTACACAACATCCTCTCCTCTAGGGTCCTCTACGACTGTTTCGTTTCACCAACTTCATGCTTTCCACCTTCGATCGCGGCTGCTGACCCTGTACGCACGGCGGCACTACGTCGTAAACGGCAATACTTAGGGACGACAACGGGCTAAATCGAGGAGTTCTTTCGAAAAGGAGCCAGTTCCACGAAGCTGTGTCTCTGTCTTTCGTGACTAGACATGGTGTCCCTGTGCGTTCTTGTCCGTTCCTCTTTCTATTTCTTTCGTCCGCTCGCAAACCAGCAGGAATCAGCTTGCGAAACAGCACCTCGTGCTTCTGTTTCCACAATAACTTCCACTTCTTCACTTGACGAGTAGATATATTTGAATGTTTAAAGGTTAGGAATGGACAAACGAACAAAATGTTGAAAGTAAGTAACCTAACACAAGTCGAGAAGGATATTCAACAATCAAGAATACAGTTTTAATCTCAGTATCTGTAATATGAGGATACAAAAATTAAAGGAGTAACATAAAAATATTTAATCCAAGTTTCAATCCAGTGTTTCAATCACAGCGTGCACAAATCACAATAGTAATGTATCGTGCGTAACTGCAAGCTTAATTTGTGCCGTTGAGGATTACTCGCAATCATTTTCTTGGAATCCACGCGTATACATACATGTCGCATGGCTATCGAGGTACAGCCTTGCTGTTTAATATATTTTTGCATTGTAACGTTTCGGCGAAGCACACATCTCATGCCGTGGGTACCAGTTGGTTTGCTGTCTTCTACTGCCGTTTCCGTAGTGCTTCTATGCTTTGTTTTGCGTGTGTCAACCATCGTTACACTAAAGCTGCGTGAAAGCATCGACCGCTAGCTGAACACATTACATAGACCCAGGGCACCAGTTCCTTTAACACCTCCACTGAGGCAAGGCACCCCCCTTAACGCCACCAGATATTGGCAAGAGTAACCAGATTCAACCACCTTGAATCCCAACATCTTCGATCAAACACGGTCTGTGCTTCACCTTGTGACAATTTCGCCATTCATACCCATCAAACCGATCCATGCTATTTCTGGACCACATACTCTCTTCGTACAAGGTGTCGTTGTGTAGACGGCATATATCCGTTTTGGCACTCTGTTGCAACCCCCTTCATACGTGCTGCCCGACACTGCTTCTCATGCCAGCAACATATTTAGGTACAGATACGTACTAAACTAAGTCCACCACGCTCTTTACACCACAACAGGCGCCAGACTTGTTCGTACACAATCATCGAGGATGCTATGCTTAGCAGCCAGGACACCAGTCATGCATCAAGTGCACAGCCACTATCATGCTGCGAATCATAAGCGAATGAGAGCGAACGAGCCCTGCAGGCAGATGCCATAGCCATTGCCGTACACAATCTCTTGACGTTGCGACGGGCTTGGCGCCGAACCTCCAACAATACTAAGGGGCAGAAAGCGAGAATTGAGAATTGACCATGGACGAGCACAAGCAGCAGCAGCAGCAGGTATCCTCTGTCTCTTCGCCGCGTTCACGAAATACTATGAATCCTGCGAACTGCCGAATGCACGCACACTAATCAATTGATGAACACGGTGGAAGACTATACACTAGGAGGCATATACCAGCGTGCTCTAATCATCTTCATCCCGCAATCCGGACCCGATATAGCACCCGTTACAGTGACGCTCGCTGCGCAAACAAGTGGAACCCCCAAAAGAATCACCTTAATACCCACGCCCTTAAAACCCTTAAGAAAGAAGACCACTAGTGATTACGCTCGCTTGTTTGCATTACCCAAGAAAGAGAAAAAGAAAGCTAATTGAAATGAACGACTGCGGAGCCCTCGGCTCGCGACCCAGGGTCCAGCTTTTCTTAAAACTAAAGAAAGAGTCCTTGAAACCCAAGCTCCCAAACGACCCACATGCCCGCAATCCCTACAGGTTGCAATATGAAATCCAAAGACTATGTTCAGGCCGCATGCTTGATAGCCCATCAGTACTTCGATAGGGGAGCGATTGCAGCTCCTACCTTCGCTGCGCGCAGCCCGAAGGCCTAAGAATACGTTTTCGAATCCAGAATCCTCAACATGCGCAACACTTATGAGATATTATGCTACTGGAACCATTCAAAAACCAAACTGGCTAGGGCAATACCATACTTCCCGCGTCAACTAGGCTATGTTGCTATTGCTCTATGTCCTGATGTTCGCGTCAAAGCACCCCGTCCCCGAGCGACCAAACCAAAGATCTAGTTTTGTACATTAACATATCATCGGCCTGTCATCGCTCGCGATGTTGCCGTCGTGGCCGGCGGCCATCGCATAAGCCACAACGGATTAGCCGTATTGCATTAGCTATTCTTAGAAATCGTAGAAAAGATTTAGTGTGTGAGTTGATTTACGAGATGGGCTAGGCTAGGCGCGAAAGTATTTAGATTGCGGGCAGCCCCTGGGCCTTGCAAATGGTTACGAACCGGTGTCCGGGAGTGTCAACAAACGCGAAAACGCAATTGCCCTCAGACGTATCTTTGCACACGTTGCTGAAGGAACCCAGCGCCGCGCACTTAGTGATCAGGAAAGTGCCGTCGGTGTAGGCTCTCTTCAGCCCGTAGATGAAGAGCTCGATGTGATTGAGGTCATACGAGTAGCCTACAAATGTTCGACATCCACGTGCTCAGACATCATAGGCGCCGCCCAGGTTTGTGAGTTGCATGGCGCACGTGCGTATGCGGAGACCAAGGCCAAGGCCAAGGTGCGGGAAATAGGGGATGCAAGACGCCCCTGGGGAAGTGTCTGGCCTACATTTCAGACCGTGCTTTACGCACGTTTGATCAAGGAGAAGTGGATTGGATGCGCAAGTGATTGCCAAAATGCATGTTGTCAATCGAAGGAAAGCCCAACAATATCCCCACTTACCGATGCGGGCCGAAAGCCAGGAGGACGTGGGCAGGATAGGCTCCGAGTCTGGCCAGAAGCGCACACCCCTGCAAAGGGCAAACGTTTACGACCAGGAAAGCGCATCACTGACTTTTGTTGCGAAACAAAACGAAGCAATCAATAATTCAACACATGTGCAACGCGATCTGAGATCTGGCGCTTTTGGATCTACCGTGGTTTCTTGTCTCTTAACAAACATGGCGACCTCACCTCCAATTTAATCCGAAATCCACGGTCGGCAATGCCATATCGAAGCATTGTGCCGCTGCCGCCTCGTACCGGAAGGCAATCTTGTTTATGGTCGTATTAATCGTACTACAGGGAAAATGAAAAGAGTCGTACGGCAGCACGGTTGACAAATAAGTACAGCTGCCCGGGGAGAGCTCATCATTCACTCCGCAGCGCAAGCTGCACAAAAGTAGGGACGCAACCTAAGGCGAAAATCGGGTTTAGCATGTCCCTGGCTTCACACGAGCTCGACATCCGGCACCGGCTGCATCGGCGCATGTTCGTCCCGTGGATAACGCGGCGCGCCGGCAGGTCTGGCCGACACCGCAGTAGACTAGGTCAGAACAGATAGCCGAGAGAGTTGCGTTTCACATGCCAACATAAGCACCGACGGACTCGTAACGCAATAATTTCATTTAATCGAAGGAAGACAAAACTGTAGCAGACCTCTGTCGTTGCATTTCTCTATTGATCTTTTCTTCCTCTCATCAAATGACTTGTTCTTATTGCAGCACTAACCTGCAGACGGGAGCGTCCTCTGCGAAGAGGCTCGTGTCACAACTCTTTCTGTAAAGGCGGAAACTGTAGTAAGTCCTGCAATCAGCCACCGAGGCGAGCATCGTGGGCAGAATAAAAATAATGATTTATAATGAAGACCTATACCCTGATCCTCAAAATGACTTGAGTAGAGAAGCCGCACCATGCACTGGTATGGATAAAGCAATTCAAATACTCGTAATGTGCGCGCCCGTATGGGAGCAGGGCGCAAAGACTTGCACAGAAAGCGAGAAGCCGTGTTGCCCTCGAAAAGTGGACGCAATTCAGTTGTCCACCTCGCTCCAGGAAGCCGAATCAGTGATAACCCGTCGTGCACGGTACGGTGGGATCGGACACGCTTTTTGGGAGGGACACGCTTTTTGGAAGGATGAATAGTTAGGCTGAGAAAAGATGTTCCCCTTTTTACGGCACTGTCGCTGCGGCGAAATGCCAGGAAACATATGTACGGAGAGCAGCAGTACGTACTCTACTGAAAACAATAAAAAATAACATGGGCAGTGCTGTGACCAAATGAACTACAATCGCATTAGTTATGATAGGATTGAATACATACATACGTACTTACGCACTTACATGCCCCTGTAGGTAATCTCAGGTCCAAAACGAATGCCGTACGGCGAAGCGCTGCACCCACAGACGCTACTCTTGAAATCCCCAAACGGGAATTGCTCGTTGTCCGTCGTAATTGTGCCACCCCCATCGACCGAACACTCGATATCCTCAACGCTACCTGCGTGCGGCAGCATGACTTAGCCTCGGATGGGAAGCAACAAGACTATTTTATCAATAAAATGGCAAAGTAATACAAGATGCAAAGTAATACAAGATTGCCCTTGAGAAAGCAGCAGGGTCAAGCTGCTGATTGCCGCATACCTATATGTTTATTCCTATTGATATGCATCGGTTGCTGACGCGGTTTCGTTCATGTAGCTGGCCGCTTAAGTAAAAAATAGAGGTTATGAAGGATCGCACGTGAGCAGAGGATCTGCAGTTTACGAGCTCCAAGCCGTGAAAGACGAAGGGCATGTACTCTTGGGTTGCACAGCATAATGCACATGCAAGGTCTTTCTATCGGGATTCAGGTGGATCAGACTATGGAGATGTGGTGATGGTAGCGGTTTACCGGCAGCTGAAATTGGCAAATAAACAAGGCAGGCGCACTGCTACGGCATACCAGTTTGGGTAGTTCAATTAGTTCCGACATTATTTCTTCTTCATGTTGAGCGATAAGATAATATCTTTCTTCTTCGTTTTTCATGTTATCTATTCAGGCAAGCCTGGAGTGGCCCTTAGTGCCCCTCAGGGCTCGTATGTGCCCCTAGGTTATTCCCTTCGAGAAGGCAACGCAACTCCAGAAGGTTCAACACACATAAACAGAGACATCCTATGTGCCAGTAATGCTAGACACATAATCATATATTTTTCTTCATTTTTTCTTTTAGCCTTCCTGAAGGCTCTCCTCCAGCTTTCAGCGAGCAACAGCGCCCGGCAAACTCACCGCTACCCGCGGACCGTGGAGGAGACCTTACGATTCGTCGAGGTGGCGACGGCGGAATATCTTCGAAGACGGTTGGCCACATGCGCGTTGACTCGCCGCCACTGAAGCCGACCTCCAATTCCGCGGGTGCCAAGGGGCGCAGCTGCTTCATGGGTGGTGGTGGCAATGGCCGAAGTACAGCTCGCGGTGGAGGCGGCGAGCGCGTGGAAGTCTTAGGAGGAGGGCGGGGCGTCGTCGGGGGCGAAGGAGATGGCCGCGGCCGGGACGGCAGAGACGGTGAGGACGGCGGCGGAGACAGCGGCGGCAGTTTAGGGGGTCGCGGTGACGGTGGCGGTCGTCTGGGCGGCGGAGAGCTGGGCGGTGAGGGCCTAGTGGCCATCGGTGCCGTCGGCGGTGAGGAAGGCGTTGCTGGTGGTGGTGGTGCGCGCGGAGTTCTTGGGGGAGAGCGAGCCCGGGGGGATCTCGGAGGGGCTGGCGCAGGTTTGCTCGATGGAGACTTTGGCGGCGGGGAAAGCGGGGTCCGGGGGGCTGGTGGGGGCGGAGTGGGTGGCGGCGGCGGAGTTGGTGGCGGCGGAGTGGGTGGGGGCGGGTCGGGTGGGGGCGGAGCTGGCGGCGGCGGAGTTGGCGGCGGCGGGGAGGGAGGCGGTGGGGTT
>NW_003307571.1:1023592-1041999 GCF_000143455.1 Volvox carteri f. nagariensis | reverse complement strand
GCGGGGTTGGTGGCGGCGGGGTTGGTGGCGGCGGATTGGGCGGCGGTGGATTGGGCGGCGGCGGAGACAGCGGTGGTGGCGGCGGTGGTGGCGGAGGCGGCGGTGGCGGCAGTGGGGCTGGCGGTGGAGGGTTTGGTGGCGGTGGCGGCGGCGGCGGCGGCGGAGTCGGTGGCGGCGAGTCTGGCGGCGGCGGGGTTGGCGGCGGCGGAGTTGGTGGCGGCGGTGTCCGCGGTGGCGGCGGCGGCGGGGTTAGCGGAATAGATGGCAGAAGTGGCTGTGGTGACACTGCCACCATTTCCAAAGTTGAATCGAAACCGCTGTAGCACACAGTAACAAAACTGCCTAAAACCGTCCCTGCAGACTGCAGGAACCGACGGTTAGCCCTCGACGGCGGTCTGGCCACATTAGCGGCGGTGGGGTTTGGGCGGGAACAGGAATAATAGGCGTTAGCAGCGGCAGCAGAGAAGTCCAAGGGGTGCCCAGTATTGAGAAAAAGCCTCAAAACTGTAAGCCTCAAAACAAAGTGCAAATAATTGCTGTTGCATGTACGGCTCAACATGTACGACTTCCATGAGGCCTGACGCCGAGCTGTGCGATGCGCCTACTGGGCTACCGGCCATGTCAACCATACCGCAGCAGGGAGATGGAAAAAGGGAGGCCAGCTGCAGCTGCGTTGACTTTTATGATGTATAATATACGATGGTGACGGCGGTTGGCAGCACATTCGGGCGTGAAGGACGAAGTATAAGAAAAGGAGATAATAGAAATGGCTTGTAACTGCGAGTCCTTGCACGAGCGACCTTAACCTCGTGGGCTGCGCGTTAATCGGCCTCCGACCACCGACATGCTACTGTAAGAATGCGTTCCCGCGCGCACATCCTCTTATCGTCTTCCCGAACCTGAATCCCCAATTCCTCACGTGACAAATAACAATGCCATTTCCTACATTTGGCTTTCAATGATAACTACTGAGGCCTGATTGTAGCAAATGCCGTACATACCGTGCGATTGTACGGACTATGGGATTGTCCGAAAGATTTTCTTTCCGTACAAAGGAAATCCTTGTACGGACGATCCCTTAGTCCGTACAATCTCAAGGTATGTTATAGAGTTTTAGGGTTTGAACCCTAAGATTTATCGTCTATAATGCCGTGTGTTCAGTACGCCAAGGCGCCGTACCTGAGACGACCTGATCTGGCAAGCGGCAACGGCGGCGGCGGCAGCGGCGATGGCGGTGGTGGCAGCGGCGGCTGGGGCGGTGATGGCGGTCTTGGCGGCGGTGGCAGCGGTGGCGAAGGCGGCGATGGTGGCGAAGGCGGCGACCAGACGAATGCGGCCAGGCACGTCGTGATAGTGCTACCTGGCATGGGCTCGCCAGTGCAGATGCGGCGCAAATTATAGTTGCCGCAACGACCGAGCAGGAAGACGCCCCGAGCCAGGGGATCTCCCGTACTCCGGGGATTGCCCGCCGCCGACACCGTCGCCTCCGCCAACCGGCTTCGGAGCTCAAACAGATCCAGCGTAAGCTCCAACATGTCAGAGGAGACAGAGTAGCCTGGAGACAGAGTACAGGAGTGCAATGCGGCGCCCATGGATGCGGAAACGTCAACCCAGACGAACCGAACACAAGCACGTGAGCAATCATCCCAACTCAAATAAAAGAAAGAGAAGACAAGGATACGGTGGTGTGGATCAGGAGCTGCTGAATCGTTTCGGATACCGCACATCCTGACACATCGATGTGCGTGTTGTGTTGTGCGTGGTGCAAGTCTCAGTTGCGCGCCACTTACCCAGGTACGCCGAAACTGGGATTCCTAAGGTGCTGTCGCCGACCCGTGCGTGATCTGGCCTGAACCACAGCTCGCCCTTGAACGCATGGCCCGCGTTGCCTGGGCTGGTGTAAGATGCAAGGTTGACATCATAGCAGAGAGCCCGTTCTGGATCTATCTGGATGACCAGGGACGTGGGCGGTTCAGTAGGGGTTGGGAGTCCAGCGGCCATGTACATCCTGAACGGATAGAACCTCCTGCGCAACATGAACAGGGGCCCCGAACACACGCGTACAAATGCGTGTGGGAGGGAGGAGAAAGGGAAAAGTTTAGGCCGGGGCCACGCAACCAGGTGGCACGACGTGGGGAAGAAACGCAGGAGGCAATTGCCGAAGTGAGTTATTGTTGTCACATGGTTACCGGCCCAGACCTTCATTTCACCTCTTGTAAACGAAACAGCGGGTGGCGACGGGTTCTCTTTGGGAAGTTATCGGATGTTTCAATGCAGGAAGAGGAATCCTCTTTCCTCGGTCGCCCCGCAGGCCGATAAATAACCCGCCAAACCTGACCGTGTTGCCCTGTAGGGAGTTTGGCGCTCGCTACTGTGTGTGTGCGTGTGTGTGTATGTGTGTGTGTGTGAGAGAGTGTGTGTGTATGTATGTGGTAGGAGAAAGGCTACTCCATATGTATGGATGTGTGTGTCACACCTAAAGTGTATGTATGTATGTATGTATGTATGTATGTATGTATGTATGTATGTATGTATGTATGTATGTATGTATGTATGTATGTATGTGTGTGCTGCAGTTCCTCACCGGTTTTCCAGCTGGGCATCTGCACCCCAAAAAAGGTTGTACGGCGAGGCTGGGCAGCTGCAGTTGTGATTCTCGAACGACCCTGGAAAGCTGCGGCATCAAGGTATATGGTCAAAACCATCTCAATGGTGAAATTAGGAGGTCAGACAGGGGAAACTAAGCGGAAAATCCCCCGGTCCTGATTAGGAAACAGCAAACAGGACATAGCCGCCAGGCGGGGCAGGTCGGGACGGACAGTAAATAAGAAGAGATTCCTAACCTAGGCACCCGGGAAAACGTACAATATGCGGAAGGGCCATGTAGAACCTGGCATGGGGCCTGGCGCACTATGCTTTCATGCCCGTTGTCTCATGCATTCCTACCAGCCATGAATAACACAACGCATTTAAGGAAGCTGAAGAACGTACCACGCTTGCTTCTGGCTGTGTGCGATGCTACACCTCAGAGATACACAGCCGGGATTGAGTCATGTGTTTGTGTGTATGTGCGTGTATTTACATAAGGTGTAGTATATGTATTATATATGTATGAATGAATACATTCATACATTATCAACAATGCTCATAAGGTCTCGACTTTACCATTTTCTGAAAAAGGAGGAAGGAAATGCAACAAAACTATTTTACTGTGACAAAAGTAACACAGTTCCATTAGATCTTTATTATTGTTACTTCATTAAATTAATGATATTATTCCATCTTGCCATTCAAGACAGCTCTTCTTGTAAATTCTCCTGCTTCTGCAAACCTGATATATAAAAGGTGTAGCACCAATACTGAGGCCTACAACAAGCACACCGCACATGCATACAATCTGCACGCAATACGCTAGATCCAGACAACCGGTGACGTACGCAACGCTACCTGAAAGCGGTGGGGAAGGTGCTTCCGTCCAAGTCTGGCAAGGTCAGGTTGAGCTCTGCGCCATGTGGATCCCGAGTTACCAAGGGGGCCATTGAGCAGAATGGAGCTTCAAGGGCCGCAAATGAACCTGCAGAGCGCGTTTCCGACAGGTCATGACAGGTGACAGGACATTGGCAAGATAAAAATGAGTATTGGATAACACGGCATAAGCTGTGCAGCGCAGACCTTCGCCATTGCTGCAAGAGCTACTACTTAACATACGTGATCTATACGATATTAGGAAAAAACTAGAGGTAAGAGGAATCGCTCCCTGCACGAAAAAGAAATTGGATTTAGAGAGCGCCCCGTACAAGTACGAGGTAATCCATCCGCAGGAGACCGAAAGGAGGGGGAGCATGTAGCAAGGGCTTTTAACCCGGGGGCTTCAAATCGTTGACAAAACCTGTTCCGAGACCAAAACCTGTTCCTAAAGTCAAAAACAGCGTACACGCGCATGCTGCCTCATATAATGCTTACGCAACCAAGGATTTCATCAGTGAAAAATGGTAACCGGGATACAAATCGCGCTGACAAGGTGCTTCGCTTTCCTTACCTATGGCGCTCAAAGTTAGCGGAGGCGGCGGAGGCGGCGAAGGAGACGGCGGGGGCCTAGCCGGCCGCGCCGTCCGCCGCGGAGACGCCGTCTGACCAACCGACTCGGTGATCCCTCCTAGAAACAGGACCAACAAAACTAACGGTACCCAGGACTTCTGCGAGACGCCCCGCCATTCCAAACGCTGCATGGCACTGTACTCGCAGCCAGCCGTTGGGCGATGGCTGGCGCTTGGAGGAGTAGCAGCAAAGAAGAAGGGCTGGCGAGAGATGCAGGAAGGTGGGGGAGGATGGCACCTGTTTGATCCAGGCGGGGCACCTCCAGCCGGTCCAAAACGTGGCGATCCTCAACAAGATGATTTACGAAACCAGGAATTCAACGGCTTTTTCAGCCGGCCCGTCCCGGATTGCCGAAACCAAGAGGAACTCAGAGAACTCCGAGATGGAACTCAGGAAAGCAGTTATTAACTTTTGATTAAGGGCTGAAAGGACACGGAGTGAAATGCAAACCTAGGAACAAAGAGAATTTGCGCAAAAGAGCCGCCTGACGAACCTGCAAGCAGCAGTTAGAACCATTGCGCCGGTGTAAAAAGCTACATTCGTTGCACCAAGCTAACCAGTGCGCACCAGACCGTAATACTTCCAGGGAAAGAACAAACTGGAAGACGGTATACTCAATAGTAGAACGAGCAGAAGCTGCCGCGAAGAGAAGTCCTCAAAGAGCAGTTTCAGCACGTCCGCGCTTTAGCACAAATTGCATATTATAGACACGTTCATGCCATGAGCGCTATCGACTAAAAGCGGCTCAATACGACGTTCGATCAGTGATAGAGGTGACGTTCGAGGTACTTCGGCTACCTCAACATACCTGCGTGTGCACCAATCAAGCAGTGCTACACTGAACAACTTCAAGCTTGATGGTCTGCAATGACAAAAAGAGCCAAGTTTGCGTGGGAAAATCAATTCCTCGCAAATGAGCTAGAAACAAACCCCACATGCATTGCGCATTATGCACCAGCGGGCATCAGAAAGCAATCTAGTTTTTATTTGCCATATCGGTGAACCTATTGCCATGTTTAAGCGTTGGACACTATTCAAACTATACGAGATGCTCCAGAAGTGCGAAGAAGCACCCTTACCAACCCTTTTGAGTTAAAAAAAGTGTAGAAGCTGCCACGTACAAAGAAGACCTCGCCACGTTCGAAAATGCGCTTGGGCGTTGTGCACCAGCTTGAGCCACTGTTGACAGTATGGCTGCGGAACACTGCTAAGATCCTATCACCGCGTCATATTGACACGTACAAACAGAGTGTGCAAAGAGTGCGTTAGTGGACAGCAGGTAAGAGGAAGAAAGGTCATCACTAAAGCAGGTCTTGCGTCATGAGCTCCTAGCCTTGGAGCTAGGAACAAGTGAACTTACAAGACAACGTCTGTCGCCAGACGCCTCCTTAGATATACCTAAGAATGGCACGAATATACATGATCCATTGCTGATCGTCGAATGGACGCCGTACCGATCACTGTCGGTCGGACATGCAGAATTCATCGAACCTCAGGGAGGCCATGTTGATATGCTTACCTTACTCTGTGGATTCTCATCAAACGACACGAACCTGAACTATACTTCCTATCGTTGGTTATGGGCTTCTTAGGCTAGGTCACATCGACATCGCAGTGATGGCGAAGACTTTCTAGCGCTATTGGCAAAAACTTGCGTTTCAAGCAAGTAGCACGGATAATATGAGTGTTTATAATAATCGGTGCCAAACTTTAAATAGTCGTTCGGGTTCTGTAGTCCTAACAGGTTCCAGGCTGACAGTAACATGCGGTTGCACTTTGTACATCGCGTATTATACTTCTATGAGATTCATAACTGACAGTATTTGATAAATTACACTGCACTAAGGTTCCGGTGCAACGGTGGTCTGGGACATCTGCGGCCGCGAAGTCGATGGACCACCGCTTTCCGAACTAGGCCCCAGCTAGGTTGATTGTAATGAAATATGACTGAGCTTATTTCTATCGATTCCATTAGATATGAGGAAGAATGATTGGTGGCCTACCAGTTATTGACCTTGCCCCTCTTACTTAGCCGTACGTACATGTTATGGGCGCAGTTTGTGCATTGAAGCTACGGACGACTCCTCAGGTAATTGGCATGTCAAAGCATTATTTTGAGCAACTACATGAGCAACTAAGGGAATATGAAAAGCCCCGCTCGTTGCAACCCGTTGCAACGAACAGGCTACTGCACTCACCAGCTACTAACCAAGAAAACTAGCACCTCACAAATGTAGCCTTGATGAAAAGTCATTTTGATGTATATATAACTACCTGATTTTGTTTCGACCGAAGTCATTTTTCGGTCTAACCGTTGGTTCAACGCCATTGCGAAGTCAATGGTCTCAGGCAGTAGCGACGGATTGGTCGTTCGGGTTGTAGCAAATGCATCATCCACTTATATCCTGTAGAGGCTACACGCCGGCAGCTTCCCGCCCACATACGAATCTACGCATACCAGGCCATGCCCTCCAAATACAATATGGCATACAAACGTACAAGCCAGCCTTGAATAAATCCCATTACATTTGGTCCCAAGGACCGTCCATGCGGGCTGAACCCGCAGAAGGATCCCTTGAGACAAGACTGTCCACAGCATGCCCCCTTCACCCTGAGGTTTGCGCCTTGACGTTGGTGCTCCTCTAAAGCACCGTTAGTGCAGCGACGCCCCACCTATCACCTGTCCCGCGCGCCTCGAAGTGCCTTATGCACCGTCCATGCAAAGGACTCAAACAAGCCGTGCTACATAAGCAAATTTCAAACGTGTCATGTTACAGCGTAGGGCCTGTGCATATGCGAACCAGGATACATGAGGGCATTTCGTACTGTGGCGCGGGATGTATGCCATAGAGGTAGGCCTACTCCAACACCATCAAGTGGCTGCTACGGTGTCGAGCAGCGAGGGATGGCGCTAGTAACGAACGAGCAGTGTCCGTGCCTGCTGTTGTCAATGCCGTCATCAAGCCAGGCACAACCTGTCCCAGCCAGCCTGGGATAGGAAGAGGCGTTGACACGACTTCCTGCCTCATGCTGGGGGATAACCTTGGCCCCTCTTGGGCCTCAAATCAGTTGCCAGTCCATCTCTCAAGTGATTAATCTGATAACCAATAGCCTCTACAGCAACAGCAAAGCGATCATCAGCATCCCGTAACTTGCATCCGCGCGCCATATCCTCAGGCCTGCTAGCCACGCATCTATTTTCCATACCCCTGCCACACTCGACGGTGCGCTAACACAGGTATTTGCTATGTCTGTAGGTATGCTATCGAATCCCCTCTCAGCGCTACCTGCTTCGTTGGCAGCACGTGCGCATGGAAGCAATTCACGCGCGCGCAGCTGTAGTAGCTGCGCGCTGCTACAGCAACACTGCTACAGCGCGCACCATCCGCACACTGTATGTGTTGTCTCCAGTCTTTCCGGCTTCGCTCACACTATGCCCAACTCAACACTTCGCGCCCTCCAAATGAAAGGTTTAACTCCTGCATCCGGGCGACGCACTGCTGCTGGCGAAGGAGGCCCTATATTTGTCGGACTGGTCAAGGTGCGCATCGAGCTCGCATCTCCATTGGCACCGACAGCAATTGAAATGTCGCGCACAACATTAACTCCCTTACAGCAACCACGTAACACATTAGTTCGGGCGATAGTTTGCGGTTGAGATGTATGATTAGATGCGCCTTACCTCCTAAAATTTATGATCTATCCAGCGGCACCATGGTGTACAGTGGTCACTGTACACCACTCCACAAGTCTTGGAGACACTATTGCAATTTGTGATGTAAGGTCCTCGGTTCGGTAGACCCCAACATTGTCGGGAGCGTAAGTTTATGGCTAGCTGCTGAGATGTGAAGTCGAGGTCACAGTTGATGGACCGAGTTTCGCACGCTGGATTGGTGGCGACTACTGAACCCTCTGTCTCAATTCTAGATATGGCAATCCAAATGTGTGCAAATGGCCCAGAAGCCTCCCACTCTGTAACAACATCAACGTCAACAACAGCAACAACAAACACGCACCTACCCTCACCTACACACGTAGATGTCGAGGCTTGCAACTGCACTTGCACGACCACGGAACCGGAAAAAGTGATTTCAGCGCCTTGCAAGCGACGGTTTCTTAACATGTAATATGACAGGTTGGGCCCCCCACAGCCTAGAACAGAAAAGTACATCAAGAGATCGAGAAACAAGAGTAACGGAGCGCTTTCACTTTTCCATTCACCCTGCACAATCCATCAAACTTAATTTTCGCTATCCCATTAAAAAATTCAGGCGTTACAACTCCGTAAGGCTCTATGATATCATAGGCAGGCCGAAGCTCGATACCTCCTCGGTACCTAGGAGCAACAAGTTGCACTCACAATCGGCAACAAAACACACACGCGTGTATTAAGTACCAGAAAAGATATTCACAAATGGTAAAGAGGAAGGCAAAGGCACGCAGCGATGCATGGCGGGCAGAGAAACGCATCTTGATGCATGCACTGCAGGCAGCGCCCACAGACGATCACTCAGACGGACACTCCGATCCTTGACAAGCTACTAGCCAGCACGCATTATGCGCCGATTCGAGCTTCGCGTGCTCTGATGGAGAGAGAAACAGGGGTATACAATACCAGACCAAGGAAGGGAAGTGCAACGCTCGCGGGACATGACCGCAAGCATATCGCAGTCGCCTTATTGTAAGCCTCAGGCTTTCCCTGGACTTCTAGGTCCAGTCATCAGACCTGGCTAGACAAGTAGCCACTATTTCCTGCTTCCCGCAGTCTAATTTCTACTAGATGCGGCCAATCGACAGCAAACTACGTGGCTACACACATTCCCCACCGTGTCTAACATTTTAAGGGTGTCAAACGCACCTGGCACCGGAAAGCACCGTACGGGTATCAGACTCAATTGCCTCGATGCCCCTGAACCCCTACGTCGGTGAAGAGGCCTGAAGCTACGGGACTGCATGGCCCTAACCAACCCACCAACCACCCGAGGCCCCCATATTGACCATCCGGGTTTGGACAATGCAATCGGTGCGGCCGTCCGAGCTACCTGCGTTTGTCTGTAACAAAAACACCAGCAGACGCAACCCGCCGTCCTGACATCCGAAATAACATACATATATACATACGTACCTCGGCATTCAAACGCTAACACAACGTATGCGCCGCAGTGCTGTTAACCAAATTCACAATTGAACTGCGATGCAGCACGTTTCCGCTCTGTCAGCGGCGGGATGTGCCCCCTTGCATTTTAAGCATAGGGAACGATAGTAACCACCGCGGCTCGATCCCCCATGCCCGTGGTTACTGCCACCACGTTGGCTCGGTTCTCCATGCATAAGTACCTGTGTACCTGCTCATGCTCTGGACGACTGGACCAGCCAGGGTTTATTGCCAGTAAGATAAATAACCTGGTAACAAACCCGAGTACAGCGCGTGCTGCTGTCCCCTGCCCTCCAGGGCTCGCAGCAGCGGCGACCCAGCTGCCATTCAGCCCGTGAGCAGCTGCAGCTGCGTGTCCAATACTACTTGTACCTCCACACTCAGCAGCACGAAAATGCTTGCTCGGTATTGCTTTTCAACGCGACTCCTTAAGTCTTGTTGTTGATCAAAGAATGGCCCGGCAGATGGATACGAAACGATGTTGAGGCGTGTCCACGAATGAGAAGAGGCACGACCCGGTGGTTGCGTGCTTGCAATATCTGCTGAAGGCCCCCACCAAGTTGCACTTCTGGACCATGAAGGTACCGTTGACGTAGTCGCCCTTGAGCCCGTAGATGAAGAGCTCGATATGCCCCTGGTCAACTGATGTACCTGCGAGCGAGTGATTGGTCCAAATAACGGGATGACAGTTGGTAAGCCAGGCCTCCTAGAGTTCCCATCTAGTAGCGCAGGTTTGCAGCGTTTCGTGTGAGGGTTTGACGCACCTTCGTTTGCATATGTATTTACATGTAAATGATGCGTCCCGAAACGATATACCCAATGATTCGTGGGATCCTGCTGCCCGTGTGAGGGCCAGTGTTTTTTGTAAGTAATATATTCCTTATAAGGAATAAAGAGGCCATTTTGGCCTTTGGAAAAACGGAATGAATTGAGGCCGATCCGTACATTTTCATTCCTCCAGCCAAAAACGTCCATTGCTGCCAGATTGCTCCGTAGTGTGCAGAACTTAGTATTATCGATCATAGACTAGATATGAGGGGCCGTAAGAAGGTCAAGCCCGTGAGTCAACGCGGCATAGCAGAATGTATGACCGGTCCTCACATAGCCAAACACGCAAAAGGCAACGACTTGAACGTCGAACAAACACCAAAACAGCAAGATAAGCCTGAAAATTTTCCTGATAAAGGCTTTTGCTTGGTCGGATTTACTTATTGCTCACAAACAGTGCCAGAACTATCTATGCATGTGCATGAAGAGTGCGCACATGGACGAAAACGCGCCAACTCAGTGCGTGAATCTTGGTCTATGAGGGGAGTCGTAACTTATCGGGGGGGGTCTGGGGGGGACGTANCCCCCCCCAGCGCCCCACACTTACGGAATAAATTACGGCGACCCTAGCAACTTTGTTACTTAGGTCGGAATAAATTGAGACCCCCCCTAAATGAAAAAAAAATCACTGGTGAGGGCCCCGTACATATGCGTTCGCAAAATGGTGACGCAGACAACCGACCGCAACGCCGGGATCAAGCAGACACCTCAGTCTCCGCTTATAGGGGTCCGCCAATATTTCTTTCCGGCTCCGAGGAAGCCGACACGCCTTATCTTGAAGCGATCGAGGAGATGGTGCTCAGTGAACTAGGCATTAGGCCGTCAGCGGCCAGTCCGCACTCACGCTAGCATGCCTAAGCACTAAACCTGAAGGTGCTTGTACGTTTTCCCTTCTGTGCGTGCTGCAAGCACTACACACTAAGCCCACAATAGAACAATCGTTAGAGTGGGAGACTCACCCACGCGGGCTTGCGTGAAATTCGGGACTCCGGTAGTGTTGGCATCAGGCCAGAAGCGGACGCCCCTGCGGCGATAGGCGTGTATGTGTATGGTTGTTAAAGTGGGCTCCAGATTCACGAAGAGTAGAGCCGGTGGGCCAGCTGGCCGTGCACTGGACTAGAGGCAGGCGTGTTGAACTTTAGAGCTGCGCGTTTCGGATGGTTTGCGTGGGAAATCATTGCATGGAAGAACATGAGTACCTGGCGAAGGACGCCCATTACAATTGCAGCAATGCCCTACTGCTAGCCACCCTTGTCGCTGGTCACGGGCCATGATGTGCGAGTTAGGAGAACATTTGGGTGGTTCAAAATGCGAGTTCAAAACAGCGAGCAGTACTGCTGTGAGAATACTGATCTTGTTATCATGCGTTACCTGCCGAGCAGTAGGTTGGAATGACGCAGATACAATTCCTCCCGGAGGGTGGGTGCGTGGGAGACATTGTTATGCAAAGCAAGGATATAACTCGAGGTGCACCGAAAGGTATGGCGAACACATTTATTGTTATACACAGTGCGGCATATTTTATCAATAAATCAGAAGCGAGTCGTAAAAGTCGTATTGGTAAGTATTGCAACAACGGTAGTTGTTTAGCTTCGCTTCCAGGCCATAGATTGCAATCGAAAAAAATTATGGTGCACATCTCAAGAGGCTGTTTGATTGCAAAATCTAGATCCGCGCGGGCCAGGTCATATACATAATTACCGAAAAGTCGCAAAACATTTTATGGCCTCACCGATAGTCGTAGCCTGGGTCGATGGTCGTCATGCGGCTTTGGTTAAAGCACAGCAGTGCGCGATAATCGACGCGTATGGCAATTTTGTTGATGGCCTCCGTAGTAACACTGCGGCGGGCAGATCAGGGTCGCCATTTACCAGGTTACAAACGGTTAAATGGGGCGTCGTGACCTTGCAGTCTAGATCACTGCTCGTGAGAAAGATCGTGGTTCGCCAACTACTTGATAGGTGTTCCCTTTACTGCTTCTATGCTGTGACATACATGTACCACATTATAAAGTATAATTCCAGTATTATTTGCATTCTAGCGGTCTCGGAGTGCTGTCCTTGTCCTATATGATGTGTGAAACAGGAGGGTGTATCTTCGCCCGTGGCAGCTACCCTGCGAAACCCTGCCTTCCCCGGTATTTCGGGGCACCCTCATCCAGTCACCCTAGTTAACCTCTCAGTGGATCGCTCAGGTTCCGCACCCACCACCAGTATTCAACGGAATCTGCCGGGTCGACAGCGGCCCAACCCCATTCCTGGTCGGCTCGCAGGTTAACTTTATCCCAGGTCACCGCCGTCCATCAACCGCCGTCCATCCACCATCGGAAGGACTTTTAACCCTAACGGGTATCGATCCCGGGATCTCCCGGGGGCAATGGTCGTGCCTTACCAGTGGTGCCAAGCCCTATATGTTGCAGGCTGCCAGGCTCGCTGCACTATTTATTCAGGGCCACGCTGATATCGTGAAACGTATATGCTCCTACATCCCGTATCCATCTATCCGTGCAATTGTGCATGTGCGGTGACCAGAGGCCCGACATTTGCATCATCCCGGCCGAAACGAAACTTACTCGCAGACGGAGGCTCCTTCTGCCATGATTGACCTGTCGCAAGGTTTGGGTTGTAGCCGGAAAGTGTAGAATGTCCTGCAATGCAAAGATACGGCCACCAGACGTGCCAAATTAGGCGAAGATAAGCTGACCATCATGAAGGTGGCCTCATCCACTGAGCAGTTCGCCGGGTAGCCCACACCCTCTTCATTAAAGAGGCGACGGGCTCTTCGGAGGTACTGGGTGAGGCTATTCTTATTTTGCAACGGACCTTCCATCGTTTATGGTCTCATTTACGATGGGAAAATGAACAAAAAGAGGTTTGGTGGCGTCTCTCGGTTGAGGATGGGGTACCTATGTTAGGAAGTTCCCATCTCAGGATGTCGCGGCCAGCAGTGTGTGGTGGTGGAGGTGATCCAGTACATTCCCTGGGAGTGTTTCCCCTCGCTGTCATCACTTCTGGGCCTTTCCGGTGGCACAGGCAGTAGCAGATCAACTCACTCTTTCGATAGGATTGCCAGCACGGTGGTACAGGACCTTCCTGAAATGGTCGGGTTGCCGGTTTTCCCCTTCCCATGCCCGTCGGGCCCACCCGATAGCGTTTTTGCATAACTTTCAATTTCTGTCGGGTGCCCCGATAGCCCATCCCAAAACCTGTCGGGTGACGCAAGAACGAAATTTCGCTGTATGCCGCTTGAAATTACATTTATTCGTATTTTATATGTGTGCCCTTCGCTTATGTATCCAAGCACGGATCCCTGTACAGCAGAGTCAAAGGATAAAGAAGAAGAGGCAACGAAGTGAACGAATGCTACCACTACATTACATATTTCCATCCAGTTATATTTGTATGAATGCCATTATGTATCGCTCTAGCTGTCCGTCGCCGGAGGGCCAACCGACGACCCACGGCACCTAGCGCCCCAAACCCTGTCGGGTCCCCAGACGGGAGCCCTCCGGGCCCCGTCGGGGGCTCCCGATGGCCGTTTGGCGTTTTCCCCCTTTTTCGTCGGGTCCGCGCGACAGCATTTTCCAAAGCCTGTCGGGACTTTCAGCACAAGTGCCATTCCTGTCGGGACCCGATCGGACTGTACCACCCTGATTGCCAGTCTCAAGAGAACAACTTTGGCTTGTCCAAGCCCCACAAACAGTGCAACAATGTGTTTGGGATGTTGTGGCTCTTGCTGCGGTGTCAGCCATGGAGCATGGGAGGCGATATATGATGTGTGAAACAGGGGGGTGTATCTTCGCCCGTGGCAGCTACCCTGCGAAACCCTGCCTTCCCCGGTATTTCGGGGCACCCTCATCCAGTCACCCTAGTCAACTTCTCAGTGGATTGCTCAGGTTCCGCACCCACCACCAGCATCCAACGGAATCTGCCGGGTCGACAGCGGCCCAACTCCGTTCCTGGTCGGCTCGCAGGTTAACTTTATCCCAGGTCACCACCGTCCATCAACTAGGGGCGCAATGCCTTCCACCATCGGAAGGACTTTTGACCCTAACGGATATATGGTTGCAAACATGAAAACCAACCCGGCACTGTTACCTGGCCCTTCCCTTACAGAAGGAGCCATTTGTCGAGTTATTGTTGACTTTTGGGGCCGCTTCGCAGCTCTGGGAATTCCACGGAAAGGTTGGGATTCTGTTGGCGCACATCACCCCTTCTTGCGAATTGTATCAGGCAAATTGCTATGCTAAATTGCTTGTCCATCGGTGACCGATGGACGATTAGCTATCACCATTTTTTTATTCTCTTTATTGGAGGACTTTTCAGGCTCAGGCCCATTTCAATAATAATGGGGGGTCCTCAGCCTTCCCTTTCCTCGCGGTTTGGCTGCCTAATTGCCTTTAGTTGTCTCATCTGGGTGATTGTCTAATTCGTATATTAGTCCCTAATGCAGTGCACGGCCAGCTGACCCGATGGCTCTACTCTTCGGGAGTCTGGAGCCCACTGTAACCACACACACACAGTTCAGGGCCACATTGATTTTTCTTGACACGGCTCAGTTATTCACTAAGCACAGGAGCCAGAGCGATGCGAAGTTCTAGTCCTGTGCTGATGGCTGTGGTTACCTGGGGAATACCAGGACACCGCCCGAATCCGTACTTTGTAAGTACAAAACTCGTATACGATCATGCGTATGAATGGCATGTCAGATTGTCACACGTTTGGTGCTTTGTGAATAAGCGGTATAAACAATTGGCGATGCTCTATTCCTGGATTGTTGTATAGCAACGACGCGTAAGGCCCATGCCCTGGACCGTTGTTATATGACAACGGCACGGTACGGACAGCGTTTTCTGTGCCCCTGCATGTCATGTCAGCGCAACCTTACGGACTATCTTAAGAACGCTCCCCGCCCGCCCGGTGGCATAGCGTCTAACACCCGACATTCTCGCCGTAAGTAAACCCCCTTCCTTTTTACTTCTTTTAGAACTATAGCAGCTCTCGATGGCACACATAGCAGGACTGCCCCTCAGCGTAATTGGCAGTTGTGTGCGGAGGCCATGCTTCCGTTTGATCAGCAGAGTCACGAGAAGAATAGTGTAGACCGGCACAAATGCAGATCGAGTGTAGCGCCGGCGTGCTTAGTAGTGAAGATTACGGCATGTGATGTAGTTGCTAAGGACGAAGTAGCACCACCATGCTCACGCAGTGATTCGACCCATGGTTCGTCAAGGCAAACTAGGGATCCGTTGGCCCGCCAATCGGTCCTAGTTTGACCCTACGTTAATCGCGTTTAAATGACAACTTTTCTTCGCCGTCATAGGCAAACAGGTCCAAACAAGGACTGGCGTGAAGCAATTAGCCACACTGTTCGCATTAGGTACTGGTAACCTCCTTCTACTCCAACTGCAACTGCTACTTAACTACTTCTACTGCTACGTAAACACTGCTACTGCTATTACTGCGTTCATTCCTATGATCGCTACTGCTACTGCTACTGCTACTGCTACTGCTACTGCTACTGCTACTGCTACTGCTACTGCTACTACGACTAGTGCTACTGCTACTGCTACTAGTGCTACTGCTAGTGCTACTGCTACTCGAACTTACTGGTTACGGAAAGTCATCTCGGGACCAACTACGAAGTCGTACGGTGATGATTCACATGCGCACACGTTCGACTTGAACTGGCCGTACGGGAACTGATCCGTGTCCACGAACACGGAGCCTTTGGTTCCCGCCACTCGACAGCTTACGGACGTGTTCCCTGGGCCGCGAGGAATGGAGCACACGGATTTGTCGTACAGGGTCGTCACACAGCATAGGGGTAGGTCCTGCATCCATCCTACGGATAGGTCCTAAACGCTTCTCACTGATGTACAGAAGTACGTTAAAGAAAGACAACAGATGAGGATAGATGCGCATGCGTGTGCGCAGCTCGACGTCCATAGGATCACAACTCGCTTGTCTGCACTGCTGCTGCTGCTGCTGCTGCTGCTGCTACATTCATCATTTGCTCCCCTCGCTGGCCTCGAAGAGATCATAATTCATACACAATGCATATTGCATATCAACCCCATGTCATCCACTCCACCATATATTTCACTTCACGCCGAAGTATATGGGCCTGCATTGACAGCCAGGTCCTTCATTTCACCTTACCTACAAAGCTCGGTGCGAGCGGTGGCGCGGGTGGCGCGGGTGGCGGGCTGGGGGACGTGGGTGGTGGGCGCGGTGATGCATGCGGAGCCGGCGATGGAGGGCGCGGGCTGTCCAGCGGCGGGTTAGGCTTTTTGGAAGGAGGCGTCGAGACAGCTGGCGGCGTCCGCACTGGAGTCGGGTACGCGGGGTGCTTAGGGGAGGTCGGTGTCGCCGGCGGCTGCAGCGGCTGCTCGGGCGGTGCATCCGGTGTGGATGGCGGAGGCGGGTCCACTGCAGGTGGTTGCCAAAGAGGCTCTGAGGGCGCCGACGGAATAGGCGAACGTGGCGGAAGCAAAGGAGCAGGTGACGGCGGTGTCGGGCTGGGCGGCGGCGGTGACGGCGGTGTCGGGCTGGGCGGCTGCGGTGATGGCGGTGTCGGGCTTGGCGGCTGCGGTGACGGCGGTGAAGGGCTGGGTGGCGGAGGTGACGGCGGTGTCGGGCTTGGCGGCTGCGGCGAAGGCGGTGTCGGGCTGGGCGGCTGCGGTGATGGCGGTGAAGGGCTTGGCGGCTGAGGTGACGGCGGTGAAGGGCTTGGCGGCTGCGGTGAGGGCGGTGAAGGGCTGGGTGGCGGAGGTGACGGCGGTGTCGGGCTTGGCGGCTGCGGCGAAGGCGGTGTCGGGCTGGGCGGCTGCGGTGATGGCGGTGTCGGGCTGGGTGGCGGAGGGGATGGCGGTGGTAGGCTGGGCGGCTGCGGTGAAGGCGGTGTCGGGCTGGGCGGCTGCGGTGAAGGCGGTGTCGGGCTGGGCGGCTGCGGTGAAGGCGGTGTCGGGCTGGGCGGCTGCGGTGAAGGCGGTGTCGGGCTGGGTGGCGGAGGGGATGGCGGTGTTGGGCTTGGTGGTCGTGGCGATGGAGGTGCAGGGCTTGGCGGCTGAGGGGATGGGGGTGCAGGGCTGGGTGGCAGAGGCGACGGCGGTGGTGGGATGGGCGGCTGCGGTGATGGCGGTGTCGGGCTGGGCGGCGGAGGTGAAGGCGGGGCCGGGCTGGGCGGCGGAGGTGAAGGCGGCGCCGGGCTCGGCGGCGGAGGTGACGGCGGTGCCGGGCTCGGCGGCGGCGGTGACGGCGGCGCCGGGCTTGGCGGATCCGGCGATGGGGGCGTTGGGCTGGGGGGTTGAGGTGACGGCGGCTCCGGGCTTGGCGGCTGAGGTGAGGGCGACGCCGGGCTTGGCTGCTGAGGTGACGGCGGCGCTGGGCTTGGCGGCTGCGGTAACGGCGGCGCCGGACTGGGTGGTGCCGGCGACGGCGGCACTGGGCTTGGTGGCTGAGGTGACGGCGGCGCCGGGCTGGGCGGCTGAGGTGACGGCGGCGCCGGGCTTGGTGGCTGAGGTGACGGCGGCGCCGGGCTTGGCGGCTGAGGTGACGGCGGCGCCGGGCTTGGCGGCTGAGGTGACGGCGGCGCCGGGCTGGGCGGCTGAGGTGACGGCGGCGCCGGGCTGGGCGGCTGAGGTGACGGCGGCGCCGGGCTGGGCGGCTGAGGTGACGGCGGCGGCGATGAGGGTGCTGGGCTAGGCAGCTGAGGTGTCCGCGGCGCCGGGCTTGGCGGCTGAGGTGACGGCGGCGCCGGACTGGGCGGTGCTGGCGATGGCGGCGCCGGGCTTGGCGGCTGAGGTGACGGCGGTGAAGGGCTGGGTGGTTCCGGCGAAGGGGGCGACGGGCCTGGCGGGGGTGGCGAGGGGGGCGCAGGGCTTGGCGGCTGAGGGGATGGGGTTGCAGGGCTGGACGGCGGCAGCGACGGGGGCGTCGGACTTGGCGGTTGAGGTGACGGCGGGGAAGGGCTTGGCAGCTCCGGCGACGGCGGCGCTGGGCCTGGCGGTGGTGGCGATGGCGGCGGTGGGCTGGGTGGTGGTGGCAATGGTGGCGACGGGCTTGGCGGCGGAAGTGATGGGGGCTTTGGGCTTGGCGGTGGAGGGCTTGGCGGTGGTGGGCTTGGCGGTGGTGGGCTTGGCGGTGGAGGGCTTGGCGGTGGAGGACTTGGCGGTGATGGGCTTGGCGGTGGAGGGCTTGGCGGTGGAGGGCTTGGCGGTGGAGGGCTTGGCGGTGGTGGTTCTGGGCCTCGCGGTTCCGGCAATGGCGGAGTCAGCCGCGGAGGCGGCGGCAATGGCGGCAATTCACCAAGTATTCCCGGCGAG
>NW_003307571.1:1009676-1023280 GCF_000143455.1 Volvox carteri f. nagariensis | reverse complement strand
TAAGGGGCTCAGGCGATGGCGGTGGAGGGCTTGGCGGCAGAGGCGACGGCGGTGTTGGGCTGGGCGGCAGAGGCGACGGCGGGGGTGGGCTGGGAGGCAGAGGTGATGGCGGCGGTGGGCTTGGAGGAATCGGTGATGGCGGTGGTGGACTAGGAGGCAGCGACGCCAAGGGCCTTGGTGGGGCTCGGAAAAAGAAAGGCGGCCGTGCCAATGGCGGGTTGCGGGGCTGCTGAGGTGACGGTGAAGGTGAAAGAGGGAAGTTGACGGGTTTCGGAGATGGCGGCATAAACGGTGCCGGGATTGGAGGCGGAGACGGAGAGGTAGGTTTGGGCGGCAGGGGGTTTGGCGAGGATGGCGGGATGGCTGGGAAGAAGGGCATGATGAGTTCAAAGCGGGTGTAGCATACCGCAATCAGCGGAACGTCTTCCGAGTACGGTAATCCTAAGAGGTGTCGCCGGCCAACAGATCTTGGAGGTGGGGGTGGGGGTGGCGGTGGCGATCGACGCGGCGGGGGAGGCGGGGGGGGCAATCGGCGGTACGGAGATCCAATTCCACGGGGTGGTCGAGGAGGTGGGAGCGGTGAAGACGGCGGCCGAGGGGGCGGCGACGCGGGAGGAGAGGGTGGGGGATTTGGCGTCCTAGATTGTGGGGGCGGTATCGGTGGGGGAGATAGCGGGGATGCCGGCCGAGGGTATGGGGGCGGAGGACGCGGCAGCGGCAGAGGAGGAGGAGAATGCGGTGGCCGAGGAGATGGGGACGATGGAGGAGGAGGGCGAGGTGAAGGGGGGGGAGGAGTTGGGGATCGAGGTGGCGGTCGTTGCGATAATGGCGGCGGCGGGAGTGGTGATCGTGGTGGTGGTGGGGTGGACGAAGGCGGCGGCGGCGGTTGTGGCCGTGGTGATGGTGGCGAGGGTGAGGGGGACATCGGCAGCGGAGCCGGGGGGCGGGAGAACGGCGGCGGTTGAACGGCGGGTGTCGACGCGGCCGTTCCCTCCGACCAAACTGATGCCACCAGACAGTTATCAGCTAATCCTGGGAAGGCATTGCACAGCCGGCGGACCGGTAGTTCTCTGCACTTCAGCATCACAAACGTGCCCAGCGTCAATGCATCAACAGCCGACAGCTCAGAGTCTGGGGTTGGAGCTGTCGACGCCGCTGCCACTGCGGTAACCACACGCTGGCGTAGCTCCGCCAAGTCCAGGGTGAGCTCCAGGGAAAGCGATGAGGCGGCTCCGGAACCTAAAACGAACGCCAAAATAGAACTTTAGTAGGCTCTTTCACGATCCGGGGCAGAATAGTACACATGGAAGAGAGGCATAAGGCGTAAGGCATACAAGGTTGCCTGACGGCGAAAGCGGTTGAACATTTATGCCCTGGGTTTAAGGGGATTACCGGTGCATGATTTGTCAAGAGCAAGCACGTGCATGAGTGGGCAATGAGCACATGAGCCCTTCTCCGTACGTTTGCCGTACAGGTCATATGAACCTTCACGGCTTTTCTATTTTACTCCCTGCGTGTGGAATTTAAGCTCACACAGAACGCTGGCCCTGAACAGCCCCAGCCATCCCCGATCGCTCCATTACCCATTAGCACTTTATACAACTGCCGTACTCCATGTACGGCAACCCCAGACCGTACGTACGGAATGCCAGCTGCCAACACGCCAGACATCTGCCGCCGTCATGCCCACATGCCTAAGTCATTTTCCAGTAAGCCCGTGCTCAATACTCACCCCCGGATGCGGAGACTGGAATCCCCATTATGTCCGCGCCGACCCACGGGACGGTGGGCCTGAACCAGACCTTCCCGTCCAATCCCTGGTCGGGTTGGTAGCAGGCTGTAGCACGGCTTACGTCGAGCTGCAGGACCAATGTGCTCGGCGGACCGCGAATGGCAAGGTCCGGCTGGGACAAAGGCTGCACGTTCAGCCTGAAAGTGTAGAGCTTCCTGCAAGCGTTACGAGTTCCGAACATGATGTTTTGTTTCCACGTGCACATGGCAGCTTCGAGCGTCAAACTGCGTACGTACGTGAAACCATTCGCTGTCTATTTTCACGCGTCAAGAGGGCAAGCCGAGTCAACCTTCATTTGGTATGCATCGTGATGCAGCAGATTCAAATTGCGAGGTAGAAGACAGTCCCCTGCGCTGTGGCTCTGTTGATGCTTATGAGGACGCACAGGTGCTCGGAGACTATAGGGTGCGCTTCCTTCTGCAAATAAGGACCTACACGCGCACGGCCAAATAAATTGCTTACCTGTTCTGGATTACTGTGTCCGCCCCAAAGACGAAATTGTAAGGCGAAGACCAGCAGCCACAATCCGTCCCGACGTATGACAATGGAAGGCTGTAGACAGGGCCCGGAACGAGTTTGCGGGGGTGAGGATAGGTGAGGGCAATGGAGCGATCTCCCGGATGCCAAGGGATGTCGGTACAATGCTTGTGCAGACTGAAAACAACTTTCTCGTGCAGTCTGGAGCCCCATTCGAGGTCCAGTTCTTAGCCCACAATAATAACAACTGGAGCACTGCATTACTAAGATGTCGGCAAAGATGTGGCGGGCAGGCGGGCGGGCGGGCAAGGCAGGGTGCGCGGGCTAAGGTAGATAACAAAGAAATGAATCGGCAGTTTACGGGATGTTAACGGAAATAACTATATAAGTAACGAAACAGTGAATACTAATTTACTGGTATAAATAGCAGTCAATGGCTTTTCAATACCAATGAAGGGCGATATGTTCCGGACTTATGTCTGGGCCCCAATACCATAATCCTCCATTGAACTCGCAAAGACACAAACCTGCCTGAGCTGCGGACTCCTGGGCAGCTTTACAATTCAGTACCTACGATATATCTGTGATCCCGCACAGAGTACGTCAAATTCCTCTTTCACTGCCTGATATGCTGACGCAATCCTTTTCGTATGTGCACGTCCGATTGTGAATCCCAATGAATCGGTAGGAGCTCCAGTCTATTTACCTGAAGTCGCTTGGGAAGGTCTCGTTGCGAATCCTCGGGACTGCTACCAGCTCAGAGAAGCCGGGCGCCACGGGCTGCTGTTCCATCGAGCAGATAAGACTCGTGCTATCCGCTGCTTGGAGAACGTACGCAAAGCTGTCCGATCCCTCTGCATGCACACCAGCACAAATGCAACATCCAGCCGGGAAGGGGGACAAGAGGTCGGGGAGTCAAAATCAGCAGGCCGTACGCACAGGGGAAAGCTCAGTGATAAGCAGGATGTATAAATCTCCTCGAACGCGCCTGTTGCTACTGCTGCTGATAAGGCTGCTACGTCTTCACGCTAATACCAGATCGCGAAGACGAACAGCATCGGATAGTGTGCCGTGAGAGTGCGAGACGCAAAGCAAAGCTGCGCTGTCTGCATTCAGAATTAAACAAGCCAACAAGGATGGACCTACAACGCTCTTGTGCTTGATATGCCAACCCTATTTACCATCACTCCGTGGCCGGGGTTAGTCCTTTTGGACCGAACCTGAACCACTGGAAGAGCAACAGCTAGCTGACGGGCCTAAACCAGCAGTCGGCTACTCGACTGGCTGTCTTGCAAGCCGGCTGGCTGCCTGGCTAGCTGATTGCCTGATTGACACGTGTTTTAGGTACGGTAGTATCTGGCGATGTGCTACTACCGCTGTCGTGTCGTACCTTCATACAAGGAAGCTGACCAAGACGTGGGCTGTGGCGGGGTTTCAGGTAGCTCGAGGGGCATCCTGCGCGTACAGATCAGATGGTGAGCAATTAGGTGCGAACCTAAAATGAACCATTAAATAGTTTCGCGGGTCTGTCCGGGGTGTACGGCAAGCACTCACCCCGTTAGCTCTGGAGATGGCGAGTGCTGCCCCCCTGGGAGCGGGCCCGGTTTGGAGGTCCCCGCTATGAATGGGCGGGGAGCCTCCGCCGCGCTTACGCCCACACCGCCGTGGCCAGGGAGCAGTAGCAGTAGCAGGGCCAAGCCCACGAGCCATGAGCTGAGGGATGTAGGATGCCGCCTCAAGTGGCAAAGGCGACCTATTGAAACATGGTTTGGCCGCTGCTTGCAACAGGGGACGTCATCAGGTCGTGAGACGGGCCGACCTGTCGCCGCGGAGGCGACCCGAAGGCGGCAATTGCCATGGGAGCTGGTTGCAGATGGCACCAATACTCCTGTGCTAGCTAGGCACCTTAATTCATTAACCTTTTGCTCGAGGTTGAACAATAGTGCGTTGGACATAACGGCCAGTTGCCGAGTGTATACGAGTGGCTTCCGGGCAACGGCTGGTCGTTGTCCTGTTTGAGCACGAGGCGAACCGCAGATTGAACGCGGTGTATTGGGGCTGAACAAGATAATTAGTTATCAGTAATGGGGATCGCCATAGTATTAGAGAACGACGACGCTGTCAACTGTAGGCAGAAACGGGTTCCTAGCACTCGCATGCATGGCAACTACTTGAATGTGCTAGTGAGCTATTTCATTTTCATCCTTGGCTTTTCGCTTTTCCGTGCTTGAGCGTATGTAAGGTTCGGTATGACGATTGTGTTAGAAAGCCACCCTACAGGATGCTAGAGAACGCGGTTGCACAAAATATGACGAACAGTGAAACGCAAGGAATTACCCTAAATCTCTTCCAGTATCATGACCAAGATTTCCCTTGGAGACGTGTACGGTCACTGCGTCCGCATGGTAGGAGATCACAAATGGGCTAATGCTGTCGTCCCCCAGATTTAGTTTACCTAAAGAGTAAATGTTCACGGATTATAAAGCATGAATGCTTTCTTGTGCGTACATGGCCCTTCGACTACAAAAGGCGGGCGGGAACATGATCTACGGTCTCTTACCTGCCAACAAATGTCTGGCCGGTAAGCATGTAAAGATTCTTCTACATTTATGAAAGACTAGTTTTATTGCAATGATCCTATACGAAATTGCAGACATCTGGGCCATGCCAGTAGCTCCGACCCTGAGAAGATGACCTGCAAACTACTTGCATGCCGAACCGCCGGTGTACTCAAAGTTTACTTTAGGAGTTTACGCATAACAATTCCTCAGCGGTAGAGAGGGATGCCTCGCAGGTTGCACCATGCTGTGCGCCGCGTACTTTGGCACGAAAGTTTGTAGACCTTCATAATGATTATAAGCAAGCCAGTTTAATAGATAAGCTCCAAGTCTTATGGCCTTGACGGAGGGGGCGTGTCCTGAAACTATGGATAAGTACTCACATACAAACCGGATGTTAAGGCGGCTCACAATCGTTATGTTGTCCTGTTAAGGCACTTTTATGAGGAAAGGACGAAGCTGCACGCGTCGCCTCAAACGTGCAGTGTGCTACGGGAACGATGGCAGGAATAGCGGATGGCAAACAGCAACTGGCAGGTAACCCGCGGCTCAACATTCACGTGCATAGGGTCCATGCCCGGATCCTGGGCTTGCCGCTGGAACCTCCCGGCCCTTGTCGGTAATCCCAGCTCGAACGCCGCGTCTGCAGTCACCCCCCTAAAATGTGAGAGCAAAGAAACTGCGACTAACTGCTGCCAGGGGTGGCGCTACAGCCATGCTATACTCTGTGCGCACGCGCACACTGCGCACCTTCCAGCGAGGGACCTAACCGGGAGGAAGTGCACATGGCCATGAAGCCATGGATGGCATCACGACCCGTAACTATCTCTTGCAAGGTTGCATATGTAGGGCTGATCACAGGTCGCTGTGGGGATCCCCCGGCTCCTTTCGAACGGGACTTAGTGTTGGGGGGCGCTCATGTTGGGGGAAGTTACATACTCTACACCTTACCTCTGATGGAGCCCTGTCCTACCAAGACCATTCTGGTATTCGAGCCTACAGTTGAGGGATTAACTAATTGGGTTCCTCAACGGCATTTGCTTGGAGTTAGCTAGGCGTTTGAGACCTTCTGGAGAGACAGACAGATAGACGGACGGACGGTTGGACAGTTTGACTGACGGACGGACGGTTGGACAGTTGGACTGACAGACGGACGGACAAACTAACTATCGAACTGAGTCTGCAGACCCAGCTGGGTGTCCACCCCGCGGGCATTGGGGGACTTGGATGCACCGGCGGATGCTCACGGGCAGAGTGCCGCGGGATGAAGTCTTCATCCTGGCAGTGCATGGTAGAAATGGAGCTTGGGATTGGAGTTTGCGATTCTCCCCCTTTTTTGCTTCTTTTACCGGGTGCTGGTCTGTTGGTGATGCAGCAGCCCCCAGGGCAACAATCGTGCTTGAACGGCAGCAAGATGTGCGGCCCTCGGCAGCAATCCATGTTTTCAGCCTTCTAAGCTTGAACCGCGTCTCATGACATCCTTAGGCCACCGCGCTGCAGGGCTGGAGCCACGGGCTTCAAAGGAAAGGGTGAGACACGGAACGGCAAGGGGGAAAACCAGCACCACTAAAAGCCCGCCATCCCTTAGTCTCTCGACATGCGCTGATGAAGAAAGCATGCAAATTAGGGCATCTCCGCATCCCGCAAGACTTGCGCGCATTGAGTACAGAGCTTCAATATAAGTATCAGAGCTGGCGACCTGGGTCAGGAAGCAGTACACCAGCCGCCAGCGTTCACGCTTGCACCACCATTGTCCCGGGGACATATTGGTCTTAATTTAAGTGAGCAATTCCATTTTCCGTAATGCCTCGCATTATCGCCCCCTCTTCTAGCCGGGATTGCTGTCTTCCCAGTTTACTCCTTAGTCAGCACTCCGTTCGAGCGTTGAGCGGGGACCAACTGACAGGTATTCAATCGTTGTGCACATCCCAAGCCATCCAAGCCCCACAATCAGTGCAACAATGTGTTTGGGATGTTGTGGCTCTTGCTGCGGTGTCAGCCATGGAGCATGGGAGACGTTATATGGCTGCAAACATGAAAACCAACCCGGCACTGTTACCTGGTCCTTCCCTTACGGAAGAAGCAATTTGTCGAGTTATTGTTGATTTTTGGGGCCGCATTCAGGGTTTCGCAGCTTTAGGAATTCCACGAAAAGGTTGGGAATCCGTTGGCGCACATCACCCCTTATTGAGGATTATATCTGGCAAATTGATTTGTTCGCGAGAGCGGTTACCGATGAGAGGTTAATTATCTGAGATGATAATCTTTTGGTATATTAGTCTCTACTGCAGTGCACGGCCAGCTGGCCCGATGGCTCTACTCTTCGGGAGTCTGGAGCCCACTGTAACAACCACACACACATCCCTCGAACGGTGTCACAAGCAAAAGGGCGTGGCTTTTACCATCTCACAGGTATTCAATCCTTGTGCACATCTCTCAAAGGGCATAATTAGCAAAAGGACGTGGCTTTTCCAGACATCACGTAATTGGCTGTTGCCGCGGCCGCGGGCTGCCGCGGGGTTGCCCACCTTTGTTAAAACTTAGGCACACGGGCTGCTCTTAAATTTTTTGGCCGCAAAACAAATGCAAATTCATGGAACTACATGGATTAATCAAATAATGCCGTTAAGAAACTACTTTTCGCATCTGTTGCAAGTCCAATGTTTCCAGATGGCCGCTTCACACTCTGACCCTTAGTCCGCAAGGCCATAATAAAGCTGTGCCATGCTATGCAGCCTTCCATACTTCCATATAGCTGCCAGTAAAGAGTTTGAGCTGCGTCTGGGCGATTGACAGAAGCTACATACGACTGCAAAACCTGTTTACTGGCCAAGACCAAGTTGGTGCATGTAGCTAAAAAATAAGCTATAAATACAGAAAACTTCAAGTAAGGGAGCTTGTTAAGGACCTATCGTAAACGATACCCTGGACGGAAAGCCGTACGTACAGGGCAGATGTAGAAGGTTCTATACGTCCCCACGAGTTGTGGATGACCATGGGAGGATCTAAAACACGAGAGCACATATGTCGTCATTTTTTCAGATTTGAAATCCGGAGGCCAGAATGTTTTTCGAGGTCGAATGCCATAGACTGCGCGTGCACGCTCCTAGAGCAGGCGTACTAACCCAGTATGTCAGTGTCCCTAAAGACGACCATCAAACTGTGTACAATTTCTTACATTTGCAAGTGGGAGAGCCCCCCGTCTCGCTATGCCACATGCCCACGACGAACGAGGACGTACGCCAATTGTGCATACTTTGCGCGTAGGACTCCGTTTACTAGTATATTTTTTTAAGTTTGAGCCTATCAATTATGGCCTGACTGCCTGCAGTACCACATTTACTTGCCCACACAACAGCTCATGTTTTAGCTTACTCAGATTTTGATAAAGTGACGAACAAGCACTAGAACTACAATTCATTACCAACCGCGCCGGCCCAGTGCATCCACCATGTAACTATCCTGGTGCCCAACCGCGCCGTCCCTGGCCGACTGCAGTACATTTAGGACGATGCAGTACAGTACGCTCGGATCCAATCTGCACATTTTATCTCCCTGGATCAGCTGTCACACCATTCATCGGCCGATGCTGGATGGATGTCCGCGGACATCCATCCACACGTAACGCAAAACAGGCCATACATGTACATCCCGTTGAAGGTTGCGTGTCGACGAACCGAAGCAAGTATGTACAATGTACGAAAACAATGCACCAATACCTGCAGGCGTGAAGACTGGATGACAACATCTCATGGAAAAGACACAACACGTCTGCACCCACCGAAACGATACCCGAACCACCCCTACCCATAAAGTTCCAATGTGCAGATATGCGGTGTAGATAGAGCAAAACCATGGCCGTATGCATAGCCGCATGCCCCCTCAGAAAACCGCGCGCGGTCGAGGGGCCAAATATGCACGACCCACAGAATTCATAATTCGAATGCGTGCCATATGTACGAATGGTGTCTACCATGCTTAACAACGCCACAGCAACACACCGCCTTTGGTGATAGCCGTGCGTGTGCAAGTACGTAATGGGATGAACGATGATGAAGTAGCGCTTCCTGCAACCTGTGGTGTATACACACATGCTCGCAAGCGCACGCTCAAGCTGGTTGGGCTTGTTTGTTTGTTCCACTTATTCCCATGTATAACACAGTTGCCAGCCAACTACTCGGTGTTCGGTAGCACACGTGGCAACAGATGACACACACACATATATGTGGTCCGCCCTTTCCTCTGCCTGCATTCGCAAGCCTTAGCGCTGGCCACGCCTGGGCCAGCAGCCAGAGGCACCAGGGCCAGGGCGACATTCTCCGGCCAAAGGCGGCAAGCTATGGGGACGGGGCGACGGGAGGGCAGCAGCTAGCCGAAAAAGGATATGTACGGCTATCTGAAAGCGATGCCCAACCATGCGCACTTACCAACAGCCTTTTTTGCGCATGTATATACACACCGTCACATTTGAATGACCTTCTTCGAAGCTACTTTGGCTGGACCTTGCTACATCATAGAAGGCACATGAGCTATTAACAAACAATACCACGCCGGCTGCACTCGCACGCACGTTCACTAGCTACAAACCGACCAGAAGATATGTATACTCACGCACCATGCATACAACCTAGGTACCTCTCTCAGGAACTGTTCAACGCGTGGCTGACGGATGTTTAGCCATTCCGGAACGTATTCATGAACTCAGCTTGCATCTCACTACTCTCGCTCAAAGTGCCCACACATGCATACATGTGTACGCGACATAGCTTTTTTCAAAATATTAATAAAGTCCGGAAAGAGGAAACGAAGGGCATGCAAACATATCAAGTATTTACCATCAGTGTTACGGTTTATCGATTCCGCACACGAGCCAGGCACATTACGTACAATAAGCCTCGCATCCATGAGAGCAAACACTGCTCCCGAAACTATTTTATCCGCACGCCACGGCCACGGGCACGAGGCTTTGTAACGGATTAATTGAGCAGACGGAGGGGCAGACCACGTGTAAAAACGACGGCTGACAGGATAGGATGGTGGCCATTTAATGTCACGTGAAGACGATAAATAGGGGATTAATGGAATTGCTTGTGATTATGCTGCTCAACGCGGCACATAAATAAAACGAGGAGGACAGAACTCCTCGTGGTGCACATCTATGCATGCATCTATTGTACACCATCCATCCATCCGTTTGTCTGCTGGGTTTAAAAGCAACACCCGCGAAACAATTAGCGACAAAGCCAAGGCGCATTTAATTCTTGTCAATAGCAATAATGAGGAAGGCGTGCGTTGCGATTCTATGCTCTAGCTGAGCAGCATTATCAAGCCAACTAATTCATGCAGCGCACCTGCGCCGCGAAACGTCCCAGCCTACTTGGCCGCTTACAGGCCATCCTGCCTGTCTTGCTCCCTGCCCTGCCTGCAGCTGCCCCTGCAACTACCTGCCAGTCTGCGTAGGCGGATTTCGACAACACTTTCCAACAACCACTGTCCAAATTTATGAAGTGCTCTTCAGCTAGCTAGCTAGCTGCTACGCATATGAATCGTCAAATGACCCCTCATCCTGCACTGGACTGTCTCCTTGGTCTCCGCCTAACGGCTGTTCCAGTCCTACCGGCACTTGGGCCAGGCCTTGGGCCCGGCAGACTGTCGCGAATCTGTGTCCGGGGGTATCCACCAGGGCGTATATGCACATGTCTTCCTTAGCGCGTCTGCAAACGTTGACAAACGGCCCCATGGACTCGCACTTGGCGAGCATAAACTTTCCGTTTGTGTAGTTGGTCTTGAGACCGTAAATGTACAGCTCGATGTGACTCCTGTCCGCCGTTACCCCTGTGGGAGTGAAAGCGCAAAACAGTCACCACGTGCGTGCGTGCGGCCTGGCAGTGAAAAAGCGCATAAGGTGAGGCTTCTGTCTTGGGGATAGAAGCAAGCTCGTCATGCCTCTGTTCCGCCAGATTGCCGCAACCCCGCGTATTGCGGCAAAGTCAAAAATAGGAGACAGGGAGGTTCAGTTCAGCAACATAATGACGTGCGGCAGCTTCACCGACGTACTATCACCACGCGCCGAGATTACATGTACGTGGGAGCCATTTGCGCACTTCCGTGGCAGGGCCTTTCAAGCAGCCGACACAATAATTGGCAGCATCTCAAACCGCCCCTTGATGGCCGGCTCCGGGCGTCTGCATGCCCGCATCCTTTGGCAGCCGATACATAAATTGCTACTGGTGCACAAAGCTGCATGCCGCGTTTTTGTGCCAGAACCAGTCTCTCACCTACGCGCGCCGAAAGCCATCCACTGGGAGTCGAACTGCCATCCGCCAAAAAACGAACGCCCCTGCAAAAGCAAGAGCAAAGCGCCAACAATTATCACATTTTTATTCTTTTATCCTTACCAAGTCCATTATATGACACATATCACAAAACCTCAGATACAACCCGCCCCTAGAAGGCGAGCTATGCAAAAAGTGGTTCCCACACTTTTTTTCTTTTTTTGTGTGTGTGTGTGTGTTACACCTCGGTTGCGTGAACCCAGAGAAGCGTAACATACCCATATACGAGCCAGAGGCCCAACAGCTAGAAGCCACAAGCTAGGTTAGGGACAGAGAGAGATATCTTAAGGGAGTGAGCAGTGTACCGGTTGCCTTTGCGAGTAAGCGATGAGACGTGCATACGCGCATGAGTATAGAAGTAAATACATATATACCCGTAACATGTACCCCCACATCTGCAAGGTGCTCGTTATTATGCCGCGTCGGGACGGCCTGTACCTGTAATTCGTCGCCTGCTCGATGAACGTCATGCTGCCTGTTTGGTTGAAGCAAACCTCTGCTGCTATGTCGAGCCGCAACGCAATCTTGTTAACGACGGGGCGAATAGTTCTGTGGAGGGTGGGGGGGGGACGGCGGCGGGATGGCAAAGCAGTGGGGGCACTCTAGGGAGGGTATCGCGCGGCCTGCAGGGTAGGTAAGACATTGCTTCGAGAGTGTGCGGCGGCGGTGAAGCGGCGGTGCGGGGGCGGCGAGAGAGGAATAAGTACAGGACGCACATACTTAACGCACCTCCCGGTGCTCAGGAGGAGGCAGTATGTAACCACCCAACTACCCGCCCAACCACCCAACCACCCGCCCAACCACCCGGCCAGATGGGCAGGTAAGTGATTGGGTGTGGTTGAAGAGAAGCCGAGGCTATCGCACTGGGTGTCCCCAAGCATTAGCAGAAATACAGGCAGGCAGGCAGCTAGATAACCAGGCAGGGCAAGCACACAGCGGCAAGTTGAGAATGTACGGCAACACCGGGGGCCGCTCCTCCATTCGACCTTGTCCTCGTCCTCTCGCCTTCTCTCCCCCGCGTATGTGGCCCCCCACTCACCCACAGACGGAGGCTCCCACGGCAACCGCGCTCTCGTCGCATGGCTTGTTGTAAAGCCGGAATGTGTGGTAGGAACTGGGTGGGCGGGAAACGTGCGGGGAGAAGGACGACAGACATAAATACGGCATACAGATCTAGCTGGATGCGAACACCGTCCGACACGCGTGGCCGGGCTGGTAGATAGGTAGGTATGCGGTTATACATACAGGATAACGGCCCGGGGGTAGTTGAGGGCTCACTGGTAATTTTAACTACAACAGACAACAACCACGCGAAATTTGAACGGCAGGAGAACGGAGAAAGGACGGAGGGTTCTACGGTATGTATGTATCTTTCACAGCATGTTTCCTCGGCGGCCCTAGAAGTGGAGCCCGGTCGATCTTCCAGGGCAGGATGCAGATGTGCCGACCTACAGCTACAGCCGTGCTGGTGAGTATCGAAGGCGGCCGCAGTCTCAGAACTGGAAAGCCAAAGTAAGGTTCCTACCGTTATCCTTTATTGTTCACTTTTTAATATTCATTCATTATATCCATTTATCATTCATTTATTATCAATACATTATTCATACATTATTCTCATATTTTATTTTTTATTATTACAAATGTTTATGGAGAGAGCTCAGAGTGGAAGGGCCAACCCCCTTTGGGTGGAACGGTTCTTGAACTCCCACGCACCCATCCCGCATAACGCCGAGCACACATCGCCGCGGCACGCGAGCCCGCCCCCACTTACACGTTGCTGTAACGGACATCTTGTTCAAAGCGCAGACCGTACGGCGACGCAGTACAAGAACAGACATTGGAATGGAAGATGCCAAAAGGAAACTGCTCGTTGTCCGTGTTTACCCTCCCATCTCCGTCAACTAAGCACGCCACGTTTTCGATGGCTCCTGTGCGTTTTCGGGTTTGGGTATTTGGTTCAGAAGCCCCGGTGGACGGTTACGACACATGTACGGCAGTTAGGGTTGAGTTGAGTCCCGGGGATTTTAGGTCAGGCAGGCGGGAAGGCGTGTAAGCGCATTGTGGGTAAATGATGTGTGTGTGTGTGTGTACACACAAACCCATTGCATGGCACTGCGCGCGACGGGGGCGACGAGGCGCGCGAATCAGCATGCCTTTCACCCCCACGCAGCAAGAGGGTCGTAGCGGCTCGTTAGCGTTAAGGCAAGGATTTAACAGAAAGAAACGGCAACCAGCGAACAATAAAGATGATCGGTGGTCGGGAAGTTCTAGCAACAACAACAACAACAACAATAAGGCGTGCGAGTACTTACGACAATCACAGCCCCTCTCTCTCACACTTCCCATCCGCACGCAACGGAGTATAAGTAAGCAACCAACACTTCACACATGTCCAATTACTACATTGCAATTCACGCAACCAAGGGGGATCCTCAGAGTCGA
>NW_003307571.1:957777-1008119 GCF_000143455.1 Volvox carteri f. nagariensis | reverse complement strand
TGAGAGCGCTGACGGCGGCGGTGACTCAAACAAGATCGGTGTTTTCGTTGCAACGCTGTAGCATACCGACAAGGACGAGTATGCCGCTGATGCCGCCAGGTGTCGCCTAATTTCCGGCTCCTGCACTCCACCTGCAGTACCAGCTGTTCCGCTGAACCGCAACGTTGGCGACGGGTTCACTCGCCCTAGAGCTGGCGGGGGACTCTTCCTCGGCGATGGAGGCCTTCGTGGTGGCGGGGGCCGCCGCGGCGGCGCTGGCGGCGGCGGCGGCGGCGGCGACCAGATGTATGCCGTCAGGCACGTGGTGTTGACGCCGTCGGGTGAGGTGTAGGTGGTACACAGGTCACTCAGAGTCCATGTTTGGCATCGATTCAGGAGGAAAACTCCGCGGGTTAGTGGTTCCGGAGCTGTGTTTGATGACGTCAGGCCGGTTGCTTCGGTGACTTTGCTGCGCAAGTCAGTGAGGTTGAGGGTCAGCTCCAGATAGCCGGCGGTGTTGCTACCTGTTGAGGGACAAAAGGAATGCAATGTAGGATTAATTTAGGATCCAATAGCAATAGAGTCTAGGGGGAAGACGGAAAACAGAAACAGAAGCAGCGCACGTGGCGTTCCTTGGGTTCAAGGTCTCGGTTAGAGACCCTTTCTTGCTCTTGTTCCTTTTCCCAACGACACCCCGCCGTCCCCTCCCCCCCCCTCCAATTCCCGCACAAAATCCCGAACCATACACGACAGAAAGCTACACGGTTCACACAAGTCTCCCCCCTTCTCCTCCACCCACAACCCCACATGGACGCCACCAGGCGCCACTCGCGGCTCAGGTCATTAAGACACACACATACACACATACACACATACATACACACATACACACACATACACACACATACACGCACATACACACATACACACATACACACACACACACGCGCCACTACACGCACCCACCAACGAAGGTTTGGACGGGTATCCCCAGCTGGTCGCTGCCCATCCAAGACACGTTGGGCCGGAACCATAAGGCCCCAGTGAGGGCTCTCCCCGGGTCGCCCGGCCGCAGCCGCGGGGCGGCAGAGCCCCCCTGGTAGCAGGTTGCTGCGTTGACTTGTACGACAAGCATGCTAAGCTGCCCAAGGGCAGTGGCCGAGGACGGCAGGGAATTCAACTTGAAGGGGTAGAAGGACCTGTGGGCCCAAGGTGTGCGTGTGGTGGGGTGGGGTGGGGTGGCGTCTTTGTGTTTTTTTGATATTCTGAGCCGCAAGACGGAAATGGGGGGGGTACAAGACAACATTTCTATTTCACAGGTATGTGCGTGTGGTGGATGTGGTTTGGGTAGTAGAGCATGCGGTAACATGGAAAGAGTTTTTGGCTGGCGGCCAGATCAGTGCGGTGGTGGAGAGGGAAAGAATAATCAGATGGATCGCCAAGACGCTAAGCCTGGAATACGGTCGGTCGGTGACGTCTACGGACCGTGGTCTATTTTTTGCGAATTAAATCACGGGGGTTGTTGAGGGAAGGGAGCGTTGCTCCTGGGGAGCAACGCTCCCCAGGCCGCGATGTCAGGTCCTTAAAGCTGTAAAAATAGCTCCCAACTAAACTTTCAATAACCGCAACTGCCAACGGCTAACGACTGGTCGTTAGCGACTTTGGGATAAGCAGTAGCAGTACAGCTGCAACTAAGCAATGTTGGATGAGGCTCCGGTATGCGGCGGAGCTTAAAAGGCCAAGCGAGCAGCAGACACCGACCTGGAGCCGATTTGCGCCTCTGCACCCCAAACTAGCTCGTAAGGCGTCGACCCGCAGCCGCAGTCGTTACCAGACAGCTCTGACGGAAAGCTGCATGACGTTGACGGAAAGGCACAGGCAGGTACGGCAGGAGGAGTAGGCGGTAGGTGGGCAGAAGAGTGAATCATGCAACTGTATAAAACCATCTCTGGGAACTTAAGGGGATGAACGAGTTTGTCATCAGCCCCTGTACTTTAGCAGCACAGCCCCAGTCTGGTCCTTTCGCATCTCTCTGGGCTCACTTACTAAGCTGTATCCCTATTCGGAAATATTTCATCCAACGGGATGGCTTTACACAGCACCCGTGCCCACGTCCGCCATGGTCGGTTGGTTGGTTGATGGTAGTTAGCCGTCCCGCTGGTAGTTTGTTTCTCTCACAACTCCCCCAGCTCACAAATTTGTTCCCATCCCTCCACCGAAAGCTCTTACCCTGTACCACTAGGGAAGATGAGCGGGCTGCTGCCCGGCCTCATCAGCATTGCTATGGCATCGCTATCCGGACTGCCGATCGGAAAGCTCAGCATGCAGCTCAGAGTGTCCGAACCCCCAGAGGGCACTGCAGCAGCGGGAGCACGTGTTTGTGGGGGAGTTTAAGGAACATATTAGGAGTCCTGACGTGTTTGGAGTCCAGGATGTGGCATCCGGCCGCCCTCTGCCGGCGTGTTGTGGGACCCAAGGATGCACTTCGGAAGGGAACCGGTGGGGCCTTCGCACCAGATGCGACTCCCCAGGGACTATTCAGGGTAGGTCAGCAGCTCAGTCCTAACAGAGTTGAGGACCCCGATGAAAGCGGTCCATTCAAGAGCTCAGGCCGTCCAGCTCTCCCGGATGCGCGTGAACTGGACGGGCTGAGCTCTTGAATGGACCGCTTTCACAGGGGCCGCAAAGCACCTCTCAGGTCGTCCTAATAATCATCCAATGCTGCGGGGGAGCTGCCCACTGTCCGGGATTATTTCTCACTTCCCAACTCCTTCCCAGACGCTCCCACCCTTTCGCACTGGAGCGGCCCTCATTCACTCACTCACTCATTCATTCACTCACTCATTCATTCACTCATTCATTCATTCATTCATTCATTCATCCTTCATTCATTCATTCATTCATCCTTCATTCATCATTCACTCACTCATTCACTCACTAACTCACTAACTCACTCACTCACCGGAAAAAGTTATGTCCTCGCCTCCTGAGTTCCCCCTGCGCAGCACGGTTAGTTCGCATCCGCACAAATTCACGCGGGGGGGTAACACTTTCACGAGTGGCGGGTTTACGCGCGGGTTCAGCTTTCACAAGCGGCGGAGCCGTAGGCTGGCGTCTATGCCAGGTAAGAAGGCGACGACATGCCCAACAAATGGTGTGTCATTGGGGCAACGGAAAGCGGTGCGGTTTTGTAAGGGCACTCCAAAGCCAAGGGTAGCGACTTCAGAGCGAGAGAGGCTGCGAGGCAGGGTTACGAATGGAATGCCAGAGTGATGAACTGCCTGCTGTTATGGAGGGAGTTACTGTGTTCATCGACTCGGGCCCGCATCGACAGAACCTTACCCGTCGCTGGGCTCTGTCGGCAATTTCGAAGGCGGCGGGGCAAGCCGGGGTAGAGGTGTTGCCCTTGTAGGCAATGGTGGCGGAATGGATCGTGGCGCCGGCTTCCCCGCGGCCGGCATAGCTGCAGTTCCTTGACTTGTGGGTAGGGATACAATTGCAAACGCCAGTGCCTGGGAGACGTTATGGCTTGGCCCCAGCAACAGTAGTAACGTCAAGTACATGAAGAAGGAATACAGCAAGGGGAAACGTCCGTGGCGGCAGCAGCGGTGGGAACGCCAATGTTCTTCCGTCAGCTTCTTGTAGACGCGCTTGCAGTTGCGAAATTCTTCGTGGCCAGAGAAGGTTTGAAAGTAAGAGGAAGCGATGCCCAGGCGCTGGGGCGCGACTGATCCACCAACGACGCCGCGGGGTTCCGTCGCTACTGATGAGAAGCTGTCCTTACCCCTCCGTTCGGGAGCGAGGTTGGAAGTGCACATGCGCGAGACCATACTTGCTGCGACTTGGGCCCAGGAATGGCGCTGGTCGATTGAGTGTCCGCGACCGAGGGCGGCGGACGAGTAGTAGTCACCCCAAAGCCGAGGAGCGCGTATGGCAGCTTGGAACTCAAATTAATTGAGTTTGTTTTTTCAGCAGGTAGGATTAATACATACGATCTTAAAGTCGCTGTCGAGGGCTAGAGAGTTTGAACCAGGTGGCAGGTTCCTTTATGATAGGGGTTCCATATGTGCACCCAAGTTTCCTGCTAATTATTTCCCATCAAGCTACATAAGCTCGTCATAAAAAACTGTGAGTTATTTGGCAGGCGCGGCAGCTTCGAAAAGATTCGAGCCACTTAGCTAAGAGTTGAATATTGTTTTAGACTGTGCAGCACGTGATGAGTTCTAGGGGCGTTGATGGGTTGACTCTGAAGCTTAACGATAACGCACATGTAAAGCTGAAGAAGGCAGTTGCGAAGACCATCCTCCTAGGAGCCATTTCATAACGCAAAACCGTGCAATATGCAAAAGTATACGACAGCCATCATGTTTCACATCAGTGTGTCCAGTGCGTCAGCAGCCACCTGCTTGCACGGCGGCGGGCGAACGCCGTGAACGCAATTACCACATAGACCGCGCAACGTCTTACATTTATGACGTCCTTACTCATGATATTTATTATTAGGCGTTTTCTTCTGTGTAAAATTTAGGAAGTTGCATGGATGCATGCTCAGGGAACAATCATTGACTGGCTTGTATTGTCACAAAGTATTAAGAACTCATACGGCTTCTTTGTATTGCTTATTTCAACAGGGCTTGCTACGGTCTTGCGATAGCCTGTTGCCATGCCTGCAACTCCCCTACCTTCCAGGCCCGTGCCATCTCTTACCTAATTCAGTTACATCGCAGATCGGATAGGTACTATGGAACTACATGGATGCACTTCGTTGCTCCTTACGCAGCTGCAAAGCATGTTCTGAGGTACCTTTGTGACCTGCAATATTAAGCTTTCAATTCGCACCTATGGTATACATAAAGATTTGTTTTGTGGGATTAAACAATGGGTTGGAAACCGCTTTGAATCGAGCCAATCGCATACTCTTTGTCATTACTCAAACTGGCCGCTTCTCTTGCTCTGATGTGCGACTTGGGAACTTGAAGATTAAAAACTGTGCGATTTCGGAACTTCAATATTAAAGTTCCCAACTAGCTGTATGCTTACTCCAGTGAAAAGGTATGAATTACATGGGTCCATCTAGGCGCATAACCATGGCCCTGTTAACTTCGCCGATATACGGGCACACAGTATTTTTAACCACCATACATTTGGGAAGGAAGAAGCATTACTCCGCCGCCTAAACGGCAGGACATGTACGCTGAACTTTAAACATTCACCCTTGTACACTGAAGCTCCCACCTGATCGGAACCGATGGGCCAAGCAAGGAAAAAGCCACGCTGAAACAGCCCCGGCCTAACGTGCGAGAGCACCCTAAGGTGAGGATCATGGCCACGCCAATACCGTACGGCAAATGTGTTGCTTAAGCAAAAACATGCATGCATAAGGCAGAGGCGTCTAACCCAGCAGCCAGAAAGACTGGCCCAGGCCAGCAGCGACCTTCAGCGCACTTCATTTAGCGCTTCCAAGAACAAGCGCCAAATCATGACTAATCCGGTGATGCAACGTCAATTCAAATTATGCCAGTGCACTGTCGTTCACATGTGGGAAGACACTCCTGATGACACACTGGAAACAAATTGCTGACAAGTGAGGAAGTGCAGGACCTACAGCCGCTTGACTCAATGCTCGTGGTTCAGCTGAAGGTATGTGCCTAAAAGCTGAACTGTTCAGTTGCCAAACTGTACCAAGGAGCAAGAACAATCAATTGGAAAAACTAATCATCCCTTGTAATGCGCACCAACAAGGCAACGGAAGTGACGTTTAGCCATCCCGATCCACCGGGCTGGAAGAAGCGTGACAATGGTCGACGCCAGTCATAACCGACATCTCGAAAATGAGTTCAAGCAAGTCTCGCGACATTTGCTGCTACAAACAGGGGAGACAACAGACCTCCCATAGCGACCGCGTGGCAATTTTGCATTCCATCGCTACTGTAGCTACATGCGCTACATACTTGTAAAGTTGTTAAGTTTCGGTGGCATACTCACGTGAGGTCAACATAGCCGTGTGCACTCGTGCTCAGTGGGCAAGTCCAGGGGACCCAGCATATACTCCAAAGGCACTGAAACGTACCCATCACCATCATATGTAATGGCTTCCTCCAGGCGGGAGTAGCCGCATTGCACTGCCCATCCCGGCTCACTGCCCGTCAATGGTCTGCAGCAAGCCCGTGGGGCGGTGCGGCTCGTCCAGCACGACCTCGTAACCAACACCCTGAAGCGGGTAGGGTGGCATGCGTGCGCCCTTCTTGTCAGCAGAGTCGCATAAAGGTTTGTCCCCCTTTGGCCGTGCTCCCTGCTTTACGGACTTATCCTGTGCCTGGCTTCTAGTATCCGGTGCAGCCATCGCAAGGTGCGAGCGGTCCAGCAGCTTCCGCAGCATTTGATCCGAGACAACACCTGACTGCGCCAGGTCCTGGGAGCGGCGATCCGGGTTCAGTAACTGCACCAGTTCGTCGACCGAGGTGGACGACGTCGACTGCGTGGAGCAGCGATAACGGAAGCCGGGCACAAGTATAGTCAGAGGGCGACGGGTGCAACAGCCGGTCAGAATCAGGGAACGGTTGGCAACCATGCCGAATGCTAGGAGGGAAAACTCAAGCACAAAAGCAGCAATGGCGCGGATATGGTCTAAACCTCGGCTTTGAACCGCAGTACCCTTGGTTGCCAAGTGGCTTCCATTTTGCTGGGCAGGAGCTTCATAGCTTCGAACACAGCGAAGTTGCGGTGGGTGCGGTTTCTACGCTGCCACTTGGAAGTGTGTGTGTGTGTGTGCATTCTGTAGCACTTTCTGTAGCAACTGCAGCGGATACTTGCCATGTGAATATTATGCACAGCCAATATGAGCCACACAACCAAGACTAGTCCAGAAAATCAAGTACGACCATACAAAAGGCTGGGCAATGACCCAAATTTGCAGACATAACTCGGAGGCTCTTCGGATTTTTTGTTGGTGAACTTGCATTTGCACATGATGTCGCGCCCTTTGCTAAGGGGAAACAACAACCATGCTCGCGCGCTGCAGAACCGGCACCATTGGTAGTAACGATTGCATTTCCAAAGCGTCCATTTGTAGGAAGGAATTATTTCTAGCTGGATACGGGGAGGCGATAATGATGTTGTGGACGAGGAACAGCAGCTCATCGAGATTATATAGGTCCACATGCAACAACCTAAAGCAAAATATTTGGAGTCGAGACAAGCGGTTGCGGGTCACAGAAGAATCGTAATACGAAATTGATCTGACAAGGAACTGCACCGTGGAATGAAAAGGCGACCTGCAAAATGCATACAAGGGTTTGGCAGTTTTCATCCTGCAGTTGAACAACATTCCGGAGCGGCGCCCCATCACCGCGCCACTCAAGATCACACCAGGCCGGCACCGACCTGCAAGAGCTCCTTGAAGGCACCCTTCTTGATGACGATGCGCTCGAGCGCCTTCTTCGATTCGGCCTTCGCCAGCATGCGGTTCTCTACGCTGTTCGACGTAACCAGCCGGAACACCAGCACCGGCTTGGTCTGCCCGATGCGGTGGCAGCGGTCCATCGCCTGAACGTTCAAGCAGGCAAGAGAGCAGAGCCAAAAAGCACCAACAACGCGAAGGACAGTTGCAAAGACCAGAGTTTGAGGAGCTGTCACGTTGAGGCACGCGGTAGCAACTCAAGGATGGCTAAAATCCCTTGCCTTGCTGCAGTCGAAGCATGATGTGCTGCCAAGTGGGTGGCTCTAGAAAAGAGGGCTAAGCTTAAGTTTAAACACGAGACACCCCCAAACCTCTGAAGAGAAAAGTCTCGAGCAGCCCCGCGTGAAGAACCAACATTGCTTCCCTCCTTTCCTCCTCTGCTCCTCGGTGATGAATTAAGCGGATTTGCCGATGAACTAAGCCCCAAACCGAAGGAAAGTGCTTATCAACGTGACTCACACGATCTATACCCATGACGTCCTGCGTTCGTTACGGCTTCCATCATTCCGAGCAAACCTTTTCGTTTCCCACCTGTGCGTCCTGGTGCGGATTCCAGTCGCTGTCGTAGATGATGACCGTGTCCGCCGCGGTCAAGTTAATGCCCAGTCCGCCAGCGCGTGTGGAAAGCAGGAAAACCCACTTATCCGAATTTCCGCTCTGCAAGGTTGCCACAGGACGCACATAGCTTAAAATGACTTTATTGTCACAGCATGCATGGACTCTGCAATGCCATGCACATACGATAATATATACGCGGCTTTTGCTGCTTTGTGGAGCATCGCTATTCGCGCAGCAGTCAAGGGGGGGTTCTGCAGACCGTGCAATACCGCCCAAAACATGGCAGGTGTACATGCTGTCCGCGGCTTCATTGAATCTACTTGAAAGACGAAATGCGACTCATATGTCCCATATACTATCCCACTTGCCTGAAATTCCGCGATGTCGTTTCTGCGCTGTTGCCAGTGCACGCTACCATCGATGCGGAGCGGCTGAATCCCCAGGTCCTGGAGGTAAGCCTCAATGACGTTGAGCATCTCCGTCATCTGACAAACCGTGCGAATGAAAAAGCCCCTTTAAGTAATGTACTAATGTTTCCCATGCGTACAAGCGTATCACCAGCTGATGTTGAAAGAAGAGAAGCCATGGGAGACAACTTGTCTGAGAGCCCCACGCTTCGTCAGCATTAAGCCCCATGATCGCCCAGGTGCAGCAAGGAAGGCTACACAGTAAATTCCAGATTCCACAGGGCACACAAGCAGCGGCTAGCTCAACAGCCAATCAAACCGCATGGCTCGCTTTCCTCGCTTTTCCCCTGCCGCTCCATTTCTTCACGCGCCTACCCCAGCCAGCGCGTGGAGATAGGTGCTTATTAACAAAAGCAACAGCAGCATAACATCACCGCCTCACATGAGCCGCGCGCCGTGCTGACGCGCCCGAGTGGGCAACGGCTTTTCATTATAGCGCCCCCTGAAAAGCGAAAGCGTGAGGGAGCCGAGGCTACCGTAGCATGCATTCGCACCTGCGAGAAGATAAGGACGCGGTGCCCGCCCTTGCGAAGCTCCTTTAGGAGGCGATCCAGAAGCGCCAGCTTTCCACACTCCGCCACTAACTCCGCTGCAGGCGGATAGCAGATTTCACCGGAGGCCCGTCCCGTAATGAGGTCCGGATGGTTGCAAACCTGCGCGAGCGGTCCATGCACATGAGTGTCCAGCAGGCCCCAATGACTAGAGCGACTGCTCTTTGGCAGCGCCTTGCCCTGGTATTAACCAAGAGAGAAGGACCCAAATCGTGGGCCGAACGAGGGTGAATGCCAGATGGCGATGTCAAGCATGCGAGAAAATGCCCGCAGTTGCGCCGCCTGCGGAGTAGGCGTTGAGGTTCCGCATTCTCGACAGGCCAGCGTGGCCAGAAGTAGCCAAGCGTACGATCCTTACCTTGCGCATCTGCATGATTAGATTATTGAGCGAGCCTCGAACACCGTCTTTGGCATACTCCTCCTGCACATTCACAAAGTGAATCGTCCTTGCTGCAGGCCTTGCCAAAAGGAAGATACCATGCTGGTGCAAATATATAGGAGAGCGACCCAGCACGAAAAACGTTCCCTTGGTATGAACGCAATAGACAAATAGGAGCTCCTCCAACTGAGGCCTCCCCAGTTGCCGAGCTTTGCCAATGGTCACGTTTTCATGTTAGATGCCTTTGGCGTCGCAGGTCCTAGTAAAGTCAACCAAGGTATCCCGGATGTCGAGCTTCTGCCGGCATTAGCGCTTACCTTTAGCGAACCGTCAATAAGGCCTCGTGTGAGGCGTCGCTGCTCCTCCGTCATCTCCGCATAAAGCACAACCTCCTGCTTAGGTGGCACGCCAATTTCGACGTCCGCCTTGACCCGCCGCAGGACGAACGGCTTGAGGATGGCATGTAGCCGCGACACCATCGTCGCCCTCGCCTGCTGTTGCTGCCCGCTGGAAGCTTGCGAGTCAGCCTGTGGACAAGCCGCCAGCCAGCAAGCATGCGTAACGGAAAGCTACGCAATGTGTGCTGGAGTGCTCATGATAAAGGAGCACTGTACATGCACATACATGTTCATGAAATTTAAGGGCTTCTCGGGCGTGTCTGGCCGTTCCCGCGTATTTGCATTTCAGGACATTGACCATAGCCCATGCGACACGTATGCACCGAGACGGGCCAACGCACCCAATTTTCAGGTGTTGGTGTGACTTGAGCTACCTGGACGACGCAGCGGCAGGTCAAGTGATTGGTGCTGACCATGCTGCTCAGCCGCAACAATGCGTACTTGCTCAACCATACAACGTAACTAGAAGCCGTCCAAGTCCTTCACCGCGACATGGTGGCCAAGGCCAGCCTAGCCCCAAATCAGCGGTGCATATCACAGCGGAGAAGATCCTTTGCAGGCGCTATCGCTCGGCCGTTCCATGCGCATGCCCTGGGCCGGTGTGCTTCCCAAACCCATATGACCCTGTACCGGCGCTGTGGAGGCCGCTCCGGTCGTTGCCTGCTTTGTAGCCTTCGGCTTCCGGCCGCGCCGCTTTATCTGATTCTCCACCACGGCGGCACTACTAGCAGATGCAAATGGCGCGTTCACCGCCGCAGGGATGGCCGTTTCCGGAGTGCGGAAATCGAACCAGTCTAGGAACTCGCCGGCGTCCGCGAAAATGTTCGGCATGCAGAAACTCAGGAGCGACCACAGTTCACGGAGGTTGTTCTGCAGCGGCGTGCCTGCGGCGTGGAGTTGCATGTGGCACCGCGTTATTAATTGCAAAAGAGGGCGGCGGGGTGCGCAACAATGGGCAGAACTGGGCAAGACTATCACTTCAATGATTTAATATACACACAGGCAGATGTGCAGGCATCGATAAAAGGACATGGCAAGCCAACGCGGGTAGCACCAGGCGCCAGACAGCCCTACCGGTAAGGAGCAGGCGACTGTCCGTCTTCAAGCGGCGCAGTTCACGAAGGAGCTTGCAGTCAAAGTTCTTAAGGCGGTGGCCCTGAGGACGCGCAAAGCACACGGCACACGGAGTCAGGTCGAGAGCGTCTCCCCACTCTCTATATGCGTATATGAGTACTTCTGTGTCAGAATGCGAAATAATAGGATGCCCTTTCTTGATAAGTTCATCACGCAATTCAATATAATTGTAAATTTCTCCGTTAAAAACTATTACAAGGTCCCGATCTTGCGACTGAGTGAAAAAGGTGATGCGGGCCAAAAGGAACTTCTAACTTCAAAACACTTCAAAAAAACCTTCTAACCCCTTAAAACCTTTTAACCCTTAGTGGCCGGGGCCTTCATGGGGCATTCCGAACTAGCGCGGTCTATTGCGCTCTCTGATTTAGGAAATAAATGAAACCTCGTTGCCTGTAACGCAGAATGCCCCTGAAGCCTCCCCACCGGCCCCCAGCACGCCATGCTCATGACATAATCCAGCAGCCATTGCCTCTTGGGCAGGTGCCAAACCAGTTGGACTGATCGTACCTCGTCGACTACGAGAAGCTTCCATTTGTGACGCTCGAGGTGGCACCGGTCTGCCATGGCAATCTCGTAACTTGTCACGATTACAGGCATTTGTTTGTCTGCACATCAGGTCGACAATTGCCAGTTTACGAACTTTGCGCCCCATGGTACCTCATGGGTCTCCACACACACAGTACAAAATCGGAAATGAAAAGAGGTGAACAGGTTACACCGGGGAAGTTGCAACTTGGAAGAATGCGGAGAAAACAACTGTAGTAGCTAGTACACAGTACGGCACACATAACAACTACAAATATGCGCTAAGCGGTCCACCAGCATCTCGAGAGGCCTTTTCAGCGGCCAGCTACTACAACAACGTACAAATGTGACTGGACATGACCAGACCATAGGGTCAGTCGCACTCAAGGGTACATTCAGCCGTTAGATTCAATGCATGTGGACTTTCAGCATGGCAGATGCTCTCGGCCCACACCTCGACTGAGAGCTTGCAATGCCCTTCATGGTTGTGAGTCGGACCCACTATTTGTAAGTATGTACTGTGCATGCATGTAAACCTCACCGGTGCTGCTCATTTGGTTACGGCGAATGGATTCGCGCTCCGGCGGCGTCCCATGGTAGAGTTGCACGGGGATGCTCGGGCAGAAGCGATTGAACTCCGCAACCCAATTGCTCAGGGTGGACAGCGGTCCAATGACCATGTAATTCGAGCTCACATCCTACAGGCGTAGCCCAGAGGGTTGCGCCCCGTCAGACCCAAATCACACCTATCTATGCGGATGTGTATGCAAATGGAAGTATCACACCTCGGGTATTCGAAACACAGCAACGACACAGAAACGATCAAGTGTCTTAATGCAAGGACTGGGACTCCTATGACCATTGGACAGTCAAGCAGTTTGCATCAGCACCCGCAATTCAAGCCAGTGCTTTTCACGACCGTACCTTAGCGTGACCCCAAAGGTAGGAGATGAAGCTGATAGTTTGCAGCTGTGGTGAGAGTGGAAAAGGACAAAAGGGGTTGCAGCCGAGAAGGTGAGGGGTTGACACGCAGATTACATGGAGAGACTGGGACGAGCATCACGCACAATAAATATGTCCCAGATGCAGATGGACCTGAGTGGCTAATTAAAAGAATACGCACTGGCCACGCATGTTACCGTCTTCCCAAGGCCCATCTCGTCGGCCAGGATGCCGTTCACGCCATTCTTGTAGAGACTGATGAGCCATGCCACGCCTTTGAGCTGATAGTCGCGAAGGTCTGCTGTAATCAGTGGAAGGAGGACCTGCGGCGGGAGGCGGACAAGCGGAAGTAACTTACGACCGGAATAACCCAGAGTGCTTGCGCTTCAATAATATGCATGTTGCGAGACCGGTACTTGCACTGGTTCTCTAAAGTGCTGGGTCACATCAGGCTAGAAATAACTGCGTTTGCACCGAGTGCTCAGGTTGGCCCTCACAGCAGCTTGCAAGGTTACCCTTTTTGGGTTGTGCCTCCAAACTCAACGCAGATCCTGCGAATGACAAGTGAGAGGCACAAGGCCGCTGTACCTTCGTTGCTGAGGGGACGGCAGGTTTGGCGTTATCCTGCAGTTTGCCACGCCCCGTCTTCCGACGCTTTGAGGGTCGCTCCTCCACGCCACTTTGAACAGCTCCAGCCGCTGCCGCAGCCAGCGTTTGTTCCACAACATCTTTGAACTGGTCAGCCAACCAGCTGCTGTACATCTGAGATTTGCCAACCAGCTCCAAAAGCTTGGCCCCTCCGTCCTCGGCCGGCCCCGCGCCTTCCTGGGAATTGAGATGCTCTAATTCAGTCACAGGTTGCAACCCATCTGGCCGGCGTATTCTTGGGCACTAACCTTGGAACCATCTTCTTCGTCGCAGTCACAGTCCTCGTCCTCCTCAGTGTCAATGTCGTCACTCTTGCTCTTGCCATCCGACGCTATAGCTTCCGCTTCAATACGTTTCTTGTAGAGCTCCCGCTCCTCAATCACCAAACGATCATCGACCAAGCCTTCACCGTAGTCCTGGGAATGTTTTGAATCCCATGTAAGCTGTTAGGCAAAGACTTAAGGCATACCGACGTACAGGTCATAAGCTTGATATATTTCTGTTCTCACCAATCCTTGTGGTGAGGGAGATCGATCAAGTTCGGCTGCTAAGGCAGCAGCCATGGCAAACTCGCTTCGAAATGGTCACTACAGCTGGAATAAAAAAATGGTAAGTGAGGAGTTACGACAAGAGAGATGCACAAAGGATTTCCGTTGTCTCGTCTTCAAGCACATTTGGCTATCGTACTCTACCGTACAGCCTCCGGTGGACGCAGAGAGGACCGCCTGAGACTGGTTCGATTAATTGCCCTAAAATCGACGTCGATACTTTTATTCCCACCCAAGTTCGCTCTTGTTTATGCAGTTTGGGCAAATGCATGGTGCAATCCATCTGTTGCCAAGATTGCCAAGATTGCCAGGGGCACATGGTGGTACTTTGTCGCAAATGTGCTATATTTACTTGAATGGCTAATTTATTTTATAACGTCCTCCCTACGACGTTATTACTTATCTATCGTACTCATTGTAACGGCACAGAAGCCGTCAGGACTAGTCGGAACTTGATAGAGCCGAACTTCTATCCAGCAAGCAGTCTAGGCGCCCACCGAAATCCCACAGGCACCTGGGTAATGATGAATGCGTATGGCATGTAAGGGTGAAAATGACTAACCGTTTTCACCCTTATATTTAATACCGATGTACAGGAGGGCATTTGCACGCTTGCTGCATGAGTAGTTGCATGTGCATGCCCAGAGCACCCCAACCTACGTGCATCAGGTTGGAACCGTAGCTGCATGTGCATGTCCAGAGCAACCCAACCTACTTGCATCCTGGTGGGCTTGCCCATGGTCGCTGGCCTCTAGCATCTGCGATACGCAGGCTGGCCTCGAAACGCAGAATGGGTCCGCATCGCGGTCGTTGATGCCATCCATATTGCATCTTCCTTGCTTTGTAGGACCAGCTGTGCTATGTATAGTTTTTTGGGATTTACTGTTCCCAAATATTGCGTGCCACGTTTTACACGTTTAGACCAAAGTTTGATCCAGAGCCCTTGTGCCTGGGAGTTCTCTTTTTGCCCAGCCCAGCCCAGACTTCGGTTTCTGGACTAATGGTTAGGGCGGTATCGCTGATTCGGAGGGGCCATATCAGACCATGGCTTCCCACTGTATGGCCGCAAGCGATGGGTCCTGTTTGGTGGATCTACTCATACCCCATTTTGCGGATGAAGGACTGGAAGGTCCGCATGTTTTCGTGCACGTTACAATTTGTGACGCCTAAGCAAGGCTTACGGATTGATGATATGTGGGGCATCACAGCTCCGTGTGACATTTAAGCCGGGTGCTTGCGGGCTGCGGCTGCAGCCGTACGGCACGTACTTCTGAAAACATGTCGAAAGTTTGAAGGGCGTCAGAACTCGAAGAGAAAATGGTACAATTGCAGACTACTATCCAATTTCAAAGTAATTCGAGCACGATAGGTTAATTACCATTCATAATCGTAACTAATTGAAAAATTGCACGAACCACAAAACTCTCCTCCTTGCTGGGGCAATTCGTAATGAATCCAAGGCTTCTCTACTTATTTGGGATTGTACTTGCTTGTGTAACACCGTTTCCACTTCTGGCTTTGGAAATTGACCAACTCGGCGAGTTCACATACTGGACAGACAGCTCTGAGTGTGGGCCTAAAATTTAATTTGAAACATTTTTTCTTACCTCAATTATCCAGGTTTTGATGCTGGCAAGCTCAAGCAGGCCGACAGTTACCGGCGGGCCGACATGATCGCCAGCCAGAGTTTTAGCGGCCAAGTGGTTCCACGACGGCTCAAGGATCAACCTGCACCAGGAAACTCGGAACAACCTCCTGTGCAAGGGACTCAAAAATGGCGTGGTTCCAGTCACACACAGACGGACGGAGCCGAGCCTACTGCTGTTTCCAGCCAACCCGGTACGGGGGTAGCTCTGATGTCCAACCGCATGATATGCAGGCGGTCGGAAATACCACGATACCTGAAACACTAGGAAGCGTGCAACCAGAAGGTTTAGATCATGGCTTCGCGACTACCCCAGGAAACGGCAACGGAAACTCACAAGCCTCGGGCCAAGGCGCCGCGACTGCTGCAGGAAGTGGCAACGAGAAGCCAGATGGATTGGAGCATGGAGCTCGTGGGGTTTCCTGTGAAGACCCTGCCGTCCAATGCCTAAGCGCCAACCCTGATGTCAAGCACCCGGATGTCCGTCCCCGCGGTGATGATCCACGCCCAAGGGCTTGGGGCCGCCCGAACAACCGTAGCGAGACAGAGTTTGACGACCGCAAGAGCCCGCGCAAAGTAGGTGCGATAGGCAAAAAGCTGCTCCTATTGTTGACCGCAACCCGCCGTACGGAACCGTATGGAAATGTATGGAGAGGTCGTGTACCATCGAGATGACGGATGCACTTGCACGAATGCGACGCGTTAAAAAAACGGGAGGGCGGTCATCGATATGAAACATGGGCTTTTCAGCTGTTGGGCAGCCAAAGTTGTGCACGCATCTGTATGTCTTGAGGGAGTGTGTCTACGTTGCCCCTGGGTTATCGATTCGGCGCTTGCTTGACGCCTGCATAACACAACGGGCCTCCTATGTTTTCCCCCCTGACGGGCACTCCAGGTTGCGTTTTTGGGCCGCTCTGCCAATGTACGCATCTACCCCAACTATTCGGATCCCGGCGTCTACCTGCAGCTCCGCTTCGGCAAGGTGCAGGAGATGGACCGCTATGGCCACCCCGTGCCCCACCACTCGGTTCCCTCCCTCGCTGACTCCCAAGACGTCCTCTTCACCGCCGGAAACCTAACGGTCAACGGTGTCAACATGTCGTACGTCAACTTTAGCCTCAATCCTCTGATTTTTGAAGAATTCAGCACCAGCTGCAATACATCGAGTGATGGTGGCAACGGGGATGCTGAGGGCGGAAGCAGCGAGACAGTTCCCCGCCACTTGTTGCACGGGGGCCAGTTGCGCAGCGATGCGCCGCCGGCTACACAGCCACAGCGGCATTACTTGCTTCCAGCGCCCATTTACGGAGGTGGTGTCGATGGAGGGAACGGTACCCGGGATCCGCAACTGAACGTATCGCTACTATTTGGACTGGACGATGCATTAACAGTTCCTTATGGTGAAACCAACATTACGATACCCCGCAACGGCTTAAAATGGACGGTGTCGTACAGGGACTGGTGAGTGTGTTTTGTCTATTAGGCCGTTTTGTTATGGGAAGCTTTTCAACCGGCAGAGGATGAGCTCCGGCGCATCTGGGCATGTATGCATGGTCGACATTCTGGAGCCCTCACATGTTGTGCGTGTCACTTTATCCTATAGGAGCGCACGTTTGCGATACCAACCTACGCATAATTCCCATTCGCTCTGCTTTTGGCAGTTGTTTTATTGCTGGTTCCCAACACGAAAATGGACCATGCCTTCCGCCCGAATAAAAATTTACCGCAGGCCCTTTTGCAACGATTCCAACACGCTTTCGGTGTCGCTCTACTTGCTAGTTGCCAACAACGCCACGGCGCAGGTCGCCCTGGACGGAGGTGGGCAATGTGTACATGAGCCGACGGGGGGCCAGCATGTACATAAATCTGGTGAATCTATTGTTTCGGACCAGCATTGTCGTGCAGCACTTAATAGCTACTGGGAAGCCTTTAGGATGTTCGGACATGGGTTACCGCCGCGCTTGCTGGTTGTGCGCACATGCATTTGTAAGAAAGCATCGTAGCGTCTGAGGCGGGTTTTTTATAAGTTCTTTGCTAAACGTTTTCCATAACAAATCCGTCCGTACCGACCTTTGATTTTCTCCACGCGCACAGCCAACAACGGCACCCGGCGGCTGAAGGTCGCACTCGGCTCGTCGTACAACTCCTCCCTCAGCTTCCTTGATTATGCGCTCGACGGCGAGCAGGAGGCCAACTCATCGGCTGCAGGCAGGACCACTGCGGGTGTCAAAAAAATGCCCGTGAACGTTAGCTTGACGCAGGACGATGGAGCGGTGGCAGTAGTTATGGACCTTCCTAATCCAGCGCCATACAATTCCAGCAGCTTCGTGTTGTATGACCCAACCCAGACCACAACATCAGCTTACCTGGCGGCCGACGACCCTGGAAATGTCGACTACGTAACTGAGGTGTTCGCCGTCCAGGAGTATGGTAACGTTACCAATGGCACAGGTAACAATCAAGCTAGCGCGGCTGGAGTTGTGCGCGCCACCCTATGGACCGTGGTTTCAGCACTTCTATTGAGTTTGTTTATGGCTCCGACTCCAATGCCATAGTCCATATTTGTTATTATTAGCCCATCGCAACCCTGCACGGCCATTTTTATTTTTTTCCTAGCGAACCGGTTTTGATTTTGTTCCATTTACGTATAGATGTCATGGTTAACAACATGACTAGAGTAAATACTGTGGGTATGCGCACGATTGGGTGCCTATTCATTGCTGGAGTGCACAGTTTTTATAAATGGCTGGGAGCAGGAGCTTGGTCACCTCCCTGTGCGTGCAACTAGGTAGACTGTCAGTAGGAGGCGGAAAGCTGCGCGATTCATCCCGTATAGAGCTGATTTTATTTATGTCGATGTTCAGCATGCTAGAGCATTAACCCCTGCCTTGTAGTTATCTTCCGTTGAATGTACCTAAAACATTTTTCTTGTCTGGCAGTAGGTCAGCGTTGGGCTTGAGTTGGCAGGGGCTGCATCGACGGCTACTGGTATGACAGGTTAGCCGGCTTGAGCGCTTTCCCAGTAGGATGCTGCAAAAATCTGCAGATCTTAGGCTGTTCGGAGGAATGTAGATCTGCCGCTTGATGCTGTGGCGAGGTCATTTTGCCAAGTGCACATTTCCATGAAAGCGAAAGCCGGTACGCTGTTGTTTGTGGTTCGGCATTGTCCTGGTCAGCAGAGATGCCGCTGCTCATGTTGATAAAAACCACAGTGCGATGTTTTTCATTATTGCAGGATTTTCCATCTAATCTTATCTCCGTTCTCGTCGGGTTAGGAGCTGCTCGTAGATATTTTCGTAGATATTTTTTATTTTCTCTGTCCCCGTGATGGGGAAGTGGTCGAGTATTGCTGCGTTTCGCACGCCCCCTTTGGAGCAGCTGTAAGTTTCGTTGGGAACCTGGTACAGGGCTCTCATGGTCCTGAGCTAATTGCTTGCGAGGAGTCTTATGCGGGTCTCTCGACGGAACCAATGCAGCAGAGAACGGGCCAAGATTGGTTGGTCCCCACGCCGTGGGTATCAGACGTCCTGTTATCCTTTAATTAGGGGTTGTGCTGTGATCTCCCGGTCTTTTCGGTCCTTTATGTAATGGTATCTGGAATAGCATGGTGGTGAGTCAGCAATTTACAGTGCGAATTGCAGGTTAAATCCACATAAGGTGCGAGCCCTACGTATCAGGCAGGCAATGTTCCCACATGTTGCTGTAAGTACATGCGCATGAATGACAAGGTGGATTGCGGTATCGGGATAGTAATACTTCAGTTTGACGATGATCATGGCGCAAAGGACAGTGTTCCTCAGGCGTCGGGCCGGACGGCGGCCGGACCAAACTGAACGTATGCACAGGAAGACCATTTGCAAAGACGGGCGCAGTGGAAGCGTTTGAACAACCGTACACTGCGACCGTGCATCATCGTGCGTATTGGAAAGGTACCCTGCCAATATTAGCTAGCTAGCTCACCGCACCCATTTGCAGCTAGAGAAGCGACAGTGCCTAGCTGCCTAGCTGCAGTGGCCCCTTGAAGGCTAATTACCAGTGTTTTAACAGTACTACCACCACTCTACAGCTCCACAACTCAAAACATACCCGACCCCCATCCAGGGATGCTTCCCTTGGCCACCGAGGTGACACCTATCTCCCAGTTCGGGGCGTGTCTCTTTAGCAATTCCCCACGGCCACCGAATCCCTCACAGCAGGCGCATCGTGACGTTTGTGAGGTATTCTCCCTCCGGGTATGCGGGGTTGAGTACGTGATCCGCCGCCGCACCCGCCTCACGGAGAAGCGTCGGCTGCCGACCAACCTGCGGAGATTCGCGCCCGTGTAACGTGGCGGCAACCATGTAAAGAATGTGGAGAGGGAAGGCTGCGTGTAGACGAGAGGAAAGACGGTTAGGGGAGCAACAGCTAGGCGGTGATCGTGGCCGCACGGTCCCCTACATCCAATCCCTACCCCTCTGCTGCCGCCCGTAACCTCGCCTGCCGGGTTCGAGTGTTGCCCACCTTCCCACACTTCTTCTTCCGGCAACATAACTCAACTACATGCGCAATAAAGGAACTTCCCTTCCAACAGAACAATCAGCGAACACGTTCTTGTGCACCCACCTGCTGTGCCGCCTCCACTACCATGCCCACAAACTCATTACTCTGCAGTTTTCACACCCACATGGATACAAGTCAACATGCAGCATAAGCGCGAGCGCCTCAGCAGGTAAGTTACTGTGCAAATACACCGGGAGCCCGGAGGATCTCAGCACACGTGACGGGCCCAGTACTGTTTCCGCGACAGCTGTTAAAGCAGGACATGGGACAGTGGTCCGAATAGGTGTTCACGGTCATCAGGGTCACCCTCGGAGTCGAATGGGGGCAAAGCCACGTACGGTAAACGGTGCGCGGGCCGCATGAAGCAGCTGCTTGGCCGCACTCTCCTCCGCAGCCCCTCCCGTCCGCCACCTGCCCGCTCATGCAGCAACACCATCGGAACCCCAGCATCATTCGTTGGGCATCAGCGGCCGCCGTCAGTCATCCCCCAGCCCAGCATCAGCCCCATTCCTTAACACCAGCAAACTCTCCCACTTTTACCTAGCCTTCGGCCCTCGCAAGCAGCACGCACCTGCGTCATGGCCCCGCTACAGGAGCAAGTCATGAGCAGCCCGCCGGGGCGGACCAGCCGCATGGCTAGCGTGTTGAGCCGGAGGTACCTGTAGCCAAAGGGTACCACCAGGAAGCGGTACCACGGCGCGGGTTCTTAGGGACAGAGGACAGGCGGAATCTCCACGCGAACATGTGAATTTGAAATCCCTGACCGTGTAACTTAGTTCCCCCGGGATGGGAAACATGGCTGCGAGTAACACCTTGCAGAAGGGCCGAAGAATTGGGTTACAGATAGAAGAATAGCACACAAAACGTGCTGTTATAGATACAACAGCTGCAAAGTAACAAATTAACCAATTGATTGACCCGGATTGACCAGCCAGCTGACTAATGAATAACAACTCACTTGATGCGTGCACGCGCCAGAGCGCTACGGTCCGGCGCCAGCTTGGGCGGGTCAAGTACCACAACATCATACTGTTGACCTTGCGCCACCGCTGCCTTCATGAAGTCACTTATATCAGCGCGCACAAAGGATGCTGTTGCAGACAGGCCATTTAGCTCGGCGTTGGCAGTTGCAAGCTTAACCGCCGGCTCGGAGGAGTCGACACCTTGATAGGATGAAGCAAAAACGAATGCGCTAAGAGAGTCTCTCATGCCGTAGGTCTGCCAAAATATAATAATTTTTTCAGCAAATATTTTAGTTGTTGCAGTTGTTATACTGGATATTGGATGAATTTCGTTCGTTATGTGCACGAAGGAATGTCAAAACCCCGAAATAAAGAATATTGCATCCGCGGTGTTCCTTGCCAGTCCCCCAGCTTGGTTCGAATCCCCTAAGTGTCGTAACCCGAACCAAATGCCGCCGAGCCTACCCACCCAAGACACGCGTCGCGCCGGCCGCCGCCGCTGCCAGCCCAAAGCCGCCGCTGTAGCAGCAAAGGTCCAGCACCGAGACTGGCAACCCAGCGGCCGCCTGCGCTCGAACCAAGCCAGCCAGAAAACCCCGACTGTCTCGCTGGTCAGCGTAGAACCCGGTCTTCTGGCCCTGCAGGGGTAGATGCGTTCATGAAAGTGTTCGTGAAAATGTTCATGAAGGTGATGACAGTCGCGGCTGATGGTAACTAGGAGCACTAAAATGGCAGACGTCAGAGAAGACATTGAGAATGGACGAAATTGCACCGTGCTACATGTTTGCCATCTGGACCAGACTTCTATGCTTCACAAGTCTATTGTTCAAATCCTCAACAGTACTATTTCCCACCAAGCACTACACCCGACTCCTCTCAAGTCTGCATTCATACAACTACGTTCCTCCCACATCTCCTCACGCCATACAGGCACTGCCCCGCTCCACCCCTCCCTCGAGCCATCCCGGTATCACACCTTGGGGCTCGCCAGCAGCCGCAAACCTGCCTCCCGAACCTCCAGCATCTCCGTTTCCGTCTCTGCAACCGCCTCCTCCTCATCATCATCATCATCGCCCGTACCTCCCCCCGACGCCGGTGCCGCCCCCGCCGCTGCTGCTGCTGCTGCTGCTGCTGTCTCCGCCGCCTTCGTCTCCCTCTCACCCGCCTGTGCCTGTGCCTGCGTCTGCATCCCCGTCCCTGGAGCTCTCTCGCCCTCATGCAACGCAGCCGCTGCAGCTGCAGCTGACGTCACCCCGGTATCCGCCTCCGCCGCCTCGTCCGGCGGCTGCAGCCCCTCCTCCTGCAGAATCCTCCACAAAGGTCGCCACACGACCCGTGTGAGCCCCGTGGCGGCACGGATGGCTGATTCCACGTCCTGTCGGTACCTGCGCACGTATATATATATGCGTATGTGTACGTATTATGGGCAATCGCTTGCATGTTCCGAGACTAGAATACGCGAATGGGTTAATGCTGATCCGCAGTGCGTTGGGTTAATATTTGCGTCTAAATCAGAGGTAATAAGAGAACGTGCATGTACGTCATAAACGGCAGGTGGGCATGTGTGTGTGTGCTCGTTTCGTAGGAAAAAGACCCTTCTCCTTTCCGTCACGTGCCGTTAGGGGTTTTTTACCCCTCCCTTCCCTGCTCACGGTTTCCTGAATTCCCTCTTTGGAATCCGGGTATGTTTCCAAAAACATTTCTCTGACATCAGCAAGACGTCTCCAGGAAGGCGGGGCACTGTCACCAAGAGTCCAAACTGCATGCATCATCGAATGCACAAATGCCCAGGGAATATTTTCTCCCAGGGGATCTAATGTACGATGCCGTACTCACGTATAATGTAGTATGTCGTACTCACCTTTGCACCCATCCCGCCCCCGCTTGTACCACCACCGTGTCCCCAAGCACGTCTGCTACCAGTCCCGAGAGCCTGTCCCCCTCGCTGTTTATCAGCCTGGCAACGGTTGTTGTGGGGGAGAGGGTCGGGGCAGCAGGGTCGGGGCAGGAGGGCAGCAGGGATCGTGGCGAAACCCTAGAGTTCCGCGTGCTCCCTAGAGCACGCGAACTTCACATTGCGGCGCTTCAAGATGAGCAGGCTGGGCGAGGAGACGCGCCGGCGGTACCCGGCATGTCGGATGCGCCGTCAGCTCACTAGCTCCAGTCTTCCGTCAGCTTTCCCATCCCGCCCCATCTCGTCTCGTGTTGACCTTCGTTCCGCCCGGCGGTTCAATCCCCCTCTCGTCCCGTGCCATGGCGTCTCTCGTCCAGTCCCTTATCACACCCCCCTCCCCCGCCCGTCTATCCCGCGGGCCCCCCCTAACCCCCCTCCCCCCACCTGTACACGTTGGTATCAGCACTCGGCAGCCCAAGCGCACGCCGCAGCTCCACCGCCTGCCGTACACGCAGCTGCACGAGCGCCGGCACGTTCAGAGCGACCCGTGGGTCGGCCTCCACCTCCGACTGCATCTGGAACAACCTGAAACGGAATACACGGTGGAATGTCAAGTCCAAGGAAAGGAAAACCCGCCGATTTAAGACCACCACCGATTCAAGGCCACACACAACGACGAGGGGAGCGGTCTGACAGGGCCGAAGCCACCACGGGCTGAGGTTCCGCATTGTGGTGTCCTTTTATGGCATAGCCTAGGGAAGTTGTTGTTGTTGTTTTCGAGAAGTTGGGGTGTGTGTGGACCCTCCAGCCGATGTGCTATGCGGGTACATGGGCCCAATCTTCCTCTCAGGACAACCCCTCTCCTTCTCGGGGCCGAACAGGACTTCGAACGCCGCGCGGATATTCCCTCAGTCACACCAAGCGGTAAATCTCAGCATTTAAGACCGATGACAAGCTCCGAAACCGATGAGACGAGTTCCTAGCACGTCCACCGTAATACAACTAGAGTCTCCCCTACCCCCCCCCTGATCCCCACCTGACGCGGAACATGGAATGCGGGTTATACACACCCCAACCCACGGGTCGGCGAGACGCGTCGGTAACCATGACAGGCTCGCCAATGCCTGGCGGCGGCCGCGCGATGACGCAGTCTACGGCACCGCCGTACACCATCGGGTTGCCGCTGACGAACAGCCGGGCCTTGTCCTTCTTGAGCACTACTAAAGGGACGCCGGCGGCGGCGCCGTCGCCGTTGATGGTGGCGCTCTTGTCGGTATTGTGCTTTGGCGTAGTCGTACGGCGGTCGGCGGTAATGGTAGCGGCGCCGGCGGGAAGTGCTGGAGGGGAGCCGCTGGCTTCGGCGTCTGGGGTCGTTGGCGTCATTTGCTCAGAACGCATGGCCTGCTCGTGCTGCGCGGACAGCGACGCAAGGAGAGAGGTGCGCAGTTGCCGTACTGCACCCTCGTCGGCGAGCAGCTCATCCAGGCCCTCCAGCCCCTCGCCGGCCTCGCCGGCATCATCGCCTTGTGGAGCACTTTCCTTTGGAGGTCGAGCTTTGTGTGGCTTGGTTTCCCGTTTTGTTATGTCGCCCGCCTTGGTGCGACCACGAGTTGAAGACTGCATAGTTGGCCCACGTCCATCGACATCTACGTCACTAGTCTTAGAAGTTGAAGCCCCGGATTTCTGGCGCGTTGCGTGGGCCACTGCTGTGCAGCGCCGGTGAACTACTTCATTACTCCTTGGGGCGGCGGCGGGACCAGCACCCACGCTGTGTGAAAGCAACATTGTCATGGCCTGAATGTGGATGTCAGGGATGCCGAGAAAGCTTCTTCTTAGACAGCAATGTGAGCTTTCGGTTGGTGCGTTCGGTTGGAGCGAATTTGGGTCACAAACTCACTATTTCGGGCAACGTTTATTGGACGTATTTTGATTCTGTTATAGCGATTGTCAGTACCTCAAGCTGTTCAATTCATTGTATAAACCTAATAGCGACAGTCAAGGTTTCCGGCAAGACGAGTTGTCGTTCGCAATCCCGCAAGGTTCCCGTGGCAAACTGAAAGGCTTGGGCTATTGCGTACTGTTTCAAATGCGTGGCTATTAATCATCTAAGGCAGCAAACTTAAGCAGGCTGCAGCTGTATTCTGGGTCCCTTTTCCTGCCCACATACTTTGATTGTATAGGGGAACATGCAATTAGGGAGAATAGCTAGATGCCCTCTTGGCACACATAGATTAAGGACTTCGTTTACGGTTCCGGCGCCGCCCCGGTCCTTTGCGCCGCCGGCAGTCGCTTCGCAACGGCAGAAGTCGGTAATTGCACGTGCAAAGCGGAGTAGCAAACGATTAAAAAAGCAGGATGCATCTGAAACTGGCGGTGTCGACTCTGCGTCGGGCTGGGATGCCGCGCTCGCGAACGTCCCAACGAAGGATGAAGCCGCCTGGGCGCAAGACGGAGACGTTAGCCAAGAGGCGTCCGACCTGAACGCATCTGCATCTGCAGAAAGGACGTCAGCGCAGGGTCCTGATCCCTCAGAGTCTGCGCCGAGCACTAGCTATGCCGAGAGTAAAAATCAGGCCGATAGCAGTCGAAAGCCTAAGAGCACTGTCATCACGCTGGCCGAATACAACCTACTCATGGACGCGGTGGCTACTAAAGAGAAGGAGCTTGCAGCGCAAAGGGAAAAGGCGGCTCGGGAGGCGGCCGGGAGCTCTGCGCTAGCGGTCCCTGGTAAGTGTGTAAGCCAAAGGGGTGGAAAAAACTAATGGCGAGAAATGAACGGCATTTCTGTTGTACGGATCGGTTTTGGGAAAAAGGGGATTTGGGGAAAAGGCGAGGAGAACGCTGGCCGGCCTCTACGCATGAAGCCAGGCTAGCAAAGCCCACCCTGGCTGGCAATTGCTTGCAAAGGGGATAGGGGATTGACTTTCGGGAAGCCGCGTTGGGCAGCTGGAGGTGCGGCTATGGACATGGTTGGGTGTGGGGGGGCAGGGGGGTTGAAGATGTCTGGCGTCCTTAGCCGCGGTTGATCTTGGCACTGCAACCTTTAAGCACCCCACATGCAATTCAATTCAATGCACTTACGGATTGTGGGCTAGGTAACCTGTACATTCCCCGTACCTGTCTTCATCGCCGCTGCTACCACACGCGTGCTGCTGAGACGCGTGTGTTTCTGGTTGCCGCCCTGCACCGCATTTCGTTACTGCTCGTGCAGAGGTCTCTCCACTGGATCTAAGCCGCCAGGGCTTCCAGGTGCGTTTGTGTGTGTCTGAAAGGGGGGGGCGGCCAAAGACAAGTTCATGACCCTTAGGACCATCGGCTGACTCGCCTTCTTGCCAGAACTTACTTGCCTTAATACTAGCGTTATCTATCTCTCCATCTATCTATCTATCTATTGGTGTACTGTTTTACTATTATTACTACTGTTATTATTAATTATTATGTTATTATTGTTGTAGCTGATCCATATAACAGCATATGCATCTAAAATTTTGTCGATTAATTTTTCCCGCTCAGGCCTTTGCGCTGGACGGCGGCGACCTGGAGCTGTTGGTTTCGGAGACAAAAGACGGAAAGCTGCTGCTTTCCGATTCGTACGTGGCTGTCAAGTCGGCAGACGGCGGTGGCGGCGGCTCGCCAACTGCGCAGTACTCGCGACCGCATCTGGACGGGGAGATGCCCTCGGAACCTCTGCTGTTTCAGGTACCGTAACAGGGGCCCCGTGCTCCTGAATCGTACGAGCGCTATTCGTACATATTCGTACATTCGTACATACTATCATACCCACTATTCATAATGACGTCCATTGTGAGGCTGCGAGCTATAACAATCGCCCTGGAGCGCTCTAGAGAGGAGGACCGTGAAACCCGGAGACGTCGCCGTTACAAGGCGCGCATATCCGGTTTATACGTTTCTGGGAAAGTCATGTGCGCAGCTGGTTTGGCCCCGCATTACAGTTAGTTGACAAACGAATTTTGTGTGTTGTGGGGCCTTATTGGAGGCTTCCAGAGGATTCAGCTGCTGTTTTGTTTTTGCTTGATGCTGCTGATGAGGTCATCGGCTCATTGCTGCACCGCGCTGCCGTTGCACTCGAGTCCCGGTCTCTTCCCCTCTCTTTCATAGCCTTCTCGTTAGCGAGAGACCCCTCCGCCCCGCGCGCGTATCTGCTCCTGGTGCGATCTTTCCTTCTGACACGTGTATGATTTGCTGTTTGTCCTACAACAACTGGGGCTTATGACGGCAGGCAATACCCTGGACGGAACGCGGCAGCAGCGACATGTTCAAGCGCAAGGCTGCGACCAACAAGGTGGGGTCCCGGGGACCGACGGAAGGGGAGATGGAATGGATGTGGAAGGCGGAGGGGAGTGAATGTGTGCGTGTGGTGTGTGTGTGTCTGTGTGTCTCTTGTATGTTTGGGACTGTGTGAATCTCGTACACGTGCAAACCTGCGAACCAGTGTACGAGTGCCGCGAGGGTGTTTGGGGGGTCAAATGCTGCTTATAAAAAGGCACCGCTAGGCGCGGCGGTAGATGGGGGGGGAAAGGCAATGGGGAAGGCAATGGGTCCCCTTACCGTGTGTGCGCTTTGCACCTCCGGTCGCTTGCTCCTTTCCCCGCTTGCCAGTTTGACAGACAGACAGACGGATACACGTGTCAGACAGACGCCTTTCTTTCCCCCTCCTGCAGGTGAAGAAAGTCTACTTTCTTTGCCTCGAGCCCTCGGAGCACGGCGGGCTTGAGAGCCCCGTGTTTGACCTGGACAACGTTTTCGTGTTCGACGGAAAGTAAGAGGGAAAAAAGCGGGACGAGCATGCAAGCATGGGACGGCTGGGGTGGGGTTGGAGGGCGCAACTGGGAGCGGGTAATTTTTTAATTTCTTCCAAGGTAGAATTTGGAAAGGAAAAATAGATATGCCTCTACTCGGCCAGCACCGCTTCAACACCCGTGTCTGGCAGGTGTTGTTGCATGGTGGAGGGCTCCCTCTGGGGGGGGGGGCACCCGGGTCGGATTCTAAAGCGCGGGTGGGTTTGGTCGAGGTACCGATAAGCCACTCGCGTGCTGATGCTCGGTCGGTCGGTCGGTCGGTCGGTCGATCATTACAGCGGGAGTGCAGGGTGCGCGCTCGGAACGGGACGGGAGTTATGTCGGCATATGCGTGTGACCGGTACGCAAAACCCGGAAACCTCTGTGTTTATGGGGGGGAATGGGTTGCGACGGGGAAAGGGCGACAGCACGGTGCGAGACGCTCCCCCCGTCGACCCCACACCATCACCTGACCCTGGTGCGGGGTCTCTTTTTGCCCGAGTCGGCGCGTTTTTTTCTAGGCCCATGCCTCCCTGCTCCTGGGCTCCTTGGATGCATTACCGGATTGGTAATGTTCGGAGGTGCTTGCAAACGATATCCCCTGTGCTTCATTCATTTGGTTCGACCCATCCATTCGTTGGTTCATTCGTTCAGGAGCCGGGTGCTGTCCCGTAGCGAGGTTCGTGTGGTGGGCTCCCTGCCGATGCTGGAGCCTGTGCTGCGGATAAGGTACGACTGCACATGCGTGTACGGCTGCGGCCAGCTGTTTGTAGTACAGTACCGGGCACTAGCAACGGCACTCGCTCCCTGGCCCATGCCCAGGCCCAGGCCAGCCGGATTCAGTTATAGCGCGCGCGAGAGTGCTACACACACCAGCTGCCGCAGACACCGGCAGTATGAAAGCAGGTCTGGGGCTTGTGGGTCAGGTTGCCGCTGTGGCGGCAGGTAGGCAACGCGGGAGTGCCATTCTTGCTATCAGGCTATTTGTACTAGTTCGCACCATTGGCGGTTTGCACTATAGGCGCGGGGCTCTTTCTCTCTCGCGTAAACTAGGATACCAGTTGTTGGACGTATTTCCGCTGCCTCGCGTGCCTTGGGTTACTGCCGCGGGGAAATCTGGTATAGGTTTTTTTACCGTATCCAGGTGCATGGCTGTCGTCAGCTCGTGCGGTTACCGCCGCGCGCGCTGCGGTGCGGTGCGTTTACGGTTTTGCGGTTCGGCCAATGATGATAACAACAACTTCTCAATGCGTGTTATGGCTTAAGGTCCGGCAGCGCTCACGTGTCTGCGGGGCCGGTGCTGAGAAGGTTGCCATGCTAATCTGAGGCCATAACGACTGCCAGCCGCACGACACTGCCTAACAACCCGTGGGTTTTGAGAAGCTAAGCTTGTGACAGACATGGCCCGGCTGAATGATGGTCCGTGCTTGCTGCAAACATGTGTTCGTCGCGCCATGGCATGGGTCATCAAGCGTGTCTGCTCCTTCTTGACGTCTTTCTTTTGCGGCCTTTTTTCCCTATAGCCTCGCGCGTGTAGACAGCAGTGCCGTCTCTCCGCGCCTTTTTGTTGGATGAGCTGCAGCAGCCGGCATGTGAGGAACTGCTTTCTGCAGGCGTGCAGCCTTTCTGTGTAGCATCCGTCACCTAAACCCTCTTTTGACTCTAAAAATGTCATAGGTTCAGTGTCTCGCACATTTATATATGAGCCGGCGTCATGACGGAGTCACAATGCTTCATTAATGCCTAACCCCCTGTACACGTCTGTACCCCTTTCCCACCTGGCCCCTAGGCCTTCCGGGATTACGTTGGAAGAATCCTTTCTGCTACCCGACCCCATCGAGGTGAGTTAGTGCAATGGTAGGCGAGCAGACAGACAGACAGACAGGCGTAGTGGCCATCGACAGCTGAGGATGTTGCAGTATATTCTCTGTTGGGCTTCCAATAATGGAAGAGACCCCTAGCGTGCTCGCTCTTTGTTGTTGTGCATCACGCCGTTTTTTGCGTGGCTCGAGCTCCAGGTCACCACCTCGTCTGATGGCCTGCATTGCTGCTGCGACCGCTGTTCCTTTTCAGCAAGAAAATATTACGCGATTCAAATTGCCGCGCTGAACACCATCGCGTGCATCATGACCTTTAGGAGCACATACAGACGTACATACAAGTTTGCACGCCGCTGCTGCTGCACGCCTTCCTGGCTCTGCTCGTCCAGGTCTCGATGAACACGGCCTCTGGCCTTGCGGATATGTCACCCGAGGAGTTGGCGGAGCGGATGGAGGAGCTGGAGAAGGCGGCTGAGTCCTTGGACGAGTTTGACGAGATGCCGGACGCGCCCAGTGTCGACATGATGTAACTTGTAGTCGGATAAGAGTGGCGTGATGCTACCGGGAAGACACTGAAAAGACGCACCTTGAAGGCAGATTGACGACCCGGGTACCTACTGAGTGGGGTTGTTGTCCACTTCGGGCGTTAGTTTGGACCCACCGTTTAGGCGTGTAGGCACCACAGGTGCGCCACACGGCCTACACGCGAAATGCGCCCAGATACTCTAATGCTGTGTAGCAATCAACTTGTGCTCGGTTCGTTCGGACAGCCATTATTTAAACAGTCGTCAGAGAATGTGCTGAACGGCTGAGGGGGACGATCTACTGCAGAGGTGGGGACATGTCTGGGTGCTTTCTGGCGGTAGTGATGGTGATGCACGAGTGGGTGTCTATGCTGGATCCGGATTATAATTTAACTACAGCTGGATCCGGATTACACTGCAGCAAGCGGGGTTAAGGAGGTAGAGAAACGTATGCCATGGGCCACGTAGCCGAGAGGTCCATGTTATAATCATGTTAGGTTTCCCCGTTCCGCACCTGAAGAACGGAACGTGGTATCTTCGAAACGAGGGCGAATACTGGATCGCCTTTGACCGCATATCAACAAACCATGCTCTGGATTATGTGGCGTACTCAGTCAACTGCACCAGCGACACCTAAAAGCTGTCACACAGAGTGGGCGCTTATAAAGTCACAGGCAACGTTGACCCGAAGGTTAAGCGATGCATAAGCGTCCGTGTTTCCTGCCCCTACCAATTTTCTTAGTCAGTTAAGTATTGCCTGACCAGCCCTGCTTCGACCTGTACAGTAACAAGTGAGGATAAATAATGGTTAACGATCCTTGTATGTGCGTATGGTGATGAAAACATTGTACACTCCTAAAGCGTAAACACAGATATACACACACGTAGATCGCAAAATCGCGCAAAAGACGGAAGCCACGCACACGGCGTCAGTGCACGGCTTCGGTATGCCGTACGTTTCCGTATAGATCCGGCTACAGCGCTGCACCGCATGTTTGGCGTTACGCACATCACATCCACGTGGTATATACCGGAAATATCATACGCCAGACTCACAGACACTTGGGCATTTGTCGCCGTCATCCGACTGAACTCGCGGATACAGTTTCCGCCGCCCTCAGCACCCTCAGCTCGAAGTGGGTCGCCCCGTATCACCGTGAGTGTGCCCGTGCATGTGTGTGCATGCTGCTGCCCAGCCCCAACGAGGAAAGACCGCCTAAGCTCTCCCCCGCGGACGGGAGAGGGGCGCCTGCCTTGCCATCAAGGGCAGCGTGTTTTTGTTGAGCAGTAGCTCGATACTTGCACTGCGGTATGACTGCACACTAGCTAGCTATGTACGGAGCTGGCAAACAAAGCCACGGGTCGAGTTACACAAGTCCACGTTGGTCCACGCTGGCGTCAGATTTGTGATGACAATAAATGACACATTTGGAAACTTCACCACCACTGCGCCTGCTGTGTTGGTGTATGTTGTCAGGGGCCAACACGATTAGCCGCTCAACAATGCAACAACTGGGTGTCTCTGCCACCCAGCTAGGATTTCGCTGCTAGGAACGAAGTTCACGCCGCTAATGATTGCGATCACGGCAAAACCCTTCTTGGTGTCCAAGCTCAGTACCAGCTCGCCCTGGGGCAGCACGCCAGCACTTAGTTCCGTATATCCGGCACCATCGAGAGTCCCCAATGAGCTCACCGTGCCATCCGCATCCACCACACGAAGCTTTACCATGTCCCCCACGGCTGAGTCCACCACGAGCACACGGCCATTGGCGCCAGCCAAGATGGCGTAAACAGACTTGAAGTGTGCCATCACGCCCTTGCCGTCCATCCCCGGTCTATAATCCGCGAAGTTCTGCTTGTCCCCGGCGACCAGGCGAAACATCGCAGGCGGTGTAGGGTTATGGAATTCAATGCCGTACGGTGCCATGTGGTAGATAGCAGACGGTGAGGCTCCCACCATCATGTCGGCCTCGACATCGTACGACAGTGCTCGCCATGTGGTACCGAATCCCAATGCCCTGCCCCTGGCCTTCGGGGTGTACACATCGCCGGTCCTGACCAGCACCACACGGAGGTGGCATTGCCCGTTGGAGTAGTCTGACACGTGTACATTCCCCTTGCCATCTGCCATCAGTGCAGTGATTTGTTGGAAGCGCGCCATCCAGCCACAGCCATCCTTGTTGCCTGATTGTGTGTCGCTGCCAGCAACCAGCGAAATTCTGTTGTTTCTGTCGAGGCGCTTAATGGCTGTGCCATTCTCCACGAAGAATATGGAGTCCGTGATGGGCTCGTAGGTGGGTAAGCGGGGATTGCAGAGTCGCCCTTCGACCTGCAGTCGTTCGCAGCTCAGCCGGAAAGTCCTCGCCGATACCGGACCATTTGCTGTCCCGTTAGCGGTGCTGCTCCCGGAAATCTCGATCAATTCGCGGATGTGGTCTTTGAAGAAAACGAGCGTCTGCGGGTTGCCGTTGCTGCTGCCGACGGTGGTTCCCCGAGGCCGCACCACAACCCTTCCCACAGGATTTTGAGTTGCCAAATAGCTCACGGAGAGAGACATGACGCCCTGTTGCTGATATTAAGGAATATATGGTGCTGAAAAGTAGTTAAGACTTGCCAACGATTGAGAGCTATGGGAGCTCCGGCCTAACCTAGGATGCGGGGACTGCTTTAAGAACCCGGCGGTCAACGCTGCGGTGCGTAGTACCGCACAGTGAATGTGACACGACTAGGGGGCCTGTGGACATCCCTAGTGGTGATGAGAAAGCACGTGACGACTCCTAGGAGGCGACAACGGAAGATATGCGCTGTTGTAGTGTTTTCCTATGTTTCTGTGTTTTAGTATAAATATCCCGCTCGCATACGGCTCGCAGGACAGTTTCCGAGCAGCTGCAAGTGCATGGAGTATGAGTGCCTCGGGGGGCTCCCTGTCGGACGTGACGACTCGTGAGCCGGCAGCAGGACTGTGAATCCCAAGCGCAAAAACAGCGGCTACAGAACCAAGAATGACGCCTGAATGAATTGGAACTATTTTTGCTAGGCGACGCATGGGTCTTGGGGGCTTCATCGATACGGCGTTGCGGGCGATTTCATTCCCAACCTCCTCGTCATGTTCGAAGAGCATGTCATGTACAGCATCCATATCATATTATTAATGGCAAGCATGTCATGTCATGCACAGCAGATACCGCATTTGAACACGCATCTGCTTGAAACGTTGACGCGAACTGGGTGGTAAACTGGGTATCAGGTAAAGGCTGCGTGCGCGTACGCTAGGGAGTCGCATTAGAGGCGGCATTGCTGGTATAATTCTTGAATATTTTTTGTTTGTTTTTTTTGGCATGAGGCTTACAAGCTGTTGATGAATGGGGTGAAGCCCGTCTGGATGTGCCAGGATGTGCAAACCGCAGATGGTGCAAACAGCTCGAACAAGGAATGAACGCAATGCAGCTGCATACAAAATTTAAACACACAACCAAATTAAATACAATTCAAGGCAGCTTTGTGACCAGAAGAACGTTATGCATAAGCCTGGTGGGCAGGTGGGTCGGCAGGTGTGCCGAAAAATACCCAAGTATACATTTGGCCTGCTGCCTCTACTGAGTGGACGACTTCAACAACTCTGCGAGCCCATTTTTGAGCATATATTCCTTGTGACGAAGGTTGCCTCCCTGCCTCCCTGCCTCCCTCCCTCCCTCCCTTCCCCCCTAGATTCCATCCATGGAATCTATATTCCAGGCGTAGTGTATGCATTTCATTACAAATCCATGAAAGATTGTTGTTCCAGCTCTCCATGTGGGGAAGCGGATCTTCTCGGCTGCATGGCACCTGATAGTCTACGACAGCTACTACATGCACGCTGCGGATGGCAACGCCTTCACATAGAACGCAACCCTTGTTAACGTTGTCACAATGCGAATGGCACTAAATCACGCATTGCCTTGTTTTAAGCCATCAGTCCCCCCTAATATATAGCCATCACACCTCGTCGGGGCAGCAGATGTGCATCTGTACATGTTTTTCTTGTTCTTGTCTGGAGATAGGGCCATCGTATAATCGACAGAACCTAGAAATAGATTTATTTAAATCTATGGTATAGAATGGTCTATAGATCGTGCCATCGTGGTATGATAGATATTGCTGAAAATAAGTTATCTATAGGCACGCACTCCTCAATTGTTTTACAGCGTACTTCTAGTGCCCCCAACTGATGACGTTACGGCTCCTCACAAACCGCAGTCCGCCGCGTGACCTGATCCTTCACATACATATTGAGCTGTAATCGTGAGTACGGCAGAAACATTGATAATGGAGTACAAAGCCAATAATGCCATTCCTGCGTACTGCCATCCCCTTGCTGTGTGCGTCACAAGCAGCCCAGCTCCCTCCACACCGCCCCGCGCCAAACCCACCGCCGCCACTGGCCCGCTGGTGTTTTTGGAGACCAGGGTTAGTCCCTCATCCAGGTTACTGCTGAGTAGTGCCTCATTGACCGAGGCAGGAACTGGCTGCTTGGCGCAAAGTTCGCGCCGCTGACGATAACAATGGCTCCGGTCGATTTCTTGGTGTTTAAGCTCAACACCAACTCGCCCTTGGGCAGCACGCCTATACTGAGCGTTTCGTAGCCCGAGCCATCGAAGGTCGCCACAGTGCGCACGGTGCCATCCGCATCCACCACACGAAGGTTTACCTTGTCCTTTCCAGCTGAGTCCACCACGAGCACACGGCTGTTGGAGGCTGCATGGATAGCGTAAATGGACTTGAAGCGCGCCTTCATGCCCTTGCCATCCACCCCCGATCCATCCTCCTCCTCTTCCTTATCTCGCCCGTTTCCAGCCACCAGGCGCATCACCACAGGCGGCTCGGGGCAGTGAAGTTCACTGCCGTACGGCGTCATGTGGTAGATAGCGGTTGTCGAGGCCCCGACCATCATATTGGCCTCCACATCGTACGACAACGCTCGCCATTTAGGACCAAGCCCCAACACCCTGCCCCTGGCTTTCAGAGTGCAAACATGACCGGTCCAGATCAAGAGCACACGAAGCGAGCATTGCCCGTTGGAGTAATCTGAAACGTATATGCTTCCCTTCCCATCGGCCATCAGCGCAGTGATTTCCTGAAAGCGCGCCATCCAGCCACAGCCATCCTTGTTGCCGGACTCAGTCTCACAGCCAGCGACTAACGAGATCACGTTGTCACTGTCGAGGCGCTTAATGGCCGTCCCCTTCTCCACGAACAGTATGGAGTCTGTAGTGGGCTCATAGATAGGTAAGCACGCATCGCTCAGTTGCCCTGCAACCCGCAATTGTTCGTTGCTGAGCGAGTAGGTCCTTGAATTCTGCTGGCCGTCTGTCCCATGGCCGCCCTTTATTATCAACTCACGGATCTCGTCCTGTAAGAAAACAAGCGTCTCAAAGCCGTCGTTGCAGCCAAAACTTGAATTGCTGAGATTGCTTTCTCGTCGCTGCCGCACCCCAGTGGGCCCAGGCTTTGAGGCGCCCAGATCACCGATGTCGTCCCTCACGAATTCAATCGTCTGGAAGGCTTTGATGCTAACTTCACACGTGCTCACGCCGATGGCTTTCCGTGGCCGCACCACTACGCTGGCGCCCCGCTTAGGAACTTCCAAACATGTGGTGAGAAGAGACATACGTAATGACCAGTGAGAATCCTGTGACTATAACAGAATGAGAGCGGATAATTACAATGGTGCTGCAGGATGATGGGCTAGGAGGGGGAGATTGGTAAACCCAGGTGTCGCGTGCGCTGATTGGTGTAAGATCCCAAATTTCCCCCTTTTCATACAAATTTTTATTTTTACATTCAATCTGTGGAAGGATTACTGATGCAGTGGTCCAGTCCTGGTAGGGTAACCGTCGCGACAAACGCACTTTGCGCCGATTCACGCACGCAAGAGGTTGGGATAGTTATAAATGTTGAAGAAATAAAAGCCACCGTTCTTAGAAGCCTCCAATTTTCTTAAGTACACAGTCCAGCACAGTCTCAAAGTTTAATCTTAGACTAGCTATGCTGGAACAAATTCCTGACGTTTGCAACAAAGGTTGCACTGTACAGCATTCATAAGGACTTGGACCTGTGTATTGGATAAAAATTCTCACACCTGGCTGCCGTCCTTGGATGCAATCTTCCCAGCAGCCTTCTGTCCCCAAAAGCTCAGGAGTTTGAGTGTGGCCCTGGTATCGTCGACTCGATGCAATCGTACTGTGCTCGAGCTCCAACCTGCCCAGTGCCCAGCTCGTCCCTGTCGGGGACGCTTTCTGGGTGCTAGTCCTCATGTCCGATGGCAGCATCACGTTGTACCCCGAAGCACGGCAACAGCAGCTGGCTGGTGAACTTCCTGCCAGTTTTTGACTCAATATTCGTAATCATGCTGGATGAATTTAAGTAACAATAAGCGTACCCCTTTAGGAGACGAAGGCGGCCTCCGCCGCGAACGTAAGAAAACGCCGTTCCGCTGCAGAACAAACCACTCACATTAACAGATAATAAGTTTCTTGCAATATCGTGAAATATAGGGTGCGCGGCGGGGAGCGGTGACAACTCAATATTCCGCGTGCGTGAATAGGCCAAAATTGCGTTGTTTAGCCAACAACGGAAAAAAACGGTCCCCCTAACAAGGATGGAATCAGCAACAAGCAGTTTTACACACGCCCAGCGAGAACTGCAATAGTTTTGCAGGAAACCGGAAATAAGCACAGCAAGGGAAGATGCGACTTGTGGGGACACACATGGCCTCCGACTTCCGCTGTCATTGCTAACCGGCGCATAGCATCTTGGTCACTGGCCATTTGTTCTCTCTTTATCGGGCATCTGGAGTGCTGCGAGCGGCGTAGTGTGGGCGCTCGAAAAGCACACACAGTTAGATAACGGTGTCCTACAATAATGGCCTTTCCCTCAGGCACCCTTACAGGTGCCATCGTTGATGCTAGAACTTGGGAGGGAGACTCTAGCTTGCAAGGCGCGGTTGTAAGGCCTTCATGACGCCTTGGTTCCTGCTTGTCTCTTCATGTGTTCGTCTACTGGCCTAGATCTGATGCAACTCACTCACAAACCAGTCCGGAAATAAACCGGAGTCGATGCCCAATTCGGAATAAATATATTGCACTCTATGGCCATCACGTGGATGGTGATACACGAGGTAACTTTATCAAAAACTTTTGAAACTGTCATTAGCTGCATCTTAGTTAATGTGCTTGCGTCTAGTAGCCGCCATGCATTGCTCGCGCACACAGATACACATACACACACACACCATCAGTACACACGCGCGAAAGCACTCCACATGCCAGCATATGCACCTCGAGAGGCCTCCTCAGTGCTGATGGTGATGATGACCGGGGAATATAGTTTGCGTCGCCGGGTGTCAAGCTGATGTGGTATTAGTGGAATCTGAAATCCTCCAAACACACCGTAATTTGAATGTCGTTACAGCGGCGAGCCCTGCTAGGGATCTTCCGCGCATAACACTGCCGTATGTATGGGACTTGTGCGAAGCCAAGTCGCACAAAACCGTCAACCCATTAGCGACACACCTCTACTCAGTAATACGAAGGGGTAAAACCCATCTTGGACAAGAGAGGGCTCGGTACCGAATGGGTAAACATACATACATACGTACATACATACCATTCGTATAATCAGGAGAAACGGAAGTCTTTCAATCACCGTTAGGGTGATCGACCAGGCTGGTCGCCGCCCAGCGGCAGTTATATGGCAAGCAGATGAAGGACATTCCCGCGTTACTCCAAACTTCGGCAAGGGGTTTAACCGCTATGTGCATGTGCGCAATAACACTCGTCCGCTAGATCTAGCACACAAGGACACGACTCCCAAAAAAACGAAAAAAAAACATTTCTATAGCACTGCCTTGCCTGGTCCTCCCTTCAAAATAGGGCCCCTCTGCTGGACTTCCCCTCTCCTTTATAGCCGTCCGGCCGGAACATGCACATGCTATCGTGTTGCAGGAGGGGCGCCCAGGCACCAGAACACTGACATATTACCGCCCGTAGAACACGAGCATAACATGTTATCGTGCTATGCCTAAACAGGAAATACCTGAACACCAGCAGCACCCCGTGAAACAGCTAACCACGAGAACAGAGGGACAATTTTTATGATGATACCAAAGCACTCAACTAGCTACAGCGTAACATTCAACCTGTCTACCTGCCCTTTTTTGACACTTCATTCACATTCATGCATACAAGCGCACTCTCAGCGTATAACCCCGGCGACGGCAATCACGTCGGGTGGACCAAGCCTATTTAGGAAATAGGCTCCGCGCGCTCCATATCGCTGCCCCCGTTGTTACATCTGCAAGTGTCAACCCAAGTGCTTTGTGTGCTGACTTGCCTTATAGACTATAATGTAGCCCAATGCGTTGGCCGCCACGAGCCGTTGCGGCATGTCCCCCTCGCGTGGGACCCGCGGGTGGTTCCCAACCCACTTCAACACGACGTGCCGTCAAGCATGATCACTGTCTGCATCACTCAAGTTATGAAGCACCCAGAGTTACAAAGCCATCTGCGGGCCTACTGACCACGTGGTCATGGCGGGCTGTGTTGTTGGGAGGCTCAGCAGCCGTGCGTGGTCTCATTATTGGGATGTGGGACCCGATCACCATCCGGACACCATACATCCGTACGCTCAATGGGCTCCGTTTGCATCACCAGCCAAGCACCTTCTGTCCGCAACCTCATGGTCTATAACGACCATAACCTTGCCATCGTCGCTCATTTAATGCCTACGCTAGCTCAGATCGGCAAGTGACAGACATGCGGAAACACACAAACGACCCACTTGCCGAATCCAAAAAAAAACATGAAAAACAGAAATTGAAAGCAGCATGCTATTTAGAAGGTTACGCACAATCTGTTTTGGTATTTAGTAGGCCGAGGATGGCAGGTTTGCAATTTTGCGTTGGGGTTCCGAAATTGCGCCTTCAGGGCTTCCCGTCGCGACCCCAAGCGGGAACTTCCTTCCGGTGTGCTTAAGGGAGGAGTGCAGGAGAGCCATTCTGGAGGATTCGTCTTAGAGAGTGGGATGACTAAGAGGAGCAGCGCGAAATGGGTTCTCCTCATCGATTGCCAAAGAAGAACTGTGCCACGAGCCATGCGGCCACAACCATGAGGAAGATGGGCAGCAGGCTGAACGCCGGCCTGCGTGGCGAATGGATGAACGTGCAGGGGACGACGGAGCGAGCGTGAGCACAGCGGGCTGAGGAATGCCCGCGCGTGGGACATGGCAAAGCCGGCATATGCATATGGAATGCGGTGCAACCTGGATTTTCGGAGGAGTGCGAGGCTGGCGGAAGAGCAACGAGCCCGCTTCGGGTTGGGAGTCGGCGGGTTGCGCAATAAACGCGAGAGCGCACCCAATTCGTGAAACACATAATGGCCTGGCTAGGTTGTAACGATCAGCGAGGCGAGCCATTTTCTGTGAAGTGCAGGGTCCTGCGTGGCGATGGGTCCGATTTCTTCGCTGTCCGCATGCACACACCCTGAAGTGTCGTGTCAGCCCTTATTGACCGTCTGGGAAATGAAAGAACTTCCTTTCACCAGGTGTACCACGAAGAGGTTTTGAACTTGAACCGCAACACTGTTGCAGTGTTGCAGGTGTATGCAAGAGGCGACAGCGGCATCACCTGTACAAGCCTACGTTGGTTTACTGTAGGACGCAGCACCAGTACCTTTCCTCCTCGCCCTCCCAAGGAAATCGAGACGCCTCTGGATCCCGAATGATCGCTGTTCGTGCATTGGTGTTGACGACGTGTCCCTCCGGCGACAGAATCACCAGCGTTGGGATGCCCATGACACTGAAGCGGCGCCCGAGACCCGATCGGTAGGCTGTTTCTGTGTACGGAATCGCCATCCATGGCATCTCGCCATAATAGTTCTGCGATGGTGCCGACTTCATAGCTTGCGAACGGTTACACTTGAAACGATGACTATCGAGCCACTCACGTCAAATTCTTGTTGAGACTGGTCGCTCGAGACGAAAACAATTTCGAAAGGTTTCCCCAAAGCTGTGAGCATGAGGTACGTTTTCCGAAGCAGCGGAGTGAAGGCCCGGCAAGGCGGGCACCTGCAGCAAAACGCCTAGCTGAAAGGACAGCGCACCTCTACTTGTAATCCATTAGCAATATGTCGGGGTAAGGGCCCTTACCAGTGAGCACTGAAGTAGACGCCTACATACTTCCCATCCAACTCCGTTACAGGAACCTCAGCTGGCCTCCCGTCACGCTTAGCTATAAGACGTTGCCCGAAAATGTTGGAAAATTCTACGCGTGTAGGAGCATCATCCGCCATGGCTTCACACAACAAAGCGATAAGTATTTGACGCAATAATGCTGAACCTGCCAGGCGACCTTAGGACCCTCATAAAAGTAAAATATAAGTCGCAAATGCGAATTCGGAGAAACGCAGAACTCGGAAGTTCCGTTACCCACGTGCAAGTGGGTAGTTCGCCGGTTAAGCAGCTTTTCCGTACATCTGCCGGTCCTGTAATTTTTTGACCGCGCGTCGGTTTCGGAATTTCGGCACCGCACGAACTTTCAGAAGATTGTGCCGTTGTAGGGCCCAGTTTTCCCTCGTCTGCATTATGCAAGTGCGTATGTCAGGCGTGCATACATCCCACGTCGCCCTACCGTTCCCTCCGGTTGAAGGGCCTCTCCACGGGGCCTATCAACTTTGGTCTTCATATTTTGCAAGCAGCGGGAAGCAAGGTTGCAAGCTGCGCCGTTGCTCTGCCCAGTCTTTCCCTATATAAGCCTATAATCCCGTAATCCCATGATTAGCATTGCAAGTCGTATACACGTACGACAGGACGTTGCGTTGTCGCAAATCCTGTGCTAGGTATTACACTCTGGGATTCAATCAAGAAATAATGTCCGAGCCGACCGAAATTGTTAAACTGATGCACACCGAGGCAATACATACTTCCATTTCTCTCCCAATTGGGCCTTCAGAGGCACGCAGCTCATGGCTGGCACTTCGATCATTATTGTGATTTCAGGCGTTCTAATTTCAGTTGTCTCCCTAGGTCGCCCGGGAGACATACAGCCGAGAGTTGTTATAAACCCTGGTATTTTACTTCTTAATATGGGCTTACGTTTTTTTCCTCAAACCCTCAAAATTTAACTACACAGATGAAAATACCTTAAGGTGGAGCGACACCAGCGTAGGATCAGCGCAAGCAGGACCAAAAATCCGTCCATCCGGCTGTTCGTGGCCGCCATCGCCCATGTCGCACCATACCAGGAAATTACAAATATTTTAACGAAATGCCCACGAACGAAACGAGATGTCTATTGGGGAAGTCCTTCAACTCCATCCCCCCCCAGCTGCGTGCTCTATCTCTGCTTTCTTTTTTTGTTGCAGCGCACGTGCAACACGCCTATATATGTGACCAGCTGTTACTGGTCACATAACAACCGGTGATCCCAGAGAGGCTTCAGCCTCCCATTCGCCGCCTTTCCTTACACTCCCCTCCATTTGTGCTCGGTATGATAACCCTCACCGAACTATCCAGGAATAGGACGCACAGCCCGGCAGGGCCCTCTCGTTCACATTCCTATCATACATTCTATCTTTCTGTATTGCACTTTATGCGAACTTAGGCGTTACCTATGATACACTTCCGTATTCGTGTAATCTCAATAATTGAAAACCAGCTCCTAACCCAAGGGGACAAAACGTTGAACGACAGCAACTAGTGGAAAACCCCTATAGAGGGTAAAGGGGAATAAACATAACACAAATGGCGCGTCTGCTGAACGTGTCACCGGCGAGACACGCCCAGCACATCACCTCCAACAACTCCATTGTAAGGCTCGCCGTATGAGCTACCGAATTACTAGATTCAGATTCCGGTTCATGTTAACCTAGATAACTCGTCGTTCTGGTCCCCGGGACCCTAATAGGCAAGCGCACGATGGCTGCAAAAGAGTTCCTGTGTTTAATACCGTACAACTCGTACTGTCGTACTTTTACGAACCCATTGTCGTGGCTAGGTGAACACTAAAATCTTGGATTACCAGCCGGTAAGCCGCTGTTGAACACCTAGTTAGGAGCTAATGGCTGCCGCTGGCCCACGAGCGAGAGACGCACATATCTCTAGGCCGCGTCTGGGTTCCGGTGCCCTGCGCGCCCTCTGACTTCTGAGGAAAAACAACATGCCGTACAATGCGGAATATGATGCTTGCATCTGCGGATAAGCCGGGGGGCCCGCGGATATGTGCAGCGTACACAACTATCTCACAAGCATATCGCCATATGCTCAACGTAGAGTACACTAAAAACTGGAGACACACAGACGCATGCGCTGTACAAAGCCGTACATACAGGGGGTGCATACATGCACTGGCTAATAAACTAGATTCATTGGCTAGAACACAAAAAGATAAGCACAGACGTGAGCTGCGGTGCGCTACGCGCACGTGGTCCTGGAAATTGTGCGAGTGCGGCTCCGGAACCGGCCTGAAAACCCCGGATTCCCCTGTCGTACTTGCATTGCTCTTGTACTGCTCTATAGGGTTTATAGGGCAAGCTAAGGCTAAGGGCTAACAAGAAAGCCAGCAAGCAAGCGGGCGTTGGGGCGGCTTAGTTATTGCACCGACACACACGCACGCTCCCTCAGCAGGAGCTTCTCTTCCCTCCCTGCGCACACGCGATGCAAAACACCGCTCCCGACACACTTCTAAATCCCCCCTAAAAACACGTTCCAAAAGACACGCGAATGCGCACATGCCCTAGGTGTGTCTAGGAGCCCCTCTCTCCCCCCCTTCCGTGTGTGGCCCAGCTCGCCGCGGTCGCCAGAGACCGCGCAGAGCAGCGCGCACAGGAAGAGAGGAAAATAAGGAGGAGAGGAAAATAAGGAGGAGGAGAAAAAATGAGGAACATCGGACAAACTGAAGAGAGAGATAACGGCCGGCCGATCGTGCAACAAATAATGCCTTCTTAGCGCTACAGAAGGCCGAACAGCAGTTCGGCTCTCAGCCGGCAATTGGCCCGACACCAGCTCCGCCGTTCTCGGCCATGATGAAACCTGATTGGTCTTCTTTCAGGCCGGGGGGGTACAATTTCGGGAACGAGAGGAGACGAAACAAAATGCTGCCCGCGGGCCCTGGAGCTCGGCTCTGCCTGGCTCATACCACCATCGGGCCCACATCGCCATCCAAATAACTCCAACAACTCCCCTACAGGTACACAATCAAACACGCTTTTTTGCAAGATCGCAAACGCTGCTCCAGGGGGGGTAGTGTGGTGATACAACGCTCGGCGGTACGGCAACCGAACGCATTTCTTTTCGTACACCGTACAACATAACGAATGTGTACAACTCCGCTTATGCAACGGCAATCGGTTCAACGCTTAGGCGTACAAGAAGCATCAAAAGCAATAAGCTGCTACGGAACCCACCGCGACCGGACGTTGTTTTGTCTCTCTAAATTTTCATGTGTTGGGGGACGCTGCACAGGTCGATAAAACCGACGGGTCGACGATGCCTCCTCATGCGACAAAGAACAGGAGGATCAGTCAACACAACCCAACCTCTTAGGAGCTCAGACGGCCCTTAGAGGCCATCTCTTAGGAGCTCAGACGGCCCTTAGAGGCCATCTCTTAGGAGCTCAGACGGCCCTTAGAGGCCATCTCTTGGGAGCTCAAGACGGCGTTCAGACGCTGTCCTCGCGGCGGGCATCCCGAACCGCTTCAGCTCGCCTCTCCAAACCACGACTGCCCCGTACCCCACCCTACCTTTCCTCACTACTCTACGTCCTACTACGCCACCATCGCCACAGGATCAGCACCAGTACGACTCCCTACCACCATGACTACCACCATGACTACATGAACACCCACCATCACGGCACACCACCCACCATCAGGACACACTGCATGGCACCATCAACGCCGTACATTAGTACGGCGTTCCTCCTGCAGCTTCTCTCCTCCTCCGCAATCCACTACACCCAAACCTCCTCCAGTCAGACCCCGAGTGGCCCCCCAGTGGCATTAAATAAAAGTAAATAACCGGGGTGCCCCATTCTGCGCCCGGCCGCCCGCTCTCTACAAACCTCCCAGCCCCTCCCTGCCGCCCGCAGCTGGCACCCGAGATGCGAGATGCAGGCGGCCGGCCGCGCTCGTGCCGGGATACTCAAAAGAGTTGTACTCCCCATGAGATGAGAACAAAAGGCCAGATATTTCCAGATATTCCGCCCCGTCCCCCGTATGATGGGGACTACTTTACTTCACGCCTCCACTCTTTAATTTGCGGCTGGGCCCGCCAAGGCTGAGAGAGCAGCCTTGAGGAGCTTCCGCAGCCACTTTCCCGTGGGAACGCCTCTCTCCTTCTTCCCCTCACCTTCTTCCCCTTTTTCCGCAGACCAGGCAAGTTTGTCCTTTCTTCTCCTTCTCTCCATCTCTTCTCCTTCTCTCCATCTCTTCGGCTTGCTCCCCTTTCCCCCCCTCTTCCGTCTCATCTTCTTCTTTCCTTTGGCTTCTTCCCCCACACCTCCAGTGCTCCTCCGCACCCGCTAACCCAAGGGGGACCCCGTCGCCTCGGCCGCGTCACTCCAGCCGGATTTGCTTCCGGGTTATGTCTCGCCTCGCGCCACAGCAGCCGCGACATGAAAGCCTCTCTCTTTGTCTCTCAACCCCATGCCGTGTGCCTGCACATCCCCACGTAATGCCTGGACCCACCTCAGCCCGCAGCCCCTAGCTCAAATACATACAGCCACATTCCGCTAAAAGGTAAAATATGCTGTCGCCTGCACTGGGGATGAGAAACGACCTGGCAGCCGTCACACACGCGCGCCATGCCGGTGGTGCATTATAGATCCTGCAAAACCTTCCCCACACAAATGCAAAAACATGCGGAAAAACTGAGGAAAAATGGCCTCTGTGCGGAGGGCTAGGATGCAAATGAAGCCCCGGTTGGGAATCGATCCTGTGTGCGGGGCCTGATCCGCTACTGGCTGAGAGGGTTAAAAGAAGAAAGCCGAATAATGATGCTGCCGTACGCATGCCGAAACTTAACTCCTACAACACATACAACAAAGAAATTCAGGTATCGACCGCTTTTTGTGTCCCCGTAGCATACCATATCATACCATATGACATCACATCAAATCATAATTGGGCCTCCGACGCCGCGCGCCGCAACCTGGAGGATGACTCCACGCGCACCAGCGGGCGCCCGCTGAACCGCAGTACGACAACCGAGATGTTGTCGTGACTGCCCAGCTTGAGCGCCGTGCGGCAGAGCGCCTCCGCCGCAGCGGCGGCGCTACAACCGTCAGCCAGCCATCGGCGGACCTGCAGCAAGTTAAAATAGTTTCAGTTAGTTGGCCTGGCAGTTGAAACGGAGCCTCTGGGCGTTGGGAGTTGCGTTCCGTTGGCCATCACAGTCCTATATCACGGTCCTCAACAATTTGCCTTTGCTTTTGGTCTTTATACATATTTTCTCGCATGCCGCGCATGAGCAGGCAGACAGATGGACACTGCTGGACGGCTGCTGGACGGCGCTTGGCACTGCTCAAAACTGCCAATTCTACGCAAAACACACACGCTAAAAAGGCGTACACGCATGCACGCGCATCCTGCCGTTGGATATGTCCCACATCGAGCTGGAGGGGATAGTGGCCCCTCACGCCCCTCTCCCCCGACAAGGAGGGTAGTGCTTCGGCGGGGGTGCTCATTCCCGTTGGGGTATACGGTTAGAGATGCCCCTGGCCAGTGTCAGGCCCGGTCACATACTTGGAAGCTTCGCACACACAAACAAAACACACATACATAAAAACATACACGTACAAACACATACACACATACAAACACACACACGTACTCACGTAACGGCAGGCCTCTACGTTCCGCATGACGTCCCACAACCCGTCACAGCCGCAAATCAGAAACTCCGAGTCTTGACTGATCTCGTAGTAGAACAAATCCTGTGTGGGGATTTTGATGTGTGCGTTGAGAGTGTGTTGAGAGAGAGTGTGTTGAGAGAGAGTGTGTTGAGAGAGAGTGTGTGTTGAGAGAGAGTGTGTTGAGAGAGAGTGTGTTGAGAGAGAGTGTGTTGAGAGAGAGTGTGTTGAGAGAGAGTGTGTTGAGAGAGAGTGTGTTGAGAGAGTGTGTGTTGAGAGAGAGTGTGTTGAGAGAGAGTGTGTTGAGAGAGAGTGTGTTGAGAGAGAGTGTGTTGAGAGAGAGTGTGTTGAGAGAGAGTGTGTTGAGAGAGTGTGTGTTGAGAGAGAGTGTGTTGAGAGAGAGTGTGTTGAGAGAGAGTGTGTTGAGAGAGAGTGTGTTGAGAGAGAGTGTGTTGAGAGAGAGTGTGTTGAGAGAGTGTGTGTTGAGAGAGAGTGTGTTGAGAGAGAGTGTGTTGAGAAAGAGTGTGTTGAGAGAGAGAGTGTTGGGAGAGTGTGTGTTGAGAGAGAGTGTGTTGAGAGAGAGTGTGTTGAGAAAGAGTGTGTTGGAGAGAGTGTGTGTTGAGAGAGAGTGTGTTGGGAGAGTGTGTGTTGAGAGAGAGTGTGTTGAGAGAGAGTGTGTTGAGAGAGAGTGTGTTGAGAGAGAGAGAGAGCGTGTGTGTGTGTGTGTGTTGAGAGCCAGGTGCCGGGGCGGTTGGGTGGGTTAGTGGGACAGAGGTCAGCTTACCGGCCTTACCTGCCTCACGTGCACAGGCCGGCAGGCCGGCAGGCAGGTAGGCAGGTAGGGGTGTTAGGGTTCACGAGGCGCTCACGGAATCAAGCGGGGGCTTACGAAGGGGAGTGAGTGAGAGAGAATACAAAGAGGCGCTGGTTGTGGCGGTGGTCAACGGTGGGTCAACAGTAAATGAACGGTGCCATTTGAAACTCTGCCGTACATACAAAAGCGTTACCGGTGCGCCGCACAGATCTTCTTTACCCTTACGACAGTTCGTCATTTTATTTCACGGGACGTGTTGGTCCCGTTTCTCATCACGACCATTTGTTACAGACAGACAGGCAGACAGACAGACAGACGGACTGACTGACCGGATCCGGAATGAGTACACCCGCGGCGGAGCTGCACGCGCCCGCGCTGACTTCGGATAGGGCAGCTCCGGAACCAAACATGCTAGAGCTGCGGCGGCGGCGGCCGCCGCCGTCAGGGATGGTGGCGGCGGCTACGGCCGCTGTGGCGCCGCCGCGGGGAGTAGTGGCGGCCGTGCTGTCCGCCGGGGTTGTAACATCGGGGGGCGTCGACGGCGCAGGCGGTGTCTGGATACCCGCCGCCGCCGCCGCCAGCTCCGCCGACACGGATTGTACGAACACGGAGTCCCGCGTCCATGCGCTGAACGTCACGGCTGTCGCCAGTACGGGGCCGCCGTCGCCACTTTCGCGGCGGCCGCCGCTGCCTCCGGAGGAGGCAACGGCCACGCCAGACAGGGCGGCAGCGGCCTGAGCGACAGTTCGAATGAAATCCCGTACTAGTTCACTATCGCCATCGCAACCTCTGCCGCAACCGCCTCCGCTGCTGCTGCCAGCAGCGGCGTCCGCCGACCGCACGCCGAGGAATGTATTCCCGTCGTCCTCCTCCCCCGCGCCGCCGCCGGCACCGCCACTGCTGCCTGCCCCAATGCCCTCCAAACCACTACTGCTACTGCCTCTCTCCTCCAGCGGCGACAATCGGCAGTAGCCGCCGCCGCCGAGGAGGCCTCGAGAAAACGGCAACGAAGGGCTCGCGTTGTGATCTCGTACACGTCCGCCGCCGCCGCTGCCGCTGCGGCGGTGGCTGTAGTGCTGTACACCAGCTGTCAGCCATGTCCCGCCGCCGCTGCCGCCGCCTGGTCCTATGCCGCCGACCGACGGGCTCGGAGGCAGCGGCGGCAAGCCTAGGCTGTGACCAAATCCGCCAATAGGCTGAACGTTCGTATATCCAGTTCCGGATCCAGGCCGCGATCCCGGGCTGGATCCGGGTGCCGAACCGTTGTCGCGCGCTACAGCGCCGCCGCCAGCGGCAGTAGCAGCATTGGCGGTGCTGGCGTAAGCATCGGTGGCGGAAGTAGCGGACGGCTGGGAGCTTTCCGGACTGCTACTGCCGTCGGCCGGCAGCAAGGCGGCGGCCGCCACCGCTGCTAGAACGGCGGGCGACGGCGGGGGCGGTGCAGATGGGCCCTGCCGCCACGGGCTTGCAAATGGAAGCGACGTCCCTGCTCCGCTGCCACTGCTACAGCCCAGACTTCCGCTACCGCCGCTTGGCGGCCGGGGTGGCTTTGGACTGAGCCCCTGCTGCTGCTGCTGCTGCTGCTGCGATGTTCGTACAGAGCTGCCGGAAACGCCCGTGCTAATACGCGGAAGGTCCGGCAGCGGCGGCGGCGGTACGGCTCCCAGCTGCTCCGAGCCACCGCCGCTGACGCCCGTCGGCGAGTCGTACGGCATACGGTGGTCTTCTGGCGTCGACGGAGAAGCATCCGGCTGGACCTGGCCCAGCGCTCCTGGCATGGCCGTTGGAGTATGGTCGTTATTGCCGTTAAGACGGTTGAGGTTGACTTCCCCCACCTTGATGGGCTCGGTTGTTCCATGTTGACCTGGCTGCAGTTGCTGTTGGTTATGGTTGTTAGTGCGGTTTTGGTAGTTGTGGTGGTTGGGCCCTGGAAATGATGTCAGGATGGACTGGTCGCTGCAGCTCTCGAATCTGCAGCCCGCGGTGCTCTGCGCACGGGTAAGAGTACCGACAAACATCCAAAGGGGCGGAGGGATGCATCACCACCGATCACAATGAGGAGCACGGTTTTAAGATTTGTAGCTGTTTCCTTGACGCCACAACATATGTTTGCCGTACAAAAATTACCTATCCGTTGCAAGGAAACCTCCCTCCGTACCACGCCGTATTCGCAAACAAGAAAGGGGATCCCACGTTGCTCAGAGCTGTAGCTCGTATCGTGGCTACGTTACGGCCATAAAACGTTTCCTTCAAATTCGTTAATGTAACGTTGTAACAGGAAGGGGCAACCCTTTGCTATACAGCACCGGCACAAACGAGCTTTGAAAGAAGATCGCAACGGACGCTAACGGAAATAACGAACCCAAACCACATAGCACTCCAGCCATGTCACTGCATATACGTATACAAACGTGCTTGACGACTGTGCTGGCAATTATTGGTCACAAGCCAGTCCGTGTACGACAGCTGTACGGCCGTACCTGTTGCGAGTTATACAGCTGGTGTTGACCTTGGCCCTGGCGCCGTTGTTGGTGCTGTCGGTTTGTTTGGTTGTGCGTTGGTAGTTGCTGGTTGTTAAAGCCATGACCCGCACCTAACCGCTGTTGCTGCTGCTGTAGCTGTAGTTGAGGTTGCGACTGACTTTGGTAACTTGCTGGGGGCTGGTGTTGCGCGCCGCCGTGTTGTTGGTGATGGCGGGGGAGGCGGTGATTATCCAGTTGATCTTGATCTTGATAATGATGATGATGATGATGATGATGATGATGATGTCGTTGGTGGTGCTGCTGCTGGTGCTGGTGCTGGTGCTGCTGATGGTGGTGATGAACTTGCAGTCCCAACCCAGCTGGGAGGTTCTCGTTCATCGTTGCCCTCACCCCCCCCAGCTCTTCAAGCCCCGCGGAAACTGATCCGGAAACTGAACCCGGCGCCGATCCGTAACGGTGCCGCTGCTGCTGCTGCTGCTGCGTTGTCTGTCCCTGCCCCTGCCGGTTCTGATGCTGCTGCTGCTGATGATGATGATGAGGAGGAGGAGGAGGATACGGGTACTGATGTCGCAATGCCCACTCCCCACTTCCAGCACTTCCGTTGCGACTGCCGCCAACCGCCCCGGCGGAAAGGTCACTGGCGCTGATCCGTACGGCAGCGCCGCCGGCGCCGGCGCCGCCGCTGCCGGTGGAGTGCCTTGGGCCGCGGCTTCCGCGGCTGGGAGGGCGTTGTGCGGCGTGTGGGTGTTGCATGTGCTGGTGGGGTGGGTGGTAGGGGCTCCACCAGCTGCTGCCCCTGCCGCTGAGGGAGCGGTCTTTCAGGTGCGCACACCCCAGGTTGCGGCTGACGGCGATGTCGGAACAGGATCCATCGGGGGCAGTAACCTGCAGATGAGGGTGGTTTGGAGCGGTTGAAGAAGTTAAAAGCGGTTGGAACGGTTGGGTTTCGGGGTAAGCTTCCACTATCGAGTTATGGATAAGTTGGATTGGATCGGGGGGTCAGTAGCAGACCGTGTCCGGTGCGGTTACGGCGATGTAGAGGAAAGAGTGGGATCCGCCGTTGGAACGCGACTGTCGTACATTCCGTTGTTATTACAGTTACGTAGTGCGTAATGGACAGTCAGTACACATGCGCCGAGTCCGAGTCCAAGTAAGGTAAATCCTGGAGTTCGCAACCACCACAACCACCATAACCACAACCACTTATCCCCAACCCGGACGACAGGTTCCTGTCCCCACCTGCAGGTACCCGTCGGAGCTGAGCTGCACCCCCAGCGACAGCAACCTCTGCCGCTCCACAAGGGCCGCCCCGCACACCGCATCCGCCGCATCAGCCCGTCCCGTACCCGCCTTGTGATCCACAGTAAGCTGCCTGAAGGGCACAAGGGGGGGCG
>NW_003307571.1:921154-955023 GCF_000143455.1 Volvox carteri f. nagariensis | reverse complement strand
TGTGTATATGTGTGTATATGTGTGTATATGTGTGTATATGTGTGTATATGTGTGTATATGTGTGTATATGTGTGCATATGTGTGTGTGTGTGTCATAACGAGCGCCCCGAAAGAGGGCGATGGGGGGAACCAAAGGGCCATGAGGGCCGAAGGCTGTCCAAAGCAAGCAGTATTTGCACTTCTGCGTTCCGGACTGGCTCCAGTGGTTTCGGAGGGGGCTGTGGATGTCATGTGCCAGTGCCAGTGCAACTGTCTGTCTGTATGTATGTATGTATGTATGTCTGTCTGTCTGTCTGTCTGTCTGTATGTATGTACGAGGAAATGTGGGTCCCCTCATGCGCCGCAACCTAAGCTCACTGACCTGGCCTCTCCGTCGTCGCACACCACTGCCCGGCAGTCGCCCACATTGGCCAGCCACAGACTGGGCCCCAGCATCAGCGCCACCAGCGCCGTACTGCCGCTGTGGCAGTCCTGCGCGGGACAGCGGCGGGAGGGCCCGGAAGCGCCCGGATGGACCCGGAAGGGCAGCGAGTCGTAATGAGCAGGAACAAGCGTTTTTTAAAGAGACGACTGCTTGCCGACGGGGACGGGGACGGGGGAATCATCAACCACCGACGAGGAGGAAAGGGCGGCGGGTCGGGGGGGGTGAGGTGGTGTTAGGAAGATGGAGCCCGGCCCACTGGCCTAGTGGCTCAGGTGAAGTCCAGTCCGCGACCAGCGACTCCAGGTGTCGAGGGGCACTGAGGGATAGGGTCAACAGAATGCAAGCTCAAGGCCCGGTGAAACCGTTGCGCCAGCTCAAAACAGCCAACGACCAACTCGCACCTGGTCCATGAGCTCCCGCTCGCACCGCAGCAGTGCGTTGCGCAGCGCCGCGGGCGGATCTGGCGGTTGACATCCGCACCCGCTGTCGTACGCAGCCAGAGATGTCCGCCGCCGCTCCTCCGCCGCCGAATGGAACAACGGCGGCGCCCACGGCGGGGTGCCTTCGTCCCCGTCGCCGTACAGGCCCTCCTCATTGCCGTCATACTCCCCATCACCATCATTATCAACGTCGACCGCCGCAGGCCACTCGTCCAAGCAGTACGATGACGACGCGTCAGGTGGGTCCCAGTCGTACGACGCTCCCTGTCCCCCTGTACGGAACTCCATGCTGACGCTAGATGACACCCGGGGAGCGCCCGCCGTCATCGTCATCGCGGTAACCTCCTCCGGCTCCGAACCCCGTACAGCCACCGTTGCCGTTCCGTACACTCCGCCTGCCGCCGCCACATCTCGTCCCCTCGCATCCGCCCCCACTGTGGGTACCGCCGCCGCCGCCGCCGCCATATCCGCCGCCGTTCCGCTGACTCCCTCCGTCGGCGAACACCCGGGTCCCGCCGGTGCGGGTACGACAGCTTCGCTGCGATCCACCGATAGAAAATGGGCTGTTGCAACGTCCCCCGCCGCACAGGCCACAGCTGCCCCGCTACTGCTGCAGCGGCTACTGCTGACACCCACTGGAGGCATTGCCGCTGCAGCAGCTGTAGCTGTAGTGTCAAGCACAGCCCCGTTGACTGCGGACGAAGACGCAGCGGCTTTACTTGCAGCAGTGGCTGCAGCCGCCGCCGCGGCTGCAGCAGCCGCAGTAGGAGAGGCAGGCGCTGCGGTAGCACCCTCCGCCAACACACCGTCACACCCAGGGTTACGGTAGTTTGCGGTGACGGCAGCCGAAAACATGGTCAGCATCGCACATTCCGGTAGCTTCTGCTGTTGGTCTTGCTGCAGAACCTCCTGCTCTTTCTGCTGCTGCTGCTGCTGCTGTTGTTGCTCAACGTCGGCTGCAACCTGAGTGTCTACGCCCGCGGCCTGACTTTGCTGTTGCTCCTGCGATTGCTGCTGTCCTGGGCATTGCTGCTGTTGCTGTTGTTGCTGCTGTTGCTGCTGTTGATACCGGGCATGCGGCGGCTGGTAGGCTCGGGGCTGTGGAGGGCTGCTATGTTGTTGGTGTTGGTGGTTGTCCTGTTGGTGGTTATGGTTGTTGTGGTGTTGGTGCTGGTGTTGGTGCTGGTGCTGATGTTGGTGCTGATGTTGGTGCTGGTGATGTTGGTTAAAACGCTGTTGTGTGGACGAGGGCACCTCCAAAATGGCGGGACATCCGATTTGTAGCGCCACCTCCTCTAACACGTGACGAGCCAGATTAGCCTGTAGCAGTAGCAGTAGCAACAGCCTCAGTAGCTGCAGCAGTAGCAGTAACAGCCAGAGTATTATTGGTAGTGGTAATGATCAGCACCCCAAGGGGCACAAGGCTGTCCTCCCCAAGGTCTAATAGCAGGAGGATTAGAATGCCGAAACAACAATATCCAAACAACGGACACACTGCAAAACACCCAGAGTACGCCGCACATCACGCACATCACGCACGTCGTAGCGCGTCATGTTTTGGTCCAGGAGAGAGTGGCAGTACCGCCATGGCCGCCTCCGCCTTGCCGTCTGTCCGTACGCGTACGGCAGCATCGAGGTCCGCAGGTACGACACAACTCACTTCCAGAAATGACACCGCGCCGCTGCCAGCATGGCCATCCAGGACAGCGATCAGCACCGCCCTTCGGCAGCCGCTGAAGTGTGGGTGGTACGACAAGTCGTACGTCAGCACCCGATCCTCCATCCTAGACGATACTCCCTGAGAGGGCACCGGTGGTTTCGGAGTTGGGGTTTCTGTTCCATGTCCGGGAGGACCAGGCAATATCTTGAAATGCATAGTATTAAAACTAGTCATGAGATCCAGCCGTTTTGGTTTACACCAACCAGTGAGGGCAGCCGGGGCCGTTGCGTGGATGACCCCCTTCAAGTCAGTTCGGACAGACATGCGTTGCGGAATTGCATCTTGAAATTACAGCAGCAGCGACAGCAGCAGCAGTAGCAGCGGCGGCAGCAGCAGTAGTAGTAGCTAGGAGGACAAACGTCAAGCACCACGCGAGGAGAACGTCAAATCACGTACGTAATGCCAACCAAGACCAGCGGATTGTTCGCCCGGTGGCGGCGCCATCGAAGCGAGTAGGAAGAAACTGACCTGTAAAGCGAAACAGCCCATGTCGTACTGCAGGTCCGGACTTCCGGCGACCAGGCTGATCTGCACAGTCAAAACAGATAAGGGGTAAGCTGCCAGTCCGTCTGTCCGTCTATTCGTCTGTCCGCCTGTTCATCTGTTCGTCCCTCTGTCTGTCTGTCAAGCTGTCTGTCCGGCCGTCAGTCGCTTTGTCCTCTCAGCCTGAACCCGCCACATTCCCATTGAGTCGACTAGTCACCAAGTCAGGCAAAACGGCGTGGGTTGTTGACTCACAACAACATCAATTCTCCAATTCACCAGGACTTTGCAAAGCAAACTACGTGACCAACCGCCAACGGTCAACGGTAAAACGAAACCAAACTGAACACGAGAATGTGAAATCGGCAGCCCCGTTCAGCTGCCAAAAAAACCATTACGCCCTTGGGACAAAAAGGCCGCTGTCCTCCACCAGCCTCATCTTTCAATCCACGCTGCTCCGTCATCCACAAACCCCATCCCGAACCTCTCCCCCCCTTTTCCCCCCCTCCTTCCCCCACGGCTCCTCTTCCCCATGTGCACCCGCGTGAGGCCCACACGCCAGAGGTCCGCTGCCGCCCCAGCCTACCTGCTTCGGCACGATAATCCGCTCCTCCCCCACCTCCTGGCCCTCCTCCCCCTCCGCGTCGTTAAGGAACACCGCATGGGAGCGGACACGGGGGATGCCGCCGCCGCTGCCGCTGGCTCCAGCCCTAAGTCCTCCTCGCTCACTCCCCCGCTCCTGGCCTGCGATGACTAGCGGCGACGACTGCGTGTCGACGGACGCGGCGCCGCTGTCCGAGGCCGCCAAGCTGCTCACCTGCGTGGCGTGGTGGGGAAGAAAGTGGAAGGCGCGAAGTAAGGGAGGGAGGTGGATGATGATCAGGAGGAGACGCGGGGGATGAGGAGGAGGAATGGAGGAGGGGAGGAACTCTCTTAACTGGCTTTTTCTGGAGGTTAGGAAGGAAAGGGCAGAAGGAAGAAAAAGATTGAAGAAAGCAAAACAGGATGAAGAAGGTGCTGCGTGGAAGGTGAGCGTGGCGGATTGACTGGGGCTGCCCGTGAATAGCCGCTGCCCTGGGATTCGGAGGCTGACGTGGCAGGCAGGCGGCGTCTTCAGCACAGTTGCCAGATAGGAGTATGCGTATCTAGTCGCAAGCAATAAGAAACCATCAATCTGCAGGGAATGGTTTGGACTGCGGGTTGCAGTGAAAACCGACTGATTTCGTCACTTCCGCAACTAGGCACAGTCACGTTTTCCTCTTTGGGGTCAATGTGGGTTGCTGCTATCTCAGAAGTTTCCGCTGGATGATCCTCTTATCATATTGTGTTGTGGCATGCGTGAGCTGAAGAAAGGGAGATATTTCTCGCTCACGGCGACAACACAGATGAGCTTCACCCCAGGATCAAATTTCCCATATTCGCTTGTTGACCTCCATACGAGCCAATTGCAAATAATTTGCCTAGTACGGGCGGCTATCCAAGCTGTAAGAAGCGATGAAGTAAGGAAGGGATGTCGACGTCTTCATGTTCAGCACAGCGCACGGAACCCATCCTATACTTACAGGGTCGTACCAACAAACAGGCGAAGGACATCCCGAAGGCCATGCTTGCCCTATGTAAACACTCACCGACTGTGACATCGGTGTGCGCTCTCCTTACAAACTTGCCACGGCCAGATTGCGACACGGCAAGTAGAAAGAACACCTACCCAAACTTGGTAAGTAGAGACGCGACATTACAAAATTGCGTGTAACTGGTGGGTCTATGACGACGGTTAACAGTCAGCGCTCCTACGTTCGTTTTGCCTACGGATATGTCTTTCCCTTCTAACAAGGTTTTTGACATAAATCTCTTGCTAATGCGTAGGGGAAAGGGTACGGCGACCACAATATTCTCACCTGGTTGACACGTTGACTTCATGAGGAAATTTTGCTACGGAAAGAAAGCAAAGGACGAGCTGTACATTAAGAAACGCATATTTCAAAGGACGAGCTGTACAATCAGAAACGCATATTTTTTAATTCCGCCCTTTTTTGGTTGCAGGGTTGCTAGCAGCAACGGTTAGAAGCCGCGTTTGTCTTCCGAGCGTAACAGCAGTATCCATATAATCTGTAATTTTTGTTGTTTCAACGCTATATGATGTCTGTACTTTGTATGGTGTCGCGAGCGCAGGAGCTGGGACGCTTTGGGGCCTGTTTCCACTGGCTTTTAGTGCCACCTTTTAGTGCCTGTTTCCATAAAAGTCGGAGTCAATTGAAACCGTGGCCTTTCAATGCCTTTTAGTGGCCTTCTCGGGACGGCGAAGTCACTTCGCTAATTTAACACTGTGTTAAAAGTATAACAGGTTCTATTGTGGACCTTTTCACCTTTTTTATACATCGATAGAGCACTTAATACCGGTCCCACTTTAACCTGGGGGCTGCTATCTAGTGCTCTATCGATGAGAGCCGCTTGCTATGTAGAGTTATCAACCCTTAAATTACAATTAATTTTATCTCCGTCCACCGCTTCTGTATTCCCAATAGTATAAAGCTTAGCTTTCAGGGTGCGTGGCGCACGGCGCCCCCTCCAGTGACTGTACTACATCGCAGCACCGTTAAGCATAGGGCCCGCACGTGGCTAATCGACCCGCCCAGGAATCAAATATTTATTGATGATTTGTATTTTGGGTTCCAAAACAAGAGGGAAACAGTTCTTTGGACATGGCTTCTTGGGTGTTCAGTTAGGAAAGGCAGAGAAAGACCCATTATTTGCATTGACCCAGATATCGTAAAACGTGCTACCACACATTTGGTGCTGCCCAATCTGCTTTCCTGTCTTAATGCACCTTTCAACCTGTCAATGTAAAATAGACGTGCTGTGCTTCACGGATATAAAGCTAAAGCTCTGACAGAGAATTAATCATTTGGTAACGTAGTTGAGCATAGCCCTTGGCGTACGCAAGTTCGTTTGTCGCACCTGAGATGCCTAAACCGAAACGGCGTACTCCTATCGTGCCTGTGCCAAAGTCCGCCGTGAACCAGTCGGTACCCAAGCACAACCAAACACGTTCTCAGCATCTACATAAGCCCGCAAGTCAAGGCGTTGGGCCGGATGCCGGGCTACGCCGCGACGGCGGCGGCCGCGCCAAGCGATCATGGGAAAGCAACGAGCAGGATGCTAATCATAGAAACGTCAAACGACGTAAAGGAGTTGCTCGGGATGGTGCCGGGCGCGGCCGTGGCAGGGAAGACACACCAGGAAACTCATGGCGGCCCCTCAGCAGCGTCCATCGGCAAGCGGCCTTCGCTGTCAAGCGGCTCCTTGAAGCCGACAGCAGCCGCAGACATGGCAGCAGCCTCAAGTCGCTGACGTTGGCACCGCACATAGAGGCCAAGAAAGCCACTTTCGCCGTCACTTGTCAAGTGCTCAAATGTAAGCGGAATGCTCGGAAACAGCAAAATGCTGCTTTCTTCTGCGTAGCATGTCTCGAGTTAACTTCCTCATACGACTGTAACAGGGATGGGGAAGGGGGAAAGTTGAGTAAGAAAAAAACATGGAAAAATTGTAGCATGGGGAGAGAGGGGGAGAAAAGCGAAAGACAAAGGAGCAGAACACCCACAGCACAAAAGAGGCCACCGTGACACTATCCCTGACGATGCGAATAAGGCCTCGAACCGTCCTGACTCCTGACCCAACCCAACCCAGAATCAGCCCAAATCCCAGCCCTTTCCAACCCGAGCTCAACCTGCACTGCAATCCGCCTTTGAGTTTGTATTGACCGTACCCTCCGTACTCTTAAGTTAGTCTCCCGGCCTGGTGGCGTTGCCCATAAGAGTCATAGACATGGCGGGGTCATATTGCTCGCGGCTCTCGCCGCCTTGGCGTGCTCTCGGGCCCTTTGCCTCACGGGGGAGGATATGGTGACGCTGCCTAAATTTGATGACCGTAGAAAAAGGCTTTTGGCCTTCATTGTTTAAGTTATCTCGGCATATATATACATGATAAACTATAATGTAATTTAACTAGTTGCTCTTTTATGTCAGTTCCCTGCCTCCCCAGTTCCCTAGGGCAGCATTTGACCTTTCCATCTTTTTTTCACGTGACCTTTCCCCTTCCTCCTCTCCAGTCTCCAAACCCACTACTATTCCCCTTTTCCCTTCCATGGCCTTCCCTTCCATTTCTTCTCCCGCTCCGCCTGTGACACCGAAACCCAGTCTCCCAGATTCTGGAGCAGCTGGACGAGCAGTCGAACTTTTCCTCCGGCCAGCCAAAGGTTAGCAGTACAGTACGGTACGGACGTATTAGGGTACAGACCTGTACGGCACCTTGAGATTGTGGCGTCCTGGTGCTTGTCCTGATTGATCCGGCTGGTCCGGAAGTGTGCGTGTGCGCGAGGGGAGGGGGAGGAGGAAGAGGAAAACATTCCTCGGTCCCGCTGTGCCTGGTCAAAACCCATACACCCTGACACAGCCCCCTGGTACATGCCCCTCTCCCATGTCGTACCGCTCCCATTCATTCCCATCTTCATTCACCAATTTGGGTCTGATGGGGTTTGGTGGTGTGGTCTGATCCGGCGCAGAGTCAGCGCCGTCGGAAGCGCCTCCCTCGACCTCTCCTAGGCCGTTTGAGTCGGCCTCCTTGACAACATCGCACTCATAAAGATGCACGATGCATGATGCACGAACTAGACCTCCTCCATCAGCCGTTAGGGAGGCCCTGCGGCCTTCCTTGCTTTGCCCTGTAACACAACGGGGAGTTGTTATGGCCTCCATGCTGACGTGACGTCGCCCCTTCCCCCGATGGCTATCACGGTCCGGATCGGCCTCTGCCGGTGCGACCTTTTTTTTCCGGCCCCTGCGGCGTCCATCCCGCTGTCTACCCTGCCGTACAGATGGACAAGTACGTGGCAATGGTGTTGTCGTATGAGTTGCTGCATGGGCAGGTGGGCACGGGGGTTTTAGGATCCGCCATACTACAGCACAGGACATACTTTTTTGAGGTATCTATATAGATACATACATACATACGTACATGCATAAATCCATCCATCTGGTGTTTCCTTACCTTAAGACCTTCTTCCGCCTGTCCATCCATTCGCCCATTCAGTCATCCAGTCAGCCAGCCAGCCATCGTCATGTCTTGGTCTTGAGGGTCTCCCGTTGAGGTTATTTACTTCCCCGCCCAATCTTCCGCGTTGGACCCACCATCGCCCCTATCGAACCGCATTGGGAACCCCGCGTCCTCCTCCTTCCGCAACCCTTGTTCCCCCCCTCACCCCCAACCCTTACCCCCACCCCCCACCCCCCCAACCCCCCCTTACCCCTACAGGGCCTGCAGCGCAAGGGCCCAGCGGAGCGAGCGGCGTTGGCAGCGGAGGTACGTACGGCAAAATGGTACGGTACGGCAAACTCCTGTCTTGCCCGCAAAGCTGTACCATCGGTTTTATTGCATCTACACAAAATATTGGTGGCGGCAATTCATTCATAAAAAAAATTGTTGTAGCTGTTGCTGTTGTTCCTGGCGGAAATTGAGTGTATTTGTGATTTTGAGTGTTATTATTTTCTGCGCTTCTAAAAATCACATGCGTCTCGTGAGCAGCAATCCCCTTTTTTTCATCTTAGGATTCTCCGCCCCGTGGGATGTTGAACCCGACCTCACTTCGCCCCTCGTTCGATTTGTCTTCATCTGGCAATCTGTCGCCTTCCCTTTCCACCAGTTGCCTTCTTTTGGCCTTCCAAGCCACAACCCATTTGTTCCCTGGCGCTCGCGCGGGTCCGGGGGGCCCCGGGGGGGGCGCAGGCGGTGGTGTAGAGGCCCCCACCGTTGCATTGCCTACGGTCCTCAACGAACTTCCAAGCCCCCAATTGCAACCCCCAACCGCAACTGCAACTCCCAACCGTTCCTCCCTCGCAGCCCAGGCTTCGAGCAGCCCTGGCGGACATGTTAAGGGAGGCAGGGGCGGAGGTAAGGGCCGGAGGCGAGGATTGTCTGTAGCCACGTATGTAGCGACGTACGACATTGGCTCTCTCTCCGTTGAGCCTTAGAGGGCCCCGTGAGATGCACGTGATGGGGGAAAGTTGCCTCCAGGGGATGGCTAGCTAGCCAGGAGGCGACGTGTCCGACCTCTGACAGACGGGTATTTTTTGGAAGAAGTGGACACCCCATGTGGGCACACGTGCACACATCTGCGCTAGAACACGTCTAATACACGTCCACTGTTTAGTTTACCCAGAAATGTTTAATTTACCCGGATGTTTAGTTTATCCAAACCCCAGCTACCGTCCACGCAACGCCAGCTGCAGAGGCCCGCTTGAGGCTCGCTGCCTCCCCAATGCCGCTCCGTTGCCGTTGCCGACGCCGCATTCCCCTCTGCAGTCACTAGACGACCTATTGGCGCAGCGGCAGCAGCAACAACAACAACAACAACAATTACGCAACGGGGGAGGTAGCGGCAGTAGCGTCGCCGTAGGCGGGGTCGGGCCGCTGGTGCCTCACCCCCGCTGGGTCCGTGTCAATCTGCTCAAAGCGGACGTGGACGACGTCGTACGACAGCTGGACGAGCACCTGCGGCATACGACGGTACGAGAGCGTCGCGTGGTGTGTGTGTGTATGTATGTGTTTGTTTGTGGAGAGGGAAGTGCTGGAGATACATTAGCGTGAGGGAGACCCGGTTTTTTAGGCGTCGCTCGATAGGTCGCCCTATTCATTAGGATGTTTCTATAGATATTACATACCTTAAGCCTTAGTAAACCTAAAGCCATCTTCAGAGCCCTGTTTTGACGCCCTGGCGGTTCTGGCAAAAGGCGTCACCTCACTTGTTGATGTTTTCTTGTCTTGTTTGCAGAAGCAGCGAGACAAGCAAGGCAAGCAGCAGACGGAATCTGGAAAGCAGCAGCAGCAGCAGCAAGAGGAGGCGGAGGAGCAAGAGAAGCAACAGCCGAATTTGAAAAAGAGGAGGAAGCAGCAGCGGGATCAGCAGCAGTGGCAGCCTCAGTCCCCAGCAGCAGCAACGGGAGCAGCAGCGGGAGCAGCAGCAGCAGCAGCGGGAGCAGCACCAAGGGTGGTCCGAGACGCGTTGCTGCCGGATTTGCTAGCGCTTCCGCCGGGCACGGACCTTCACGACCATCCTCTAGTGACCCGTGGGTCAGTGGTGCTGCAGAGCAAGGCCTCCTGCATGCCCGCCCGCGCGCTGGCCCCGGAGCCCGGCTGGACGGTGGTGGATTGCTGTGCGGCACCTGGCAATAAGACCACCCACTTGGCCGCCATCATGAAGAATCAGGGTACGCAATTATATACACGTTGCTGAACTGCTCACCGACCGCAATGTGTTTTGCGACCGCAAGCCAACCGCGTTGTCCGACATTCCCCACAGCTGTTTCCCCTTCATGTCATGTCATGTCATGTCATGTTCACAACTTCAACTCGGTCCCTAACATCGCATCACGACCAAGTTCGCTGCGCCCTGGCCTCCTGGTCGGTTGGCCGGTCCTCGACGGCCATTGGCCTCCATCGCTTGCAAGCAGAGAGCCACATCGTTCCTGCTCTCTGCTTGTGGTTGCGTCATTTGCCGCTGTTCAAGTGTGTACCTGTGTCTACCTGCCTTCGTGCCTACCTGCCTTTTCATCATCGGCATAACGGACTGTCTGCCTATCGATGCCATGTGGATTTGTGTGCGTGCATCTGTTGGTTTGTCTGTGGTTTTCCGCCCCCCCAACCTGGCAGGTCGTGTGCTCGCTTTCGACAAGGACCCCAGGCGCCTCGCCCGTTTGAAGGCCAACGCCTCGCTTGTGGGGGCCACATCCTGTGTGGAGGCCCGGCTTGCGGACTTCCTATCCCTGGACCCTACGGCACCCGAGTTTAAGGAGGTACGACATTCGAGGTCAGGGAGGTACGGCACTGTACGGCAACTTGCAGCAGGCCGGGGACCGCGGCCGGAGAGGCCATGGATGATGAGGATTACACGGTGGCTCTCTCTGGGTGGCGTGGCGATGAAAGAAAGCAGCTGTGTGTCCTTGGTGGTGGATAGACCACGATCAAACAAACAGTGGTTTCAAAAGCACTCTTCACATGAAGACCCTGGAAAATAAACCTAGGGTCTTTCTTTTGAATGACCCTGGAAAGGCCGCAACCCCCCCACGTCTCCTCCTTTCTCCTCCGTGTTTTCCGTGTTTTCCAGGTCCGTGGTGTGCTTCTGGACCCCTCTTGCTCCGGCTCCGGAACCACATTCACCCGCATGGATCACTTGTTACCCAGCCACACAGGGCCTGTGTCCACGTCAGCAGCAACCGCAGCTGCTGCGGCGGCGGCGGAGGCGGCTATTTTGACCGGTACGGCACAGGCAGATCCGCCACTTCCGGGTCAAACCGCCATCACAGCAGGTGCAGCGACAACAGCAGCAGCCGCAGTAGAAGCCTCCTCGGCAGCTCTAGCTCCAGCACAGCCTGCTGCTGCTACTGCCGTCCAGAACCATGACGAGCTGGACGGCCGGGAGCGAATGGAGGAGAAGGGCCTGAGGAAGCGAATGAAGGGCGGGAAGAAGCAGCGCGGTGCATGTGGAGCACTGGAGATGGGTCCTTCACACGACCAGAATTTGGAAAGGAACCAACAGCAGCAGCAGCAGGGGCAGCAGCAGCAGGGGCAGCAGGGGCAGCAGCAGCAGGGGCAGCAGCAGCAGGGGCAGCAGGGGCAGCAGCAGCAGGGGCAGCAGCAGCAGGGGCAGCAGCAGCAGGGGCAGCAGCAGGAGGGGCAGCAGCAGCAGGGGCAGCAGCACGGTGGTGTCCCTAGCCAGGATGTGGTGTATCCTAATCAGGATCCTGCGGAGGCGGCCCGCGTGGCGCAGTTGGCTCGTTTCCAGTCAGCGGCGCTGTCTCACGCGCTTCGCTTTCCCTCCCTGGAGCGACTTGTATACAGCACCTGCAGTGTGCACGTGGAAGAGAATGAGGCGGTGGTGGCGGGGGCGCTGCAGCAGGCAGCGGAGGCGGGCCTGGAGCTGGCGGTGGGTGGGTGATGGCGACCGGGGCGAGGTGATGGGGACGGGGACGTGGACTGGCCCCTGCGGTCTTGAGCGGGAAGAGCAACACATCATGAATCAGACCAAACTCAACAGCTAGCGGGCCTAGAGTACCTGTAAAACTGAACGGAACTGATTGAAATCGGCAGGCATGGACGCGAATGCGGGCTATATGTGTGTGGTGTCCGGTGTGGTGAGGGGATTCCTTGGTAGGGTTGTAGTGTCCTGTGCTGCTTAGTGCGTTCATTCCAGAGCCGGTGATTCGATTGGGGATTCGGATGTGGAGCTGTGCGGAAGCTGTGGATGGCACGATATGGTACGGCCACATGCGGGCCTCTCGCAGCCTGTGTCATGTGTCAAAATTATCCCGCAATGGGTGGTGCCTGTTCCCCCATGCGCTCGTGCCTCTGGCCCTGCTCCTGGCTTGTGACGCAGGACCCCTTCCCCTCCTGGCACCGACGCGGCCTGCCGCTGTTCCCCGGGGCGGAGAAGCTGATTCGGACGGGTGAGCGGAGAGGGGGAAAACCCAGGGAAAACCCAGTAATAACACGCACCGCCATCACTCACCGCTAACAACAACACCATGACCACGACGATCACCGTCACCGACAGGATACGTCTGGGTCCAGAGTTGCTTAAATCCCGTGATGTAAATCGCCAGGCCCACCAGGGGGAATGGCTGCTGCTGGGGCAGTTTAACCCCTCTACATTTTTCGTGTTAGCAGTAGGGATGCTGGGAGGACTGTTCAATAGGGGAAATCTGGGAGTCTGTTATGCGCACACGCGGCTCCTGAACGTGCCGCTGTCTTGAAAATTCCGTGTTGCTGCTGCTGGTCTTCAACGCACGTTCCGGAACTTAGGGTTTTCAATGCAGCTAGGACAGATGTCGCAATGTACCTTCTGGTACGTTCTTACCTAGCTGGCCTGCTTGGTGCAGTCCGTTCCGTCGTTTTTGTGATTTTCTGCAGCTGATCCTCCCGTTGTTGCTGCTGCGCTTCTGTCCTGTCTGCCATTTTTTTGTCTGTTGGCCCCTCGCCTGTTCTGTCACCTGTGGTCGCGCTCCTCAGACGCCTACCTAGACGGCACTGACGGCTTCTTCGTCGCTCTCTTTCAACGAAGACAGACGCAGGAGCCACAAGCGATGGAGCAGCAGCAGCAAAAGCACAAAAAACAGCGAACGCAGCCGCAGCTAAAGCGGAAGTAACAGCAGCAGCAGTCTGGGCGGGCAGCGACCAGCAGCAGGAGGCGCTGCAGGCGACAAGGAGGAGCCAGGATCATAGCCGGTCGTGTATTTAATGCTGCTGCAGGCCCTCGTGTTGTGATGGGCTCGCGCACATAACCTTTAGCAAGGCTGCGGTCGCAGCAACGTGAGGGAGTGTGACCTAGCCATGAGCAGCAGAAGCTGCTCTACGCCTTACTCCTAAGCTTTCATTTCCTGGAGTGATAAGCCAGTGTTAAGACACACTCTTCTCTATGAAGAAGGTGGGGAAGCAGCAATGCGACAGCTCGCTGGGGCTTGTGCTAGGGTATAGAACGCTTTTGGAAGGTCTGGTGGTTAGGCCCATGATAGGGCTCTCGTACTAGCGGCTTGTTGATTCTTGCAGAGTGGGAGGCTTTTGGGCCGATTGCACACATTTGGATTATCATATCTAGAATGGAGCATTGTACAACGGTTGTGTATACAGAGCTATGTACAGCGTGTACAGCGGCTTGTATTTAGAGGTGCGTAAAGCCTGGCTGCCTCAGGGCCTCCAGCGGGTATTTATCCAAAGAATTTATAAGTTATTGAGCCCCGTATTTGTAGCTGACAGCGGCTTGAAAGGGGTCAAGCACGGCTTCGCTCGTTAGGCAGTGAAAGAACAGTCAGCACTCACATCCCTGAAGGACTCATCGCCCTGTTCCCGCCGATTAGCCATCCTGCCCAGTTCCGAGTTGGTAGTATGCCCAACCGTCAGGACCGAGTTTGAACCGTTCTTATTTGCAGCGGCGGTGTCAGCTTCAGCCCCAGCGGTGCAGTCCTGGCCGGTTGGAGGCGCCTTCCAAGGTCAGACCGCACCACCGATCTGGCGGAACTGCTCACTCTGCCTTTCGACAGCAGCCAGCCCCAGCAGCGGGGAGAGCAGCTGCAGCGGCGGATCTGCTATTTTACGGTCCTAGTATGTGGCAACAAGGCTGTTCTAGCCCACCAGTCCGTACTGATGGAACGCAGCGAATGCTTTAGGCAGATGCCCGTGAGTAGTCGAGTGGGAAATGTCAGTATAAAGGCGAAATGCACATCAGGGTTAGGGATTGTAGGGTAGCCTCCGACGACCCAGTACTGGTTGCGCCTCGTAAACGATTTTCGCGTCGTTTCTTAGACTGGCCTAACACATGCTTTTACTTAAAACCGTTGAATAAACCCGGAAAACCCTTAAACACCTCATGCCATTATTGAGTTTTAGTTCTCCATTCGCAGAACCATTTGTAAAGTGGCAGTCAGACTGTCGGAAGGCCGTTTGGTGGCTGGATTCGCGCGCTTCCCAGAAGCGGCTGATGCATCATCCTCATCAAGCAGCGGACCCGGCTCATCATTCGACTCAGGTTCTACATCACCAACCGGTTCACCTACGGGCTCCGTCTCCACCTCATTCTCGGGTGCTGCGTTTGGTTGTCCGGGGTTCTCGTTCTCAGAGTCTGACGTTGTTGTCCCCTCCTCCTCCCCCGACAAAAACTCGTTACGGTACATGGTTCCTACATCAGAAACCACCAGTCCACACTAATGTAAACCCAGCTGTCCTCCGGGACCCAAACGCGCTATGCACTAAGCACAAGCATTAAGTTCGTATCCAATCATTATACCCTTTTTGCAGACCAGGTAGAGCTTCTTCCGAGAAGCTTTTGGAACCTGGACGTAAGCCACACAACCGAATACTCACAGCTTAGATACATCGGGGGCCTTTCCTGTGAAAAGCTCCCACGGCGTCAGCACAGTCCCCTTCACAGGACACACGTTACACACGAGGTTTGCCGTTTTACTACCGCTCCCCCCCAAAGCTCCTGAGGGACACCCGGCTCAACTAGCATGGTTCGGACGCATTCCAGCAAAGTCCTGTTTAGGCCTCCGTTTTGTTCTGCAGCGTGTACGGAGCCGACTTGTCGTGCACAATGCCCCTATCGGAAAAGAAAGAAGCAAGGCGCTCGTTCCCCTGCCCAGTGGCACAGTGACTACGGACACAACGAACTTCTAAACCAATCTGCCGTTCCCACTGAAGCAAGACCTCACGAACGGCGTCAGGAACTTCACTCTTCGCACGAACGCAACGAACCTCAGAATATTTGCTAAAATCTTATTTGCTAAAATCGTCGTAGAAGGTAGCGATGTAGCGGGCTCCACCCAACGACGTAACCGGCATCGGACCGCAAGCGTCCATACGAACAAGGCCAAGTGGACACGGACACTCACTTTTGTGCGTTGACGGGGGATGAGAGCTACGAGTCATCTTTCCCATGACGCACGGCTCACAAAACTTCTCTTTCGCACCATACAAGAACTCCGAAAGGTCCAAGTCTGCCATTAGACTTGTAATGCCAGCCTGTGCGCTGGACTCCCCCCCGGTTCCTGTTACTGCTGTTACCATCCTCTGGTATATGAGTGTCCGTCATTTCAAACAGAGAGGAGTAGCTCACATGCCCCATGCGCAAGTGCCAGGTATCGAACCTCTGCTCGAGCTCTTCCCCCATTGCTGAAATTCTATTTCTCTCGACCTCTGCCTGGTCGAGTATGTGGTACATCCCGCCCCTCTCGAACACATCAACGGCAGGGATCCCATCTATTGCTATATGCGGGTGGTAGGTGGATAAGCTAACTTCTACCACCTTATCAGGGAAGGCCTTCTTCAAGGCCTTGACCGAAAACAGGCGGTATTGTATGTCCGGAACTACGTGGACAGACATGGATAGGTCCGTGGACCCTGCACGCGAGGAAAAAAATACCCTGCCCGTAGTGATGGAGCTGACTGTCCCCCATCCGCCACCTCGAAAAGAACACCGTCGCCCTCACGCACCAGTGTCAGGTATTCCACATCCTCGGGACTGAAAGTCAGGTGGTCCTCAGCTCCCGTTTCAAGAAGCCATTCACCGGGTCTCTGCTCCATGTTCCCGAGCGTGTTTGTGACACCAACTAGGCGCCACCGCACACCCTGAGCTTGCGGCTGCACCTGCGCTTGCTGTTGTCATTTTCGTGGCTGGCGCATGTAAGGCTGGGGAGGTGGTGGAGGCGGCGGGGGCGGTGGCGGGTAGCCCTGCTTAAGCTTCGGACACTCGCGACTAAATGACCCTGCTCCTTGCAGTAGTAACACTTGCGGTTTCCCTTCTTGTGCAGCATCTGCCGCGTGATGTTGCAGGCCCCCTTGGTCTCCGACTCGATCTTCTTCTCCTCGATGAGTAGTCGTATTTCCAGCTTGTCCACATCGTCGACATCGTTCGTGTTCTCTATCACGGTGTGGAACACCGCATATGTTTCAGGCAGACCTCCCAGGACGCGGTCCACCGCCTGGTCATCCGCCAAAGTGTACTCGATGGCCACAAACTCCAATCTAAGCGCCTGGATATGCCGCTGATAAGCAACCCCCTGGACCATGGCTGGAACGGGAGGAGAAGGGTCAAGCTGGGCAAACACCTGATCTAGGCGGCCTAGGCAATCCTGGCTGCCGCCTGTCCCGTGTGATGTCGTACGGACCACTAGGGAAGGGGAAACACATGCTTTTACTTCAAATCGATGAAAAACCCCGCAAAACCCATAAACACCTCATGCCATTATTGAGTTTTAGTTTTTCATTCGTAGAACCTCCATCCGTATTGTTAATACCGTTTGTAATGTGGCAGTCAGACTGTCGGAAGGCTGTTTGATGGCTGGATTCGCGCCATTCCCAGCCGCAGCTGTTGTGCTCTGCCATTAAACTGCGAACTCCTTTTCACAGCGACTTTGAGTCGTCTGTCTGACGCGGCGTGCAGGAATGAATGACCCTAAGTGGTTGGGTACACATAACTCTCACTCACATTGCTCCACTTGCTGGCCTAAATAAGCAGCGTCTAGTTCACCTAACCCACCTAAATCTAAACCGCATAGCAGCCGCAGCCACAATCAATTGCGTTCCATCACATCAGGCCCCTCTGGCTCAACGTTTGGAAAAGGCGAAGAACCGGCAAGCAGCGAAACTAACTCCCAAGCCAACAACAGCAGCAGGCAAGACAAGCTGATCGCGTGGACCCGCACCAGATGTCGGCATTCCTTCTGTAAAGTAGAAATGACGACGTATACGAGAGAGTAGACGAGAAGCATATATGCTCTCAAGCACGCTCGTGACACCCAACAACGGCTATTATATGCTACATGCGAACTTCCGCGCAGCCCGACGACGACGACGACAACGCATTGTCCAACTGGTGACATTAAGGCCTGCAGGTCGTCATCGTCCGTCACTACAGGCCCTCCTGCTGGAACCAATCGGACAACCCATCGACTGCTACCCTATTATTATTATTACCCCTCACCTTACATCACATCACAACACAATGCAACACTCACTCAAACAAACACAGATCGCAGTGCAAGCAAAAAGAAACACAAAAAAGATGTTTTCTGGCGGATTGAAAACACCCAAAAAAAAACAAAGCCATGGACATACCGCCAGCCACGATGCGAACTCTATAGGACACATAACCACCGAAAAACGACGCTGCCTGAGGTATGCAAAATCGCCGACCCAAAATTGATAAGCTTAGGCAAGAAGAGTAAATCCCCCCATCCGCCCGGTCACCATATACCGGAAGCTTATGTTGGCGAGAGGTGCGCCGATTGTTATACGACCAAGAAAACCAGTTCCAATAACGTAATTGCTGTCCGAATAGTAAAGCAACTCAGTTTGTTTATAGTTGAAAAAGCAAGCAAAGCTAGGCAAGGTCACCAATGAAGGAACCAGCCACACGCCCTAAGTACGCTAAGAACAGCTCACACCCAACCACGCAAATGCCAAGGCAGGTCCATCAGCAGAGGAGGGTTCCATCACTAGTATAAAGGTGCATATGCATATCGCGAAAAACAGTACCGACACGCCTGAGCTGAGCAAGCACGAGCGGACCCCGGTAGCCATCCTGGCATCAACGGCTCTGCGACACACGCTGGACGGCGCGCTGCATTCAAGGGCGCGCCTCCTCCTCTCTCCCGACGACGCTCCAAATAGGTGTGTGCGTAACGCAGAGTGTCGCAGGCCCCACAGAATTTCCAAGAAGTAAGAGTTACGCACCGTAGGAATTCCGTAGTACCAGAGAGCACCACTCGCTCCAAACATGCCAACACGCACAGAGAGACATGGCCCTTCCCACCCCCGCCCTTCTAACCCTCCACCTCGTGGACGCACGCAGGCCATCCATTACACCAAATATATAATGGATATCTGCTAACACAAAATCCAACAGCAGCCCTACCATGCATGCTACACAAACGTATCAACACGATGTAGCACCTGAATTCTGTGGTGGTGGTGGCGTGTCACTACTTCTTGTCGTTGCTGCGGTGGCCACGACTGCTCTCAGTCGCCTTGACTGCTGCGCCCCGAGAAGACGCGGTTGCAGTTGTAATTGCTACTGCTGCTGGTGATGGCGCCGCTCCTGTTCCCGCTGGAGCCTTCTTCCCCCTGCTGCTCTCCCTGCTCCACGGCAGCTTGGGTTTGGCCTTGCTGAGCTTCTTCAAATCGGCGTCCACCTAGCGATCATCCAGCCACCGCATTGCATGAGGGGTCGGGTCGGCAGGTTGCGGAGGAGGACAAGATCAACGTAATGGTTAAGGGGCAGGGTCTGGGTAGGAGGGGTCTGGGTAGGAGAAGGAAGGCGAGGGACGTGCGAGGGCTGTTTCGGTGAGGGGGGGGGGTAAAGACGAACCACACACGAGTGAAGCTGCTGCCAGGGCAAGAGAGTGGGCAAGAGTGGCAGGGGGGGAAAGAGCCGGGGGTACGGAGGTGCGGGCACGAGGGAGACATGTGCTGTGCGGTACTCGGAGCTGCGCGGCAACCATGATGCATGAACAACTAAGCATGAACAGTTACATCAGCTCGTCGACAGCTCGCTTGACTTCAGCCAACGGGAGGAGAGAGCGCGGGATATTGCGGGAAGCAAAACAGAATGCGGCAACCCTCGCGGCACTTCGCGGCATGCAGGTTGTAGATGAGAACAATGGTCTGGTCACACACACACACACACACATGTGAATGAGAGGAGTTGCGGCAGCAGGGCCAGGTCAGGTCAGACGTCCTAGGAACCCCGGCAGCCGCAGTGTATCTTGATTGCTGTTCCAAAGGAAATCAAAAGGGGCTTAACTACCTACTTACCTACCTACCTAGCTACAATCCTCTGCCACTCAGCACCGGTCCAAAACCCTTCCTACGTAGGCTCTTTATCAGAGCCGTTACCACTTACGAGGGGGCTGGGAGTCAGCCGACACCCAGTAAGTGCCACCGCACATCCCATTGCGCAGTCTTACTTAAATCCCACAATTAAAAGCCCCAAGCGCGTCATCGCCACTCCAGAACGCGTCATGACGCGTTTGCAGAGGCGCCGATAGGGACTGACGAGTCCGTGCACCCGCTCCCCCCCCCTCCCCCCCCCCCACCTTAAAAGAACCTTCTTTCCCCATCCTAATTTGTGTGTGTGTGTTTTACATGGTCGTGGGGTGCGTTCCCCGTACCTGCAAACCGCCCATTACGCGCCGAGGACTCAAGGGTTGCCAGATCGCCTATAAGCACCATCCTACGTCTCACCGTCCTAATTACTTCCAGCCCCCAGCCCCCACCTCCCAGCTGTTGCCAAACTCACCTGAGCGATGACAGCGGGGGTCAGACCGCCGCCCACAGAACGCACATATCCATATATGTTTTCATCGCTGTAGCCCAGGATCTTGCCTGCAGTACGTTGCAGTACGTTGCAGTACGTTGCAGTACAGTACAAAGTAAGTAAGGCAGAGTTGGGTACGCCGTGGATTGCGACGGCGCCGATACGCGGCACACACACGGCACGTGTCGGGGCACACAGAGAGTTTAACGCGCCGCACGGGGCCCAAAGCCTCATTGCGTGTCGTACATTCCATTCTCATCGCCGCCGCCGCATTGCTATTCTCTACTACCCCCAACCCGAAAACCTTAAGGCCCCAAACACAGGCTGCTAGAGCTTTTGGACGGCCCGTACAGAACCGTGCACGGCACCGGGATCACTGTCGTACGCACCGATGAGCACTTTGTAGTACGCGCTGCCCGCCACCGTATTGGCCTGCAAGGGGGAAATGTTGTTTGGGGGCGGAAAATGGTGCACCGCACCGGAGGATTGGGCGGCGGTCCGAGGATGCGATGGGAAGATGCGGGGAACGGCACCGAGAGGTGACGAAGGGGGTTCAGTTAAGACGAACCACGGACGAGTGGAGCAGACACCAGCGATGTAGGGAGGGGTCAGGGTGCCCCTTACGAACTGGGGTTGCGCCGTAGGCTGCAAACGGGGTAGGGGTAAGGGGTAGGGGGAGGGGAAAACCATCCCAGTGCGGTGCAGTGTTGTACTCTTGGACGAAAGTTGTTAAGCTGTTAAGCCTGGCAACACATGCACCAGAGCCACCGCACCGTCCATAGCCCCTCACACACCCACACACGAAAGAAACAAAAGCACCCGCAGCCCCTCCCTCCCTTGCTCGCTGACACTCACTTTATAGTAATTCTCGTCACACGAATACACACAAAACACACACGCACACACACACACCGACGCCCACCTGGCACCCGAAGGACGCAAGGTGTGGTCCCCAGGCGCTCCAGGGCTCCTTGTCCGCAAACAGTACGGCAGTAAGACCCACCCCGCCAGGTGCGACGGACGGCAGGGCGCGCACCCCTGGAGTTCTCAGCGCCGCCTCAATCAGGTCCACGACCCATGGGTCGTACAGCGGTTGGCCGCGACTCCGGTCAAACCCGTTCCACAACTGCACAATCACCACCCCGCGTTTGCCTAAAGTAAGAAATGGATGGACGGGAAAAGAGAATATTACTGCAGCCAAGCGGTTAAATGACAAGGCAGTCTGATTGCGTTGCCAGATTTAGTTGGTTGATTTTCAAGGAGGAGCTCGTTAGGTTGGTTAGCGGGTTGGTTAGTGAGGTAGTTGGTTGCGCACGGTTGCCATGGAGATCATGGGGGGTGAGGATGGGAAGCTGTGCGAGCAACGCATGTGTCGATGTGTGGAAGCTCCTTGGACTCCTTGGGTCCAGGGCTCCACCGCATTACACCGCACACGGCCGCACCACACGCATTACACCGCACATACATGAGTGCTCGATGGCACAAAAAAAGGAGCGAGAGTTCCTTAGGGGAGTTTCTTACAAACGACGGTGGGAGAGAGACACACAGGGGAAGAGAAAAGAGAGGGAGAAAGGGTGTGAAACGAGGGGAGAGCTAGGCAGCAAGTTCACGAAGCACGCATGCACAAGGCTTTGTGTGCCCGATATGGCTAATATGCGGTTATCCCCTCCCCCTCCTCTTCCTCCTCCTCCCCCCCCACGCTGTCTTCCGCCCCCCACCTCTACCCCGACCCCCGGGTCTGTCGGCCCTCCCGACCCGCCAACAAACCGCTCCCGGCCTTCCGCTTTGTCGGCACCCCCTCAGTCATCCATCACCCCACATCTAAACATCACCACCGGAAACCCCCTCAGCATACCATACCATACCGTACCTTGCATCAGCGACACAAGCTCTCCGGCTGTGAGTGTCAGACTCTGGAGGTCGGTCTTCGGAGGGGCCCCGGGCCGCGTACCCTCACACCTGGGGGGTACCGGTGCAGGTGCAATGGGGTTAGGACAAGAGAATCGGCAGCAGCAGCAGCAACAGCAGCAGCAGCAAATGAAAAGTTCTAAGTAGAAATTTTTTTTACGCATGAACAATCCAGATTATAATAAAAAACTACCAGCAGCAGCACCACCGCCAGTAGCTGTGGGAGTAGAGGTCCACGCAAGCAATTAGCGTCGCTACTTCGCAACCCACAGCGTTAACATTTTTGCACAATCCTATCTATCGAAATGGTATTCGCATCATCCATCTATCCATCCATCTATTTCGCATCTCACCACAAGGCCGCATCCCGCGTGACCTCGTCCTGCAGCTGGGACAACGAGTAGACATATGAAATAGAGGCGAAGGCGGTCGGCGGGTTACCTGAGCTGGGGGGAAGGGGGCGGGGTGTGTGTGTGTGTGTGTGTGTGTGTGTGTGTGTGCGTGTAAGGACGCAGGGTAAGGAAAGGAAAGAGAAGGGGGACAAGGAGAAATGAGAAGAGGGTTTGTAGAACGACGACGGGGGAGTTGTTACCCCGGAAAGTCTGGAACATGAAAAAGAAGAGGGGGGACAAGCTTCCAGGCGCGAGTTTCGGAGCTGGTTGAAATGTCACACACTTTCGTGTTCCGTACAATGAGGGCGGCTTGATGAGGCTTAAAGAGGCTAAAAGACTGTTTTAGGCTAAGGAGGTTTAAGCTAAGGTTAAGTCGCCGTGCCCCTCAGCGGTCAGCGCACCAGCTAAGCAAGGGCACTCAAAACTGTGTGGGCAGAAGGCGAGTGGATGACATTTCTTTGGAAGAATTAAGAATGCAAAGCGCGTATGTATCTTACAGGGCGTGTTCGGCCGGGCGGGGGACTAGCTGCGAGCTAAGAGCGCAGGGTGTAAGTGTCCTTTTTGCGCTTTCCTGGGTTTATAGAAATGGTGGCCGTGTTGTTGCCAGGCGTGGGTCGAGGATAGGGCATGGAGAGTAGGCGGGCGAGGCGAGGGGACCAGGTGCCGCAGGGAAAGGGCCGCGAACTTTCCGGCCCGCACACACGCCCACCTGCGTGGCTGTGCAAATCCTCCAGGAGCTTGCCCCGGAGGCAGGGGAATGCCCTGACCAGTTCGCTGTCGTCCAGTGGATGTGAGCCTGAGGAGGGGGTTGCGGTGGAGGCAAAGTAGGGCAATGAAGGGTGTTGCGCTGAAGCTACCTAGCGATGTTAAGGAGCATTGTAGGGAGGGATGGAGAAAAAGGGATTCAGAGTGCAAAGCGGCAACGGAAAATCAAAGCGAACTCCCTATCTTGTATTTTGATGCTGGGAGGCGCTGGCGATCCTGCTTTGCTTATACAAATGCATCAGCTTATTTTCGTACGGTGCCCTGTAAACACGTCTGTGTCAAACAGGTACCATCCTTATTGCCAACACCAGACATCATGGTATTTGTTATGTTCGTAGGAAGCCATAAAATCACCTATACGTTCTGTTGTCCAGCTTTGGTCCACAGCATCCCTCGGGGCTGCTGTAAACTTAAGCACTTGACCCTTCCATAGGGCTGTAAAGATGTATCCGTCACCATCATCCAAAACTTGTAACGCCTCAATTGTGCCCGACTTTGTTTTTGCAAAAAGTAGGTCAAGAGGTTGAGTTCGTGGCTCCCGAGCTGCCAAATCCTGAGTCTGTGCAAAGCATCTAGACTTCCCGTTGAAAGCCCCAGGTGCTCGAGACAACTGGACGGGTGACAAACAGTGCGAGCGGGTGTTGGCGCAATGCACCCATTTCAGGCATCTTTTGTGCACGAAGGATGCCATAATGTGGTCTCTAAATTGGAACCTGCCAAAGGAAAACTTTATAAGCAGCCCCTCGCACAAATGTGTCCGGTCGTACTGTGCCGAATAACGGGCCGTACAAGACGCCCCAAAAGCCAGGACCGAATTTTACCTAGGTACGGCATCCGCTTTTCCACTTTTCCGCCAGCAGAAACTTTGTCCTTATAAAGTAGATATAGCAACTACTTTGTATTCCTTATAGTCTGAGCTCTGGTTACACAGCTCCGCTGGTGTTAGATTGCGAGGCTCATGGAGATTCTCGACAGGGAAATACAGAAGGTCCAGTCGCAGATAGAGGCGACGGAGGATGAACAAACAACATGCAAGGACCAAGATAAGTTGGCTTACTTGCGCGAGATGGAGCACCAACTCCGCGAGAAGGAGCTCCAACTCCGCGAGAAGGAGCTCCAACTCTTGCGTCTCAAGATGCAGTTTAACGAGAAACAAGTCGGGTATCGGTATTCTCGAAGCCGGGAAAAGGGCGGGGCCCCCCTGCATCCGTACAGGCCGGTAGCTAGCGCGGCACGTGTGACAATTCATGGGTAGTGTCAACGCGGTGGGAGATGTGCTTTGTTGCAGCAATGCTGATGGTGTGGGAGCTAAGCCTGCACCGGCGGAATCGTCAGCACCTCCTGCGGGCTCCACGCGAGTCGCATCCATCCCATGGACAGTGCGGCAGACCGCAAGTCGGAATGCCCGTGCGGGCAAATGTAACGCAAGCTGGGTGAAGTTCGGTGCTGTCTGTGATGTTTATCCCCGAAGCGCCAGCGGCCTCAGCAATCCGCCCCACAGCCGCGAGCTTCATCGCGGCACAACACAAGTTTCATTGGCTAAAGTAAATGTACAAACGAGCAGCTTGCGTATTTCATAGAGAAATGTAATCAAATTTGTCGGCCTGCTTGTGGCAAGTCGGAATGCCCGTGCTGTAAGAGGGATCAGCTCCCCTGGCATCTCCCTGAGTACTCTTTGTCTTGTGTTACAATGGTGCGAATTGCTAGGAGGTGGGAACTCCCCGCATCGAATCCGGTTGCGAACATATCGCACACCAGGCATGATGCAGCATACTCTTACCCCAAAGGTGGATGCCTGGGTGGGTGAGATGTCTACCAGCTGAGTAGTAGCCAAAGTCCTCCATCTTGTACAAGGACTGACGAAATTCCACAATAGCAAACAACTCACAATCCTACGGGATCTCACAACCTAAAATCCTACGGGATATGCTTCCCCCTAGGGGGAAGGAATGTAAGAGGGATCAGCTCCCCTGGCATCTCCCTGAGTACTCTTTGCCTGGTGTTACACGTGCGGGCAAATGGTAACACAAGCTGGGTGTTCAAGTTATCATATGCTGTCATCTCAGAATTCAGTTATGAGATACACGGCACCTTTTGAGATGAAATTTAGCCCGAGAGGTATTGATGTGGCTTTCAGCTTGGTCAATTGAGGCAGCCAAAGTTATTTGTGCTCATACGATCTTTGTTTGCTACAGGCGAGATACCTTGCAATAGAGATTGCTATATAGTACCGATAACGTGTTTCAGCCGTGTGAAATATTATGTTTGGTCCGTTACACACTCAAGGCTTGGGAGTTCGAGTTATCATACACGGCACCTTTTGAGATACACGGTACTTTTTGAGATTAAATTTAGCCCGAGAGGCGTTGATGTGACTTTGCCCTCGGTCAATTGAGGCAGCCAAAGTTGTTTGTGCTCATTTGTGCTCATACGACTTTTGTTGGCTACAGGTGAGATACCTTGCGATAGAGAATGCTATATAGTACCAATAACGCGTTTCAGCCAGGCGAGATATTATGTTTGGTCCGTTACACACACACGGCCACATGGCCACACGGCCACATGGCCACAAGGCCACACAGAAATGGGCAATCACTCGGGGAATGACTTGGTCATGGATGTTTTCCAGTCATGGATGTGGTCATGGATCCGGTGTAGTAACCAGGGTGGTTGACCCCGGGCCCCACCGACATTATCCTAGTACGGCAGGACCCTGGTAGGGAATCTCTGGCAGGTAGGCCGAGATATAAGCTACCTGGGCGGGATGCTCTGGCCAGACACTGAAGTATCACGACTACTAGGTGTTCGGAGTTTAAGACTCCGCTGCCACCATATAGACTGTTTTCGTATGCGTCTATGTACGCTAGTGCTTGCCGCTGGGTTGGTCTCCTTCCTACTGCTATATCCGGTCATAATTTGCCATTAAGCCATGGATCCGGTCATGGATCAGTTCATAGTTTGCATATATGCAAGCCAAGTGCAGGATATGACTGGTTGGGGACATGAAATGTATGTGATTCATGATGTCAATTTATGACATGGGACCACGATATGACCCCAGCCAGTTATGGCTGCACTTTATGAGGGTCTTTCCATTGGCCAGCGGCTAGGAAAGTTCCTTAAGTTATATGGAGAACTTAAGAAATTTCCTTATGGCTGCTTGCATAACAAATTGCGGGTGCGAGGCGAGGTGCACTCTTGCGTACGGCTTAAGTCGCAAGTCGCAACTCCCAACTCGCAACTCGCAAGGAACTCACAAAATTTCTATTATCCTTTTTACGCGAATACATACGTGACCCACGCCTGTATGGTGTAAACACAGCGCATTTGTGGCGTCTGCACCTGCGGGCTATGGCCGATCGCAGGCGCAAATATGCTGAAGTGGCTTGCGGCCTATGTGGCTTCGTCTGTCTGAGCAATGCAATGTAGCTGTTCATACGCACAAGCTCACTCAGGCCTCATCTAGTAACAACGTGCAAGTTCTTACTTCTTATTATTTGCTTATGGGCCTTCTGGTGGGGTTCCGAGGACTTTCGCCAATTGGGGAGTCTAATGGCAAATTCCCCTGTGGTTGCGGGTTCTGAGCCTGCCCTTGGATTTGCTTTTGGCTGTCTAGGTGACTTGCGTTGTCTGGTCTGGGTGGGAGTCTTGTTTGCCCTCATTGTATCAGGTGCAGCGCACGGCCTGCTGGCCCGCTGGCTATACTCTTTGTGAGTCTGGAGCCCACTGTAACAACCACACTGCCTCGAGGCATCCCTAGCCCCGGCGGTGAACTGATAGGAACTAGCCTAGTCCGCACAAATTCCGCACAAGTGCGGGGGTGTCCGTAAAAGCTGGGGGGTCCATGGGCGGTAAATCATTTTTAGGGCGGTTACGTGGTGGACCATCATCGTCCACCCTCGTCCGCTTGAGCATGAAGCGCCTTAGAGCAACGTGCCGGGTCTCCCAGACTTCCGAGAGGAACCTGGCTAGTGCCAGGGGTGGGGCCTCGGTCATAATCGTGCACATGTTGCACCCTTGAAACGCGAGGTCACGTTCATACTTAGCCCGTATACTAGTGTACGCCGGGCATTCCACAAAGACATGCATTTCGTCTTCAACCGGCCCCCAGTCACAAAGCCACCAGGTGCACGCTGTGCGCTCATGGCCGTTAGGTCGGTTAATCTATAACTCCCAACAGCCTAACCGGAAACATATAAGCATTTGACGCAAACATTGGGGCATGGTGATTCCAGGTGGTTATTATGGATTTCAGCATGAACAATGAACCCTGCCCGCTCCCCCGAACCGCTGCGGGCAAGCAACAGAGAATCGGGTGAGAGACCGAGCTTTCTATTAGGGCCTGGTGCCTTAATAGGGAGGGGTAGGGTTTTTACAGGGTTTCCGGGTTTCCTCGGTCTTCTTGAACCCTCACCCCAAGAGCCAGTCTTCTTGTGTGTTTCAGGCTCAGTGCTCAAACTCGCGTGACGGAGCCTTGACCCCCGGGGGAGGAGAGCGGAACTAGCGGACCTGCGGCTCTCGGCTGCTTAGGAGGGGGGGCAGAGGGCCCCTCGCGCCCCTCTCCCGTCTGCGGGAGGAGCTTAGGTGGTCTTTCCGTTGGGGCTGGGCAGCAGTCCCTGGCCAGTGTCAGGCCAGTGTCAAATACTTGCAACACACGCACACACACACACGCGTGACTCACACAAGCTCACGATACTGAATTGAATTGAATTGTTACAGAGTGGGAAGCTTCTGGGCCATTTGAACATATTGTCACACAAGCTCACGATATGCCAGCTGAGCTGATTCCCGTGCCTCGAATGCCCTGGTAAAAACCTTCGTGCGGACATAACCCAGCTCAGACAATGCACGGCTAATATCAGGGCCGCTCCAATGAGTGCCCAGTAAGTTTGTCATAGCGGTGGCCAGATCGGAGAGCAATGCTTGGTCGTCGGCCTGCACCAGCTCCACAACCGTCTGTGCAGCGATCTCGTCAAATTTGCGTGGTTTGCGTGTTCCTGTTTGTCCTCTAAGCGGCAGGACACCGCCATTCGCCAGGTAGGAGCATGCACAGTCCTCTCGCAAGGTCTGTGCCCGAAAGCTTCAGCTATTCGCGCTTGCGTGTAATTCTCATCGAAATAGAGGTGGCGTTCGCGCACTTGTTTGCTGTAGTAGTAACGGTTCACTTCTCCAATTGTGAGATCCGTTCTTCAAACGGAGTCACATATGCACACGTATGTCTTCGCATAAAAAGAACAATAGAAATTTTGCGTGTTCCTTGCGAGTTGCGACTTGCGACTTCAGAAGTAAGCAAAAGTGCACTTCGCCTCGCATCCCGCAATTTGTTATGCAAGCAGCCATAACTTCACTTTCCATTGGGCCCACTTTACACAACTTTTATCAGACGTACGGATTGTAAGAAATTGCTTACTTTTAAGCTAACTTAGCCCTCGAGCACATTACTACTATTGCCCAGCACGTTTTCGCTCGCATTCCTTGACTCCCCTAGACAATTTCCTACCTAACCACTGTACCTCCGTCGCACTACGCGCCAAAAATGAGGAAAGAAGATGTTATACCTTTGTTTCTAAGTTGTTGGATAGCGCTTTTGACGGTCCAGCTTGCGCAATTGAACAACCTGGCGCTAACATCTGGAAATCTGGACTTGGCGCGCGACGTGGCAAAGGCGCTTGAGGACACGGCAGAGCTCGCTGGCATCGTCACTGCGCATCCACACAGTTTCAGGATGTATACGTGCCCCTGGTACGCATTCCCGAGGTCCACGGACACATACGATCGGTACATGTACCAGGTGTGGACCGACAAGCAATGGGAAAAGAAGATGCGGATGACGCAAGCGTCCTTCACGTTGTTGTGCAACACCTTGAGGCACGATGTTGCGGGTGTCGGCTCCAATCTGAAGAGGCCGCTGGAAGTAGAACGGTTAGTGGGCACGGCGGTGTACTACCTCGCCAAGGGTTGCGACTACGACACCGCCGGGGACGCATTTGGGGTGGCCGAGTCCACTGCGTGTAAGGCTGTGCAGAAGTTCTGTGTTGCGGTAGTTAAGAACATGCGCAACCTCATCCGGCGTCCGGACGCAGCCCGCGCCCAGAGTATGGCGGCGGGCTTCGCGTTGGATGGTTTGGTGGGCTGTATCGGCAGTATCGATGGCACTCACGTGCCTGTCAATCGCCCCCGGGTCGACTTCGCTGAGGACTACTATTGTGTGCGAAAGGGGGCCTATACTCTGAACTGTCAGGCGGTGTGTGACCGGGATGGGTACTTCTGGGACGGATAGATGCGGGGCGATGAGGGGGCGTCACGGCAAGAAACACTGAGCAAGTGGCATTCACATGAGTGTGGACGACACACCCAACCCACCGTCTCCGTGAACCAGGGCGGGAGCTTAAGTTGCCTGATGATCATCTCGCGTTTCTCATGCTGCCAGATGGTACGGGAGTTGAAGCCCGTCTTCTTGTGCGTGTACTTGGCCACCTGCATCCCCAGGAAAGCTGGAGTCTCATGACCTACACATTTTAGCCTTGCCGCCAGGGGCGGGAAAGATGGTGGCAGCCGACATACCGTCCTGGCGCAGTCCAGCATCTCGGTTGCCTTCTTCTGTAGGTTGCCTTCTTCTGTAGGTTTTGCACGCTGCGGTGGCCCAACCCGTGTGACCGCGCCTGCTCCTCAATCATGGCTCTGACCTTCTTGCCGGTGGGCTTGAAAGCGACGTGCGTGGCGTTGCACGTATTCCAAATGCCTGACATGAGGTACCCAAGAAGCTTGAGCTCAGGCTCCTCCCAGTTCTTGCTGCGTTGCCGTTTGGCTGGCTCGCCCATATCAGAAGAGGCCACGGGCACGGCTGAGGGCGTGTAGCTGGGGTCAGGCTCTCCACTCCGAATCCCGCGTTTGCGGGGTCTGGGAGTCACCCCTGCACCTAGTGGGCCGCGAGGGTCGACTTCGCCTGCGGCACGGGGCTGTGACAGTACGGGTTGTGTGAGGTTGCTGAACTGCTGAGAGAGAGACCCGACGGTAAGGGGGGACAAGCCCGCGCCCCGGACCGTGGCGCAAGGAGGGAGAGGCGTCATGTGCTTCTGACCCTCCAAGGAGCCCAGGATTGGGCCCGCATGGTGCTGCAAGCCCATCAGCTGCAGGGGGCGGGGAGACGGGGGTCAGCGAACGTCAGCAAACCAGGACAACATCCCCTGGCGCGCATTGCAGATGACGGGACCCCACACCTGCTGTGACATGGGCCCCACAATTCCGGTGGCTGCCGCGTGGGCCCCTTGCATAAAAGTGCCGGCCGCGGGTCCGACCGCCCCAATGGCCACCGTCGGCAAACGCGTCGCGTTGTGCTGGGACGCGACCTGGTTAAGTCTTCTATATGGTATTTGATTATGCATCTCATGGTGGTACTCCGGTAGACGCGAGGCATGTTGACGCGACTGTAGGTCCACATGGCCATGCTGCAAGCGAAGCTGTCTCAAACTAGCCTCGTCATCTATATCAGTTCCAAGGTAACAGGCAGGACTTCCTTGGAATGACATTCACGAGGAAATCGCACTCGCTGATTTTGCGTAGCTGTCGCCTGTCGCTTCCGAGGGGCGCGACTGCACTGGTCAACGCACCTAATATTTGGCTATTCAGCTCACACAAATGTGAGGAGTATATGCGAGGTCGAAAATTTAATACATGGTCGGGAGCATGTACTAGCTAAGTATTTCTTAGCGAGTGTGATGGAAAAGTTACGGAAATCTCCCTTTCCATTGGCCGTCCGGCAACTTCTCGCATGGGGCACTTCGCGCTGCCAAAATTACATACACACATTCCTTTACATATAAATTATCAGTTGGTGCTAGAAATCCCAAAAAAGGAGGTGCGGCGGGCCCGGCCGGCCCTAAGGAGAATCTACGGAAATTTACGACCAGCCAATGGAAAGACCCTCTATGACCCCATGACCTGCTCATAAATATGTGGAACATGACCAGGTCATATTGCGCATGGTATTCCATGATGCAACAATGCAGGCCATGATCACCCTGGCCCATGTTTAAGCAGCCTCTCGCACAAATGTGTCCGGTCGTACTTCTCGTACATCTCGTCCCAAAAGTCAGGAGCGAATTTTGCCGCGCAGATGCGCGCTTGCGATTCTCAAAATGCGCCTGTACAAGTGTATATATATTTTCTTGGCGGATGAGGACCAGGTGCGCCAGCGCGTTGCGCAGGTGGGCATGTTGGCCATAGCCGCACGCGGCATGCAGGCTGGACTATTGCGTGGCTGCTTTGCAGTAACAAAAGCACCGAAAGCCAACGTCGTAGCTTGCAACTCTGGGCTCGTGAAACTGCCGCGGAAGATGAAGCGCTGGCGAAGAGGCAGTTGTATGCAGCACCTTGTTCAGAGTAAAGTCAAATTACAAAGTTGCGCAAAGTATAACATACATAAACTTAATTAAACATAAGAACAGATAAGACGTTTAGAGCCTTGTCGGTGACATGGACGCCGCTGTTGGCTTGGAACAGCTATTTGCTGTGCATAGGGACGTGCCCGCGTTAGCCGTGTTGCAACAGCTCAGGATGGATTTCAGCCAGCAACAGCCTCAAGAGCTGCTGCACAACCACCGGGAATGTCTTCAGTTGGGCACGTGTAGTTTTGGTCGGCGGGGTCGAGCAACGTACGCAATGCGCACAGAATCAAAGGTGCAGCGTTCTATAACATCGCCAACATATCCGGTACGCGGTGGCAGGCTTGCCGAGCACGAAATGAAGGGGGGGTCTCATCTCACCATTCAACTAAGCATGCATGTGCTCGGTTGAATGCTCGGTAGCGTGCGAGTTTACCCCTATCAGGATGTTTGTTTGCATATCCCTCCAAGCGAGAGGGCTTGCACCTATGCTGATCTTCGTTCCAAGAAGTGAACTGAGGACTGATGCTACGGTGAAAGATTTGCACGTAAATTCGCCCGTGCAATAAAACGCCCTGTAACTCGCTTACGCTAATCTCACATTCCAATATGCCACTGCACTTTCCTCTCCAGCCTGGCCACATTCTCTTCCTCGCAAACGTACTTGGGCACCTTACAATCCAACACCATACGTGCTTTGGAAACGCGGGCAGCTGCTTCACAAGGAACCCCCTATTTAAGCAGCCCCTCACACAATCTGTGCCGAATAAACACTCCGTACAAGACGCCCCAAAAGCCAGGAGCGAATTTTGCCACACGGATGCGCGCGTGCGATTCTCAAAATGCGCGTGTACAAGTGTATGTAATTTTTTTGGGCGAAAGGCCGCGGTGTGCCAGCGTGTTGTGCAGTAGGGCATGTTGGCCACAGTCGCACGGGGCATGCAGGCCGGAAATGTGGTTGGCTGCTTTGCCTGAACTGAAAGAACTGAAAGCATACAACGTAGCTTGCAAAACGGGGCTCATAAAACGGCCGCGGAAAGAGGAAGCGTTTGGCGAAGTTTTGGTAGCGCAACACATACAGCACCTTGTTCAGAGTAAAGTCAAATTACAAACTTACGCAAAATATAACATACACAAACTTAATTAAACATAAAAACAGAAAAGTCGTTCAGAGCCGTGTCGGTGACATGGACGCTGCTGTGGGTGGTATGCTGCTCCTTTCAAGGACGGCGTGTCCCGTGGTCCTTGTACATATGCCTTGATGTTCGTTAGAAGAAGTGAGCTGAGGACTGACGCGACAAGTACTGTACATGCATTGCTTGGCCTGCAACGAGACGCACCCACCAGAGGGTTGCAAAAACGGTCTAATCCCCCAATCCCGGGGGGTGGTAGTGGTCAGCCATCCCCCCATCCTGGCTGGGGTGACCGACTCCCATCTCCCATCTTAGGGGCCCGGTGCTAATCCCATCCTTTGAGACAGGTTTCCCATCCTGCCAGCCTGGGTCCCATCCCCAATCCTATGGCCAGGGTTTCCAATCCCATCCTGCAGCTGTGTTCCCCCAATCCTCATCCTGCCAGCCAGGGTCCCTTCCCAATCCCTTCGACCAGGGCCATCCCCATCCTGCAGCTGTGTTCAGATCCGAAAGCTGTCAGCCAGGGTCCCATCCCCATCCCTTGCCAGCTACAAACCTACTCCTTACGTTTACACAGGTGCTGTAATATCGGCTTTCTCTTTAGGCGTAAATCAGGGGAATGACCAGGGTTATCTTCTATTTCCGCGAGATATTTTTCTCTTGCTCTATGGCTTACTTCCTCTAGCGTCAAATTCCGCCCGGCTGTGTTCGTTCCGAAGCAGACTGAAGCGACAAACGCTCGTTGAAGCGGATCTCGACTGAGGAAGAACTCGCATCACAGAGGTCTACGTATCTAATTGCACACTGGCTGCTATTGCAAATCGCGCGTCCTAAGGGGGGAAGGACTGTTATGTTCGAAGGACGGCCACAGCAACAAATTATAATGCTGTGGTTAGAATGGCAGAACGTACAAGGGTGTTCTGTCAAAATGTCCATGGCTGGGAACGTGCACCATTGGTTCAGGTTCATAGCGCAGGAGTTCAGCTGCACATTCCGGCGCCAACATTCCACGTTGGGTGCGCCAAAGCGCTACGATAAACAACCTGATAACATTACATCAAGCCAGACAGTCCAATTGGAATGCTTTTGAGTCGACTTGGACTTCTGCGCAAGAATTGCTCCTATGCACTATAATGTGCAGAGTTACGTGGAGTTGTGCCACAACAAAACAATACAGACTGCAAACTTTCTCAGAGTTGTGCATACTGGCTTGGGAATGCGGTGCGGCATGATGCGGCCAGCATCTTCGCGCCTTGCAACTTCAGCTCAGTTTGCATGAATATAACCAATAAAACATCGCAGTACTAGAGAAGCAGTTTGTATGAGGAAGTAACATGAAAGCTTAACAACTAACTCCAGGGT
>NW_003307571.1:885115-921104 GCF_000143455.1 Volvox carteri f. nagariensis | reverse complement strand
TGCAAGCAGGACTTCCTTGTGTTTGACTTTGGTTAGCTATGGGAAGCGACTTGCAAGCAGGACTTCCTTGTGTTTGAGTTTGGTTTGCTATGGGACGCGACTTATAAGCAGAACTTCCTTGTGTTTGAGTTTGGTTAGCTATGGGACGCGACTTGCAAGCAGGACTTCCTTGTGTTTGAGTTTGGTTAGCTATGGGACGCGACTTATAAGCAGAACTTCCTTGTGTTTGAGTTTGGTTAGCTATGGGAAGCGACTTGCAAGCAGGACTTCCTTGTGTTTGAGTTTGGTTAGCTATGGGAAGCGACTTGCAAGCAGAACTTCCTTGTGTTTGAGTTTGGTTTGCTATGGGACGCGACTTATAAGCAGAACTTCCTTGTGTTTGAGTTTGGTTAGCAATGGGACGCGACTTGCAAGCAGGACTTCCTTGTGTTTGAGTTTGGTTAGCTATGGGACGCGACTTATAAGCAGAACTTCCTTGTGTTTGAGTTTGGTTAGCTATGGGAAGCGACTTGCAAGCAGGACTTCCTTGTGTTTGAGTTTGGTTAGCTATGGGAAGCGACTTGCAAGCAGAACTTCCTTGTGTTTGAGTTTGGTTAGCTATGGGACGCGACTTGCAAGCAGAACTTCCTTGTGTTTGAGTTTGGTTTGCTATGGGATGCAACTTGCAAGCAGAACTTCCTTGTGTTTGAGTTTGGTTAGCAATGGGACGCGACTTGCAAGCAGGACTTCCTTGTGTTTGAGTTTGGTTTGCTATGGGACGCGACTTATAAGCAGAACTTCCTTGTGTTTGAGTTTGGTTAGCTATGGGAAGCGACTTGCAAGCAGGACTTCCTTGTGTTTGAGTTTGGTTAGCTATGGGAAGCGACTTGCAAGCAGAACTTCCTTGTGTTTGAGTTTGGTTAGCTATGGGACGCGACTTGCAAGCAGAACTTCCTTGTGTTTGAGTTTGGTTTGCTATGGGATGCAACTTGCAAGCAGGACTTCCTTGTGTTTGAGTTTGGTTAGCTATGGGACGCGACTTGCAAGCAGAACTTCCTTGTGTTTGAGCTATGGGACGCGAAGCAGAACTTCCTTGTGTTTGAGTTTGGTTAGCTATGGGAAGCGACTTGCAAGCAGGACTTCCTTGTGTTTGAGTTTGGTTAGCTATGGGACGCGACTTATAAGCAGAACTTCCTTGTGTTTGAGTTTGGTTAGCTATGGGAAGCGACTTGCAAGCAGGACTTCCTTGTGTTTGAGTTTGGTTAGCTATGGGAAGCGACTTGCAAGCAGAACTTCCTTGTGTTTGAGTTTGGTTAGCTATGGGACGCGACTTGCAAGCAGAACTTCCTTGTGTTTGAGTTTGGTTTGCTATGGGATGCAACTTGCAAGCAGGACTTCCTTGTGTTTGAGTTTGGTTAGCTATGGGACGCGACTTGCAAGCAGAACTTCCTTGTGTTTGACTAGGAAGCAGAACTTCCTTGTGTTTGAGTTTGGTTAGCTATGGGAAGCGACTTGCAAGCAGGACTTCCTTGTGTTTGAGTTTGGTTAGCTATGGGACGCGACTTATAAGCAGAACTTCCTTGTGTTTGAGTTTGTTTTGCTATGGGACGCGCCTTATATGCAGGACTTCCTTGTTTGAGTTTGGTTTGCTATGGGACGCGACTTGCAAGCAGGACTTCCTTGTGTTTGAGTTTGGTTAGCTATGGGACGCGACTTGCAAGCAGAACTTCCTTGTGTTTGAGTTTGGTTTGCTATGGGATGCAACTTGCAAGCAGAACTTCCTTGTGTTTGAGTTTGGTTTGCTATGGGACGCGACTTGCAAGCAGAACCTCCTTGTGTTTGTTTGAGTTTCCATGTAAGCAACTATGGACAACTAAACCATCCTGTTTTGCAGTCCTGTCAGTTTCCAAGTTCTGCACCTGCAGCCTCATTTTACAGCAGAACACCCAATTCTAATCCTCCAACTGTGTTCCCAATCCTATGGCAGCGACCTCATCCTAAACTTGCGAAAGCGTGCAATCCCTGTCCTGTCGACCAGGGTCCCATCCCCATCCCTGGCCAGGGCTCCCAATCCCCTCCTTGGTCAAGGTTGCAATCCCCATCCCTCAGACAGGGATCCCATCCCCATCCTCACCCCCGACAGCAATCCCCATCCCAAAAGTAGTGTAGCACGCCTAATCCCTAATCCTCGCCCTGGGCCCCACATCCCATCCTGACGTCGTCAACCCTATTCCCCATCCCGCCTGACCAGTACCTGCCCCCAATCCCCCATCTCTGCAACCCTCTGCACCCACGATGATAGGAATGCATGTACATTCACCCGTGCGCCAAACGCCTTACTAACACGCTTCAACTACACTCACAATATACTGCTGCACTCTTCTCTCCAATCCGGCCACATTCTGTTTCACCGACGTACTTCGGCACATCCACAACTATACATACTTTGTGGCAGGCGGCTGGCAGAAGTTAAGGCCTGACTTCTGCTCCCAGTCGATCCAGTCGACCCGGGTTCAAATCCGCCTGCCAGCTCCTCGGGTGATTGAGGAGTGATGAAATGGGAGGTGGCCCCCCATCATATGGACGGTGTAGGACGTGATAATATCAACTTGCGAGCTGACCAGGAACTAAGTTGATGCGCCGTTGATCCGCTAGATTTGGTTGGATGCTGGTGGTGAGTTGCCGAACCCAACGAATACATTCTGAAGTCGGATGGGGTGACGGATTAGGGTGCCCCTCTAGCAGGGGAGAGCAGGGACTGCCCCGGGAAAGGGGGCCGCTGGCGAAGTTAACCACCCTGTAACAACATACATACTTTGCAAACGCGGGCAGCTGCTTCACCAGGACCCCAGTGTTTAGACCTAAAAGTTGTAATGCCTGCATCGTTCTGTAGAGCATGCAAGGACCAAACAACGGAAACATCGTACGGCTACCTGCCGAAATAAATTAATGCCGGCGGCCCTGGGAGCCTGGATCATGAATCCGCGGCTGTCCGCGTGGAAGATGATATCCACCACGACCATGCCCTTTGAAACGCCCCGCCTCGGTCTTGCTTGAGGGTTGGCGCGGCTGCGCGGGTGTCCAGCCGCGGTGAGATATCAACGCCTATTTCCGCGTACTGGTTCGTGGCGCCGCAGCAACTGCTTCAGCTTCTGCGGCAGCTGCTCGACGAACGCGGGCTTAGTCCGCACCAGGAGCCGACCCGGGCAAAATAGCTTCTCGCTTTGATTACCCTGCAGGAGCTCCCCCACGATCTCTTTTCCTAGCTCCATCTTGAGCTGTCCCTTCATTTGCTCTACCTTCGCCGGCAACTGCTCTTGCCAGTTCTGGTTGATGCGTTGATGGGTAGCAGTCTAGGGTGACTGCTACCCTTTAGAGCATGGTTATGATAATGTATCAACCGTGACAAAAGCCCATCGACGTCAATGCGCCACAATGCGCTAGCAAATCTTGACAAATGAAGCGAGACTCGGATGAGGAAGAAAGAAAGCGAAAGTACAAATAGCCGCAGAAGCGAAGGCTGCTATACCTCAAAACTCCAGAAGAATGACACACGGATAATGGCGTGACGACCTTTGAACAGTCGCCGACAAGCACCTACCACGACCAGTTCCAACCGTCTTGTAACTCCGCAATGCAACTTTATCACCAACTCTCACCATGCCTTCAAGAAAATTCCCGTTTGAAGTGACTGTCAAAAAGATACAAGTTTTGTACTAGTACCAGTACCCAGTCAACATACCGGGTGTTTCCACTGAAAAGTTTGTTAGCGACGTTTTTGAAAATTCTCACCCGGCACCTCGCCTTTGCTCACTTTCTTTTGCAATATCGCTTATTCTATATAAATGTATGATAGAAATGAAAAGGGAATGTTGGGAGGCGAAGGAACGGCGAAGAACGTAGGGCCCATGTGGAAACAGGGGCCTTGTTAGCGGTCCAATAAGTCCATAAAAGTTATAGGACCCCCGGACCAGCCAATAAGGTCCGATAACTTTGAGCGCGAAAATTTTGTGAGCTCCTTTTTGAAATCTACTTGCACCCGGTCTTCTGTACACTTTCAGTCTACAACCCTGACTGCTTGCCGGCCTGCGTCGTTGACCGAACCGAAAATGTCGCAGAACCAGTCGCCCTCGCCGATTCCTTCTGGCAATATGCCCTCTGCTATCCATAACGCCTTTATGGCAACGATGCAGCAGCCCCTGCAGGGCGCGCCGTCTCTTCGCTTCGACGCCGATGTCCATGCTGCCGCCCAGGCCGCTTCGCAGAGCATCACCTCCGAGCTGCAGCGCTACAATTTACTATACTGACTACAATATTGTCCTCGAATTAGGGTGTTTTGGCGCTAAATGACGTGCAAAAAGATGGTTTCGGGGCTACTAGTGGAAACACCATTTTGTTAGGGTTTGTTAGCGCGCCAATAACTTTTTCGCGGCTAACAAACAGACTCGACAGTGGAAACAGGCCCATAGATTGTGCTGTAATTTGGTTGGTGGCTCGGTACGGATAGCGTTTGAGGAACATCATCGTATTCACCAGTCTAACTCCTTCAGAATCAGCGGGCTACGTAAGAAAATTACTCTGTGTTTTTCTAAAAAGAATGCATTGTGCTGGACGAAACCTGCTTCGCGAAAGGCCCTGCGCCGTCAATAGAACTCGTTATGAGCGCCGCATTATTACATGCCTGAACAAAGCAATAAATGCGCGAGTTGTCGGCACCTGGCAAAAGGACAAGATGCGAAGCACCTCGATGGATGCTGTGGCTGACATCGTTGGCTTATCAGGCCTGGTCAAGGAGGGCATCAAGCTCATCCGTGGATGCGAATTAGCCGTCGAGGGGCCTTCCTTCCGCATGGGCGTTTTCTCTGTTATACCGCTGGTCCAGGTATGCAAAGGAATCGCACTGTATACCCATAGGTGCTTTGCCTCGGCAAGTGGGCCTCCGCTTCGTTGGGCTACATCCTCGCAACCTGGAGCAGGCAGACCCGGGCCAGGACGGACATTTTTGGGGGTTATGCAGCAGAAGCAGAGCTAGCCCAACGAGGCGGTTGAAGTTGGTTGTCTTGTCGGCTTACCGATGTCTGAACGACTTATGGTCCCAATTGCGGGGCAGCCCAACGCCAGCCTACAACCCGACACCTAGCTAGGACGACACGGGCGGGGAGGGGAGGATGGCATAGGGCCCTAGGAAACGACTGGGAGACTGACGGTCCGCAAACGAGCTGAATTCCACCTTTGCAGCGACTGGGCCACTGTCGACACACATAGCCACACAAACTGACCAGCACCCAAGCTGACCAGCACCGTAGGACTCTGTGAAACGATAAGCAGGTTTTTCTTTAAGAATTACGGCTCTGAAAACGAAGACTTCTCTTACATGCTGCCCTTTGATTGGCGTCGTATGAAAAAACGAATATTCGTTTTTTCTAACCATTAATGGTTAGAATTTTGTTTTCTTTGTCAACCGGGTGCTTAAAACCTGGGGGTTACATAATTGCTCTTGAGAGTAAGGGGCTAAATGAGACAGCGTGGTAAGGAGGTACCTAAGGGGGTGGGATTAGGAATTCGCGCAAGTTGGGTTGACGGCTGTCAGGTCCCGACATCAGGTCCGCATCCTGTTCTCCTTGCCACGCGAAAATGTAAGGAGAATTTCACAGGAGCCGTTTTGGTTGGCAGCTGGTCTCAACGACAAAGTTTCCTATATAGGACGCCGGGCCAAGCTTGCGCGCCCACGCGATTTAAGGTTCCTAAACAGGCTCACTGGGGACCTGTAGCTTTTGGCCCCCGCGATTCTATTTCCGAATAGGGAAACTAGAGGCTGGTCCTTGATGCGGATCTGGGCCAAAGGAGTTCAGCTATTGGTTGGTTGGGATCTATTCATGTTTGTTGCAAGCGGCCAAGGCCAAGGAAGGCGCGCGGAGTATTCCGTGGACGAGGTCTCAGCAGGTAGGACCAAGGCGAGGAAATAAGGTGAACTTGAAATTTTGGCGAGGGCGTGGTGCTCAGTCGGTAGTTCGGTGCCGCAGAGAGAGCTGAATTCCTTGGCCGCATTTTTTAAATTTATAAGCTTTCAGTCGATATCAAGTCGATATATCAAGTCGATATCAGTCGATATAAAGATATATAGTTTTTGGTTATTTGCTTCCTGCAAAAGCGAAGCACCGCAGAGGCTGCTTTTTGCTGCGCCCTCGTGGGCTTCCTGTGCTTTCCTTTTATTGCGGTTCCGATATTGTTTGTTTTAAGGGCGCGCTTTGCAACTCAGCGTTGTCATTTCGCTTTTCGTTATCGTTTTAGGTTGCAATGTTGGCTTCGCGAAGTCTGACTCTGGCGCTGTTGAGCTCAATTGATTGGTTTCGAAACTGGAGGACTGGATGTCCTTGAAGATTTCGGTATTAATTGTGAAAGGTATGAAGAAATTAGCGGCACGTCGCAGAACCAGTTTACACTTAAAAAGGGAACGGGAGAGGTAATGGAGGAAACGGGAAACTGGTTCGGTGGCCTGGTGCGCCGGGATGTAGCCATTACAGTATTTTGTTCACTTACGTAATCGCCTGTGGCCGGGTCACAATCAAATGCTTTTTAACGCGGGTTCTTGCAAATCCAAGCAATGTTGCAAGCAACATATGAAAGGCGTGTACGACCGTGCCAACGAAACGGCGCCCGGAAAGTCTTCAGCTCGTACGTTCATGTAAAAGCGCATATTATTTGCTCATTGTAAGAACGCTTGCGGTTCACGCACATTGACGACTCCTTGTTTGCTTTTTACAAGCTGAATCCGTTCATATAATTCGGTAACCGTACCTGCGCGCAACTTCAGAAAATCAAGCATATACTTTTCGCGTCACAGAGAGGAAGATGGTGTCTTTTTTTAAGAAGTCCCGCACCAGCGTTGGTGGCGCTGCAGTAGCCTTATGTTCTCATCAGGCATTGGATTCGCGAGTCTTTGGCGTCTGGCAGAAGGACCTGGCACGGAGCGACTCGATGGACGCAGCATCCGACCTCATAGGCCTATCCGGCTTCGCTAGGGAGGGAATTAAGCTTCTTCGAGGGTGTGAACTGTCCATCGTCAACAGCGCTTCCTTCCGAATGGCTGTTGTTTCTGTTGTTCCCGGCGTCAAGGTACGTTCAAGCGTCAAGCGAGGTGCCGCGACTAAAAGCTAATCCTTATTATTGAAATGTTTCATGGAGAAGCCGGTAAAGCACAAACTGAGGACGTTTTTTCTGCTTTCTGGTCCCTGTCAAAGGCCCTGCCAAATGCCATGCCATCGCTCGGAGGGCGCGAGGAAAAAGTCATATCAAAATGTGTTTCATATTCCTAGCCTTTCTGTGAATTTTGTTTGTGAGCTGCGCTAATGATGGGTGCCGGTCGATTCAGGGTTCTTCACCAGGGTATCCAAATATTTCGGTCATGCCCGAAACCCTCTGAATAACCTACCGGGGCCCTCCCCGAAAATTTCCTTGTCAGGCTGACAGTTTGTTCGGGCAGCCCGAAGCTGCCTGAAGCGGTTTTCGGAGTAAAGTTAAGCTGGATTCTATCGTATTATGCTAGGACGCCTGAAGTAACAGGTGTTTGACTTTATCTTGGAACATGGCGCCAGCTTTTATCACAAGGGGTGTGCATTTCATATCCACGGTTGGACCGAGTAATCCAACACGCATAAGGGAATCAATGGACGGGACAGACAGCCGGTTCCGCAGCCGGTTCCGCCTGTTCTTGATGATGCGGTGGACACTAAAGCCAAGCTCAACACACATTATCAGCTGGCTCGGGCATGCTTCATTATGGATATGCTTAGATGTATGAAAATGTGTGCGATACAGCCGCAATGCACATTCGTACTTGTTGTTTAACTGGTGGCCAAGCGGGCCTTATACTGCAAGCCCGGTTTCCAGGCTCCTTCTGCGCCCGAAAACATCCAAATTTACGCTTCAACATCGTTCGGTTTTCTCCGAAAATGCCTTCGGGAGGCATCGGGAGGGCCCCGGAAGAAATGCTTCGAAAGGCTCAAAATTTGTTCGGGATGCTCCGGGGCGCACTAATTTTTCTTTCGGGCAAAACGCAAAAATCTCAAAAATGTTTTGGACCGTATCGGGGTGAAGAACCCTGGGTCGATTGGGGCCGACCGTTGTGTGTGTGTGTGGTTGCTACAGTGGGCTCCAGACTCCCGAAGAGTAGAGCCATCGGGTCAGCTGGCCGTGCACTGCAGTAGAGACTAATATACAAATTAGACAATCACCCAGATAACTAACCGTCCATCGGTGACCGCTCCCGTGAGCATAGCAATTTGCCTGATATAATTCTCAAGAAGGGGTGATGTGCGCCAACAGAATCCCAACCTTTCCGTGGAATTGCCAGAGCTGCGAAACCCTGAAGGCGGCCCCAAAAGTCAACAATAACTCGACCGTTGGCAGACGAAAATCTATGGCGGAAGGAAAACTTGTAATGCACCTTTTGGTTTTTTTGCACAATTACAAAATAACATTATCTCCTACACAAAAACATTTGCGCAGTATGATGCGGCTCTTTCGGGCCGATGAACATGAATAAACGCACCCAAAGTTGCCTATTTAATAGCTGGACGATGAAGGCATTGGGCTTTGCAGCATGAGAAGCTAACCACCCGGGCCCAGTTTGGTTCGATGTTCCCACGAACTCAGGGAAGGCGATCCGTGGCTTAGCAAGCAGCTAATATTTTGTCGTTAGCAAGGAAAAAGAAAGAGTGTTTCCCACCGACGCATCATACCCAAGCGTTCCTTTTTTATGTGTAAAACAAAAAAAATCCTGATAAAAAATTCAGAGATAGAATTTCAAAATTATACTAAAGTACGTGTTGCTTTAGTTATCATGTGTAATCCTCTCCTGGTTCTGCCGCACGCATTCCATCTTACCACCTCCTACCCATGCAGGACTTAAACATCGGTACAGGGTCCGAAGGCGGTCGGGTCGGGGCAGAGGATCCCTACCCAGTGTGCCTAACCTCTAACTAACCTCTACATACCTTTTACCTACCTTCTACCCTTCAACCTCTAGCAGTGTTCAGCCGCCGTGGTCAACAGGCTTGCCGGGACGTGCCTCGCCTCCCCTTTTGTGCGCGACTTTGCAGATCAACGAGACATACCCTTTGGACGGCTCCGAAGCTTCTAATATGCGTCGTGACCTCCGATTCGGTGAGCCCACCGGTGGCGCTGGTGGGAGCAACACATCGGCGGGTTGCAACCCCTTGTTGTCCCCGAGTACTGGGCCACTTGCTCGACCACGTGTGCATGCGTACTATACATACTTGCATACATATATATACATACATACATATATACCGCAGCCCCTCCATCCGGGGATGGCGCTGCAATGAAAACACCACGAAGAGCCCCGGATGGAGTGGCTGCGGAGTGGCTGCGGAGTGGCTGTGTAGAGTGTTGGCAGTCTGAGTCGGGGTCGGGAGCACACAAGACTAACCGACTTGTGCTGTGTGCTCCCGACCCTTGCGCTGTGTTTCGGCTTCGGCCCCCGGCTCTCGCGGCCCACAGTGTAATCAAAGTCATATATACATACATATATACATACATACATAAATATATACATACATACATACATACATACATACATACATACATACATACATACATACATACATACATACATAAATATATACATACATACATATTCAGCAATACAGACGTGGGGGGACACATAGCGCCCACTCACAGGCATGTCAGGTATATGTCTTTACGTACACGCGTACTTGCATACGTGCACGTGTACACGTGTACACACACATATTCAGGAACTCACCTCTGTCTGTCCCTTTTCCTCCTCCGCGTTGTCCCGGATGGTCTCGGGCTTCCACACATGCATGCGCACCCGCCCTGCCCGCCCTCGGTCCGGACCGAGGGGATCCCCAGCTGGGGATCCCCAGCTGCTTGGGGAAATGGATGCCATGCCTTAGGATGTGCGGATAATACGGAACGTGGAGTATATATACACAGATATATATTCACACATATATATGTGTGTATATATATGTGTGTGTGTGATTGTTACAGTGGGCTCCAGACTCGTGAAGCAGCAGATAGAGCCAACGGGCCAGCTGTCCTTGCACTGCATTGCACGGTTCAATTCGTATGAAACATGCCCGCGACGTTTGTTGTCATATAGGCCTTAACCTATTTCCCAAACTGTTGCTTGCGCTATTATATGTATGTCCTGTCCAGGCAAGGCGCGCGGTGCATTAGAGCTGACGGAGGAGGGGCTGCCGCGGCTTCGACTTCGTTGGGAGAATCCCTTCGCCGGCGAGGGCCTCGACGAGTTCCAACTTGTAGGGCAAGATGAACTGCACGTGATAAGTACGATAACGGTCAATGGTCGTACTGTGTCGTACACAAGCGTGCACACACGGAAGGCCTGAAGGGCGGAATTTGCATCGCGGGCGGGGCTGCACGAAGAGCCAGAGAGGCCCTCCCTTCGCTTATAGTCGATTTTTCTGTTTTCTAATAAAAAATTTAGCGTGCGTCCAATTCGAATTATGTGAACTGAAAAGTTACGCCGGAATAGGATTTGTGCGCTTCTACCGTGGTTTTCGTAGCGGCCGTGTCAAGTACAGCATGCACAGCAATGTACAATTCTTGCTGCACAAGTGTACATCTGCGATATGGCAGTGCCTGCCCAGCTTGCAGCCCGGTGCTGATCTACGACTACTTGATTAATTTGAAGTCATTGTGTAATTTGAGCTGGAGATGAGATAAAGTTGAAATGTAATTTAAATGACAGTATTGAAAATCAGGTGGTGTTGTGCAATTGCAAAGCAAGACGTGCGCGTGGGCTTGTTTGCAACTATGTACCCTATTCAAATAATTTGTTCCGATGTATCGATGTGCTTCCTTTATCAAGCAGGGTTGGTAGCTTTGTTGCTTAGTGAGGGAGTCAGCGATGGCGTGCTGTACGTGACCTGTTGGACAAATGGTGGAAATCTATTTTGTAGCTGTGAGGGATCACCGAGGTCCCAATTAGGGACGAAATGTATAAAGGTTTACCGGTGCTAAACAGAATCGCCAGAGCTAATCGGGATGTGCTATGTTATGTCTCAAGCTTGTAAGGCTAAGGGGTTCCCCTTTAGTTCCCCTTTAAGGGATGAAGAACAAAGGGGACAGGCAACACCATATATAAGCTTGTAGGACTACAGAGTTTAACTACTTTAGGTTCCTCTTTAGCAAGCCAATATACAACGTAGTTAAGCTTATAGCATCTCTGCTGTGGTAGACTACAGGCCAATTCAGACGTAGACGCTATGACCAGAAGGCTCATGGACCGTTAGTTGTAGTACTGTCAAAAAGGAGAAAGAAACAAAAAAGAGAAAAGAGGGGTTATGAAACGCAATCTGCGAGAGGAAGCAGTAACCAGAGTAAGCGACCTCAGGCATATTACTCGGCTATCAGCGTGCGTCGCCTCATCCAGATGTTGTGTACGATCTGCGCAAGTCCGCGCTGATTATCTATCTCCATGACAGACCTCACATTAGGCACAGGCTCGATACCAGCTTGGATGTGCACAAAATCAATGAGTGCATTTATGTACGGTACGAGTCAACCGTATAGAAGTGTACGATGCGGAGATGTTATCATTCATCGCCACTTGCAACTTGCTATCAGCTATCATCAACGTGAAGAATTGTCTTGGGATGCATATCTACGTTATGCCCCTAAAGGCCCCTTGCGCAGCTGCTGCAGTTCCAACTGCTGCAGTTGGAAGTTGAAAACTCCCATACAGGATGCCCCGAACAAGTAAGTGCTAACAGTAAAATCGATCAGAACATTGCAAACAAAAGCAACGACATCAGTTGGAGGTCGCCGATAAACGCTTTCGTTATAATTTGGGCGTTATCGGAGCGAGTACTAAAGGCAATCTATGCTCTTGCATCATCCAAACGCATGCACCAACAATGTATAGCAACACATGTTAATCTACCACAGAACCTCGTTGCGCCATTCAAAACACACGCTTTTCAACGCATGTGTCCCGGCTGAATTCCTCAATAAACATAACAGTTTACAAAGATTGCTGCAGTCGCACACTTTTAGCATTAAGAAGTCGAGCTGGAGGGCTTCCGGGTCCGCGATGACAGAGATCTCACAGGGACATATCTCTCCCTCAGCAGCTGAGAAACACACAGGTTCAGGCCATGATTCGCTGATAGAAACTGCAAAGCAGCACATAGACCAGCAACTGATCCTGGAGGGTCGTCGGAAGTTCAGCAATCACCTTGAAGACCACGTACTAGATTACTTTCATAACAACCCCATAAACATCGAAGCTTGCTTAACAACATGCATTAAGGTGGGCAAAGCATAAGCAGCGGAGTTCGGATCAGAGACAATGGAGCATCTCTGCATGTGCAGACAGGTCCTTCCGAAATACGCTGCCTGAGGCAATACATGGTTATGCTACATAGTTTCAATCCGGTACTTTTGGCTCTCGCTGACCTACGTTGAATGGTCATTTCCGCCGCGGCCCCAACCTCCCTCAAACCCACAACACCTACACGCGGACTTACCGCAGCTTTTCGGCAACGTCGTTAACAATCCGACTGAGGAGAAGTACCGGAAGGTGAGGGGTAACAGAAAGCAGCAGACAGACTCCCTTTTGCTTCTGGGCATGGCAAGCCCCCCAAGCCAGGGGGCCAGCATCCGACGGTGCTGTAACCTGCGTAATTGTTCACGCTACAAGGAAGATACAAAAAACATCTGCTGCTCACTTGCCTTACGAGGTTCGGGCGCAATGCCCAAAGTTGTAGGGGGTTCCGTCGGCAAAGCTCGTCGTCACGCGCTACTCTGTTCCGTAACGGGCGTGCGCCTGTATGTATGTGTGTATGTGTGTGTGTGTCCCCAACCACGCCATATCTTCCATTTACTCTCCTAAGGGTGTCCCAACCGGGGGCTTGTAACAGAGGGGAAACAGCAGACACCCGCCCTGCACCCATCTTCAAGAATGCCATAACAATGCGTACACGACTGCTGTAATGCACAGGTAGATATAAGTCGTTGCTGCCCCGGCCCATATGGCTCAAAACCCCCTACCCCAGGAACTGGAATCGGCCCTCACACATTCCCAGATACCCAACCTCCTTTCCCCCTCCGGCCCCCGGTGCTCCGCGGGGCTCCATCACCCCACTGCGGCCGTGGCCTAGGCCTATTTCCCACCCCACTACCACTTGCATCAACGAGTAGAGGGAAGGGGGGAGGGAGAGAGGGAGGGAGGGTGGGGAGAGGTACGGGGGGTCTCATCTTTCCCATCGGGTTTCCCCCCGGGGTCAAAACACCCACAGATTCCCCTTTCTTTACTCGCTTTCCCCCTCCTTTCCCAGCCTTCTCCCCTGTGCTTCTCCAGCACGCGATTTCCTCCCGCCGCCCCCCGCTCACTCACGGGAGCCCCGCAGGTGAAGGCCGCCAGTAACACGCTGAAAAACACCGTGTTGGTGGTCAAGGGAGGGGAGGACCTGCTGCTGCATGCGGGATGGACGCCGAGGGTGAGGGAATGGGGCCGGAGAGGGGGAAGCGGGGAGATAGGGGAGGGAATGAGGACAAAAGATCAGACATGTGAAAATGCTGAGATACGAAGTAACTGCCGGCGTCCGAAGTCAATCAACAACTTTCGTTCCCTTCCTCCTTACCTCTTCTTCACTCCTCCGCGCTCTCCCACACCTCTTCTCGACAGTTCACTCTCAGACCTCTTGTTGCCACTGCTCTCTCTCTCCCCCCGCGCCGCACCGCCTCAGGTGATCGAGATGGAAAAGCACTGGGTGTTCGATGCAGCTGCGGACAGCGTGCGGTTCGGGTACGTGTATGTACGACATGTGTACGGCGTGTGTGTACGACATGTGCCTTTCCACCTTGGATCTTTGGATCTTCAACGAATCCGTGTCTGAAGAGAAGAGGCAGCGAGGCAAGGAAACGGGTTCTCGTCATCTTCGTGTATTGCCCATCCATGTACTGCCAAAGTACTGCCCACCAAGGACCTGTAGCCACCGAGACTTCTTCAGATCTATCTGCACGTTCATTCTTCCCATTCTCGAATCCTCACTTGCCTAGTACTGTGCTCTCATCGTCTTCCTTCTTCGACATCAACGACTCGTCGCGTTTTGTGTTTTATACTTCTTCCTACTTTTCTCCCTGCGGCTTCTTCCCCCGAAGCTCCTACCTTAACCCTCCTTCACCTCTTGCAATGAGAGCAGAGAGTTGTTGGCGTCATTTAGGAAAACGACCCATCGGCTGTGTGTGGGCTCCTCGTACTTTCCAAAGCTATGTGATTTCCCTGTGGTGATCTCCTCTCTCCAACCCACCGCGAACTGTTGGCTCCCCCGCCACGGGGCGATTCCTGGCAGGGTGCTTAAAGAAGCTCTACACCTAACGGAACGAGCCCTCCACACCGTGCATGAGAAAGCTGAGGTGGGTGGTGAGGGTTAGCGCGTCATGCGCGCGCGTGTGTGCGCGTGTGTGTTTCTGTGGGGGGATTAATTTCGGCCCAGGATTGGGCTGTCGGGGGCGGGGTTGAAGGGGATGCGGGTACGGTTGTGCGCATACTTGTGGGGATCTGGACTATATATGGGATGTATAGGGTCGAGGGCCCTGCGCTGATGAAGGGGCGATACACGCGTGTAGAACCGGGGGTGGTGCTCTCGCGCCATCCCACCCATCCAAACCCTCAGTCTACTAGAGTACTAACCCCAGGATGGACTATGGTTTCGAGGCACGCATTCCTTTTCTTCCAGCTAGAAAGGCAACGAACTTTGCCACCAACTGACCCGCCTACCCTACCTACCTTTCAACTAACAGAAAAAGCGCAAGGAGCGGGAGGAGAAGCTACACAAAGAGTCCGCTGAAAAGGAGAGGATTAAGCTGGCCATCGAGGAGGATAAGGCGGCGCGGCGGCAACGGGCGGAGCTCATGGCTTTGGGGGCGGCGGCGTCGCCGCCACCGCCGTCGGCGGCATCTACGGGCTCGGCGGGGGCGTCACCGACGCGGCGGAGCCCGGCTGGAGCAGCCCCGAAACCACACTAACGAACTAATCTCCTCCAGCCTCAAACGAACGTACGGCCTTGCTCATTCCGGGGGTTCTTTGAGGCGAAGATGACGTTTTGTTTAGAGCGAGGATGGGCAATGAGGATAGGCAATACAAACCAGGTAAAGCACACACACAATTAAGTGTATGTATAGACATACAACGTTTGAGGGACAGCTGGTGGATGTTAAACGTGGTCGGTGTCGGTGGTTGGTCGTTGCTGGTTGTACGTAACGGTCCAGGACTCCAGGTTTTCGTTGTAGGAGGGCCATTCGCGCTGCGGCACACCTATGGATCAGGACGCTTCTTGGAAGTTAAAATAAAAAACAACTGCTTTGTTAGCAACAATCGTATATAATGGCATTTACGATGTAGAAAAGTTTCCGCCAAATATCTTTTCTTTCGGTGCAATTGTGGGACGGAAAGCAAAATACAACCATGTATGTCTGATGCAAACATGCTCTGCCAATACATTTTCAAGACAGGGCATGAAACTGTCCTTGCTGGCGCAGGGGTCGTACACAGCCGTATCGCCAAGGCGCATGGCAGATACCCCAACGATACACACACACCAGGGGCCGCATCACCGCCTCCGGGGGGGGTGGGGTTTGTCCGCATGACCCGAAATCCAGTCGCATCACCGTTCCGCTCCGCTGAGATCCGATACCACAGAGCACCCTCATAGGTCAGACTGACGGACAAACAGACGAGAGCAACGCGAGAGTAGACCAACGGCGAACGCAGGCCGCGATCTAGCAGCATCAGCATCCGCAGCCTCCTGAACTCCAGCAGCATCGGCAGTGTCGGTGTCGGAACAGCTGCAACATGCAACGTTGTGGCGCAATGCAGTTTTCTCCGCACTCAAGCCCGCGTCCCTTTCCTGCCCAGTCCCTTTGCTTTTCCCAGGCCACTACCAGCTGCCACTCCCCCATCCCCACTCCTATTCCCGCCTCCACTGCCCCTGCCGGTTGTCGTCCTAGCTTCCCCGCCCGGCAACGCCTCTTCCATTCCGCCCCTTCCCCCAGCCCCACCCCGCATCGCCTCCTCCATCGCCTCCACCACCATCTGCGGCATACTTCCGCCGCCGCCGCCGGCACTGCTGGCCCCACCACCGCCCAAAAGCTGCGCCAGCAGCGCAGCTGGATCCAATAACCCGGATCCAGAATCCAACCTAGATCCAGATCCAGATCCCGTAGGTACGCCTTCCTTTCCTTCCTTGTCCTGGACGTCTCCAGTGCCGCCGCCGTCAGCCGATTGCCGTACGCTGGGGTCCAGCAACGTTCCAGATCGGATCCTAGGCCCCATCACCGGATGGAAGTACCACTTCATGAAGGTGTCCTCGGAGTACCTGGTCGCCTCCAAATCGGTCAGGAACGCCAACACGTCCAAGTCGAGACTCGCCACAGCCTCCACACGAGACCAGTCAACACTCGGCCGCGACGGAAGCGAATCGCCGTCGTCGACACCGACACCGCTGTCGGCTGGGGTGGCAGTGGCAGTAGCAGCAGAGGCGGAGGAGGAGCTGCGGCCGCCAAAATCAAAGTCCGGCATTTGGACCCACCATTCGTCCCCGTCGCTCATGCCAGCGGCCTGGTTCAGTTAGTTGGTTGGTTGGAAAGCGGAGGGGGGGTGAGAGTCGTCGAAGGCACGTAAGGGAACGCACCTTTCTCCTCCTCGTCATTTCTATTCCTCTTGCGCATCATACACACACAAAAAAACATACGTACATACAGAGACACATACACACACACATACGTCCTCCTCTCACCCGCATCACCGTCCCTAGCTCAAGCTCCGGATGGCGGGTGCCGTACATTTCCAGAAAGGCCTTGTATGCCTCCCAATTGGCTGCCGCGCGAATAAATTGACCCAGACTGCGGGGCGCGGGGATGGGAGGAGAGCCGTGGAACAGCGGAATAACATCAGCTTTGCAGATGGTAACGCACGTGTTAGTGAAGGAAAGAAAAGTGAAGGAAAGGCAAGTAACAAAGTGCGCCCGGAAGCAACCTTACCGAGCTACTGATTGCTCGTCCAAATCCAGCGCTAAACCACCTTCGTCGCCTCCGGTGGCCCCGCCATCAACCCCAGCCGGCCGCCGCACCGCTCCGGAGCCGACCCATGGGTCATCAGCGGCCACCAGCTGGGTCTCAATGAAGCGAACCACGGAACGAGCCGCCGGATCCTGTTTTGGCAACGTATACAAAACTCCCTTTTTCAGCTCCGAGGCTTTTCCGTGACCCGTAAAATAAAGAAAATTAATACAGAAAAAATTATTCTTGCGATGGATTTGCAGGTTCGTTAACTTGAAAGCGGATTAGCAATTGTCAATTGATGCCAAAATCCAGGCATCGCCGAAGGACAGCTAATCGCAGCGACGCCATGGAGATGATGGGGGAACTTTGCACGTCTGTAATTGTGAACTGCGTATTATGACTTGTTATCAAGCACCACTTAGCTCCTTTCATTACTCGTCATCCCCTAGTTCTTCCAATCTAGCCCTGCCTGGAGTCGTCGCTTCTCCTCCGGCTGCAGCAGTGCCGCCACCTGCGCCGCCAGATCGTCACTGCGCTGCTCTAGATCCTGTTCGTACATCGCCGCCGCTCGTCCCGTCAGCGGCATGCCGCCAGGCCCCCGCGGTGGCGCCGCCGCCGCCGCGACCAAGTCTGAAAGCTCCGAGTACAACCTGAAGATTTTAAACACACGTGCCATGCAGCGCCATGTGACACCGTATTGCTCATCATACGACACTGCAAATGTAATGTACGGCACCATGTCCGTACAACATCCTGGGCGGGCTTTTGATAGGGATCCTTCCTAGCCACATACATCTCCCGTACTTGAGAACTCTCGTGCAGCTGGTGATCCCGTGACTCCAGTACGTACCGGCTGAGGTTTCGCATTTCGGTGCTTTCCCGCCTTGAAGCCTCCAGCTCCCAGCCATGTCGGGACACGTAGGTGTCGTACGCCGCCGCCATGCGGCCAAGACGGTCCTGAAGTGCTTCCGGAATAACACTACTGCCGCTGCTACTGCCGTCGCCAACCCCGCCGCTGCCGCTGCTATCGCCGCTGGTGCTAGCACCGGGCTGCTGCTGCCTGTCAGTGACACCGTACGGTTCCTTGTAGTACTCGTCGCCGTACAGGTCTGGAGGCCCCAGCCGTACTCGCTGCAGCGGGTGATCTTCATCCCGCAGCGGCTGCTCCTCCTGCGCTTCGATTGTACGGAGCTGCTCACGCAGCCGCCGCTGTACGACACCTAGAAGCTCTTGCAGATTGGCCGGTGGCGTCAATTCCGCCGCCACTGTCGACCCCGCCGCCGCCTCTTCCTCCTCTTCTTCCTCCTCGCCTTCCCCATTCCCGTCCTCCTCCGCTGGCAGTGTAAGGCCCTTTTGAGCCGCAAGACGCCGCCGTCGGGTCGCATGCAGCCTGCTGTCCTGCTCAAAAACCGCCGCGACGGCGCCGGCTGTAGCTTGTAGCTCGTCTACTTGCTTTAAAACCCGCGGCAGCCGCCGCAGCTCCGCTCGCGTCAACCGGTTTAGGCCCTCCATGACGTCGCGACGCGACAGATCACGTGCGCCGTACCATCCCCGTGGCAAGGCCTTCGTTAGGATGGCCGCGTCCCGCTTTGGCAGGGAGTCTAGCAGCAGGCGCCAAACCTCGGACAACAGCTTATGGCGGGCTTCTGCCGCGGCAACCCGTGCTTCGGAGGCTGACAACATGTCAGACGCCGGGCCCTGTTGCTGCTGCTGCTGTTGCTGCTGCGCGTGCTGTGCGTTCGGTGCTTGTTGCTGCTCCGGGGATGAGCGCGGGGACGAAGAGGAGGAGGAGGCGGAGGATTCCAGCACTGCGAGGGCTTCCTGGCTGGCGAGGTACGCCAGGAACGCTTGGCGCTCGTTATCCGACATTTGGTTAAAGGCTTGCTGCATGAGGTCCATCTGCTGCTGAAAATCAAATTGTCCTGGCTCTAAAAATAGGTTGTCTTGCGAGTTCCGTCCCATCGGCGGCGGCGCCTGGGGTTGGATCGGGGCCCGGTTGCGCTGTCGCGGGCCAGACTTTGGGCGCTTTGGAAGATGTCTTTTGCTTGTGTCGGGCACATCCTGAGCTGCTGCGCAGCGTGGAGCTGGGCTGCGATGCACTGGCACATAGTTCGCCTGCCAATACACCAGATTAAATCGCTGCGTAAATCTAAGAATCATTTGAATGGTATCCTAAGAACTTGTTTACTTGTACATTGTTTGGGTCTTCGATATAACCTCTTCGTGGTTAGGTTCCAGCAGTCGCAGCTCACGAGAGCTGCCCACGATATGATTAATACTAGTAAAGCACGCGGACATGGGAAGGCACATAGAGTTGGCAACAACAATCGATGATATTCAGGATCCAAGCGATTTGTCATCCCAACCACAGATTGCCTCTTGCAAATTTGCTATTGAAGTTTAATCATTGTAGCTTCCTTCATTTTTTATGTTGAGATAGATATGGCAACGACAGCTAAAAAGGCTGGTCTGCAGGCCGGCAGTATTGCTTTACGATAGGATGCGGCAGCTGTTATGTTCCGGACTGACAATGTGTAACACATGACATATGAAAACCATCCTGTTGTGAATGCTCCACGCCCTCGGAGTTCGTCAGCCGACAGCTCGTCATAAACAAATTCACGTACTTCAAAGCCCATTTCAAGGTCGCTGAAAATAACCGAAATAATTAGGTAACAATCTCGCATCAGTACATGCTGAGGTCTCAGCGTTTCTTAGCTTTAGGCTTTCGTCGTTGTTCGCGTTCCATGACAGTGACGACCCATGGGCCATACATACTGGCAGGTGGCTGGCAGAAGTCAAGACCTGACTTCTGCTCCCGGAGGGTCCGGGTTCATATCCGCCTGCCGACCCATCCGTGTGAGGGGTGTTTGATTGGGAGGTGGCCCCCCATCTTGTGGACGATGCAATATGTGATTATATCAACTTGCGAGCTGACCAGGAACTAAGTTGTGGCGACGTTGATCCGCTAGATTTGGTTGGACGCTGGTGGTGAGTTGCTGAACTCAACGAATACATTTTGAAGTCGGATGGGTTGAATGGATTAGGGTGCCCCTCTCTGCCTCGGGAAAGGGGGCCGCTGGTGAAGCTTAACCACCCTGTAACAACATCATACTGGCATGGATTGGGACCGTCGCAGTTAGGTTACGCTATTCTGGAAGCGCTCTCTGTTGCGACTCCTGCAATAATACCTCAAATTATGGACATGCGGCAAACTACTGTTACACACAAGCGCAGTCGCTGCAATTTCACTGCCGCTGCGATCGGGCAAAAGTCAGCTCGCGTCATCCCATCCGTAGAATCTCTCAGTTCCGGACCAAAAAGAATGAAAATGAAAAGAAATATGTAGCACCCACCACACTCTGTCACAATCGTTCTGTTCAACTCCTCGTAACTAATTCATAATTAGTCATTACTGTTAGAACTGGTCACACCTGGTCATGACACGCTATAACGTTATAACTCCAGTTGGCCAAGGGTTCATAACAGACATCGCTTACGAACGGCGGGCAACCTGAGCCCCATGGCTCGTGAATGCGCTTTCTGACATGACTGTAACCACTCGCATGACTTCGCTTGGCATGGCATATACTCACAGCGCGCTCAAGTCGCAGGGGATGTGTACATGTAATTGTGGCCGCGAACGCAATACTGTTGATACCGGTGTCCTGTTAAATAGTTTACTAATACCCCACCGATACGCTGTCGTGACGGTGACGGGACGATCATCATGACTCCAGGACTCCAGGAAGAGAGTTAGCGGTAGGTGGGCCGCAAAATAGTCCGCCCGGACGAGGTGCTTGTCAGGTCAGACAGATAGACGGTTAATCAATGAAGGGTTTGAGTGTCACCAAGTAAGGGCTGCAATCGTGTGCATCGGCAAACGCTTCGGGCACTTCGGGTCGTACCGGAACTCCCGAAAACGGACCCACTTTTGCAGAAATAGATGACCATCCGTCCTACAATCTCATACGAAAGCTCCTCTGCGGCCGAAGGGTCCCCCGATGATGACAGAGATCGACCCATTCCTTTTGTCGATGTCTGGTCGCGGTAATTATGGTTAACAAGCAAGGATTTTGTTGCCGTACTAAACTGCCCGTCGGCTTTCTAAGGATGTGCCTATGCAGGTTTAAGCTTGTAAGATCTACATGTCTCGAAACCATCTCCTGGAACTTTGTGCACATGCTTAACCAGGGTTGAATCTTAGAACGCAAACATCGGTGTTGCAACCAGCATTTGGTTGGCATTGTAAACTTGGCTGATGGCGCTAATGTTAGTGCACGGCTAGGAATATGCACATGACACCCTGTTCACAGATGTTGCATATGGAAAACCATATGCAACATCGCATGCGGCGGAATTCTGGGGGGTTCGCACGGCAATCGAGTAGAGAGTACGAAATAACCTAATGCAGTCATCGCCAACAGAAAACGTAAGCCTCCAGCCTCACGCCGACTGCCTACCACCTACCATTCATATTTCCTACCTCGTTAACAGGTCTCTGCCGCATTGCCTCTAGTTCGGCTCGTCCCTCAGGTAACTTCACTCGTCGCTACTTTGCCATTCTCCTTCGCCTCCACCCCCGCCTCTGCTTCTCCACAGAAGCGGCGTTGTCCTTCGCCACTGTTACACCTCGTCTATGCGACTCCTCCTCACCCGACTGGGTCCTCTGCCTACCCGGTGCACGCCCCCATCTCTGCACATCCGTTCCTCCGGCCCTCTCTCACGGCTGCCTACCTGACTGCAGGACTCACTCCTTGCCTGTCCGGTGCCGGGTAGGCTTTCCTTGCCTCCCCCGGCCCTACTTGGGGCGCCTCTCCTTGGCTCGTCATCTTCCTTACTTCCGTCCGTTCCTGTCCCTCGGCGGCCTAACCCCTCCACCCCTTCTGTGGGCCTGATCCCCGCTCTGGACTTGTCTCACGCCCCCGGCCTCTCTGATGATGCCCCCTCGGTAGGCTTGCCCCCCGCGCCTGGGCCCTGTCTCCTCTTTCCGTCACGCCTACCTCACCTACCTTCTTCTGCCATCCAGGCACTGCCGGAGCCTACCCTGCCCCAGATCTTGGCCGCACGCGTCCGCCCCACTTCTGTACCCTCTGCCGTACTGGACCCACCTTCCAGCCGTCAGCTTTATACCATCACCCTCGCGAAGGCCGCCACCATCTGTGACAACTCGTTGGCTCGTGAAACCATTGCCCGTCAGGAGGCTGCCGGTCGTGACCTCTCTGCATGGCTGGCCTCCCTGCCCCATGGCCGTACCCTGCTGTCCTGCACTGATGACGATCTACTCGTCTACCTGGAGGCGCACTGGCTCCCCAATCGTCGTGTGGACAACCTGAGTCCCAACACTGTCAACAATCATCTGGGTCTGCTCTCCGGACTGTTTAACTGCCTGGGCCGTGGCAGCACTTACGACCATGTAACCCGCATCGGCAACCCCTGCTGCTCCAGCACCTTGTCCTCCTACAAGACTGGCTATAGTCGCCTTGCAGCCGACCGGGGCTACGAGGAGCAAGCCGCCATACCACTTAGCCCTAGCGACTTCACCACCCTCATGGATCACCTCTGGTCCGGATTCCAGGCTTCCACCACCTCCCTAGCCCGGCTGCTGTTACTACGCGACCTGTTGTGCTGCCAATTCATGTGGCACACCAGCTACCGCAGCCATGACACCGGCAAACTGCGGCTACGTGACTTCCGTGACCCGCATGGTGACCCGCGTGGTGGGGGTCCCTTCCGTGGGTTTCCCCTGCCTCTACCGGACCCGTTTGGTGCCTACCCCTCCCTTTCCTTACGGATTGAGCAACTCGGGACCAAAACATCCAAGGGGCGCCGAGCTCCCCCTTTGGAACTGCACCCCGACCCCTCTCCGCGACATTGCTTCATCTGCACCCTCGCCCTCTATTGGCAGCTGTGCCATGCCCCCGACGGCCCCCCAGGGTCTGCAATCTCCGACTACCTCTTCCGTCCCACTGACCGGGGTCACCAACGCTTCATGGAGCGTCCATTTTCCAGCAGCGCGTTAGCCATGCGCTCCAGGACTTGGGGGCTGCGGATCTGGGAGAAGGTGTGGAGCTCCTCGCGGGAGGCGCCAGCAGCCTGCGTGGCCTGGATAGTACCACGACGAAACCCATGAGGGGTTTGCCCGACGTAAACACCAGCCTCCTCCAGGTGTTTGCCCACTCGCATGGCCAAAGCGCTGCTGGAAAATGGGTGCTCCACGAAGCATTGGTGACCCCGGTCAGTGGGACGGAAGAGGTAGTCGGAGATGGCGGACCCTGGGGGGGCATCGGGGGCATGGCACAGCTGCCAATAGAGGGCGAGGGTGCGGATGAAGCAATGTCGTGGAGAAGGGTCGGGGCGCAGTTCCAAAGGGGGAGCTCGGCGCCCCTTGGATGTTTTGGTCCCAAATTGCTCAATCCGTAAGGAGAGGGAGGGATAGGCACTGAACGGGTCCGGTAGAGGCAAGGGAAACCCGCAGAAGGGACCACCACCCCGCAGGTCACAGAAGTCATGTAGCCGCAGTTTGCCTGTGTCATGGCCGCGGTAGCTGGTGTGCCACATAAATTGGCAGCACAACATATCGTGTAGCAACAGCAGGCAGGCTAGGGAGGTGGTGGAAGCCTGGAATCCGGACCAGAGGTGATCCATGAGGGTCGTAAAATCGCGAGGGCTAAGGGGCATGGTGGCTTGCTCCTCATAGCCACAGTCGGCAGCGAGGCGACTATAGCCAGTCTTGTAGGAGGACAAGGCGCTGGAGCAGCAGGGGTTGCCGATGCCGGTTCCACGGTCGTAAGTGCTGCCACGGCCCAAGCGGTTAAACAGTCTGGAGAGCAGACCCAGATGATTGTTGACAGTGTTGGGACTCGGATCATCTACTGATGGTTGGGAAGCCAGTGGGCCTCCAAGTAGACGAGCAGGTCGTCATCAGTGCAGGACAGCAGGGTACTGCCATGGGGCAGGGTGGCCAGCCATGCAGAGAGGTCACGACCGGCAGCCTCCTGACGGGCAATGGTTTCACGAGCCAACGAGCTGTCGCAGATGGTGGCAGCCTTCGTGAGGGCGACGGTATAGATCTGGCGGCTGGAAGGTGGATCCAGTACAGCAGAGGGTACGGAAGTGGGGCGCGTGCACAGCCAAGATCTGGGGCAGAGTAGGCTCTGACAGTGCCTGAATGGCAGAGGAAGATAGGTGAGGTAGGCGTGACAGGGAGAGGAGACAGGACCCAGGCGCGGGGCAAGCCTACCAGGTGGGCAGCATCAGAGAGGCCGGGAGCTTGAGACAAGTCCAGAGTGGTGATCGGGCCCACGGAGGGGGCGAGGGGGTAGGGCCCCCGAGGGACAGGAAAGGACGGAAGTAAGGAAGATGACCAGCCAAGGAGAGGCACCCCAGGTAGGGCCGGGGGAGGCAAGGAAAGCCTACCCGGCACCGGACCGGCAAGGTGTGGGTCCTGCAGTCAGGTAGGTAGCTGTAAGAGAGGGCAGAAAGAAGCTGTGCACAGGGAGATGGGAGCGCGCACCGGGTAGGCAGAGGACCCGGTCGAATGCGGAGGAGTCACATAGAGGAGGCGTAACAGCGGTGAAGGAGAACACCGCTTCTGTGAAGAAGCAGAGGCGGGGTGGAGGCGAATGGGAATGGCAAAGTAGCGGCGAGCGCAGTTACCTGAGGGAGCGCAGTTACCTGAGGGACGAGCCGAACTAGAGGCAATGCGGCGGAGACCTGTTAACGAGGTAGGAAATATGAGTGGTAGGTAGAAGGCGGTCGGCGTGAGGCTGGAGGCTTACGTTTTCTGTTGGCGATGACTGCATTAGGTTATCTCGTACTCTCTACTCGATTGCCATTTGGAACTGCACCCCGACCCCTCTCCGCGACATTCCTTCATCCGCACCCTCGCCCTCTATTGGCAGCTGTGCCATGCCCCCGACGCCCCCCCAGGGTCTGCAATCTCCGACTACCTCTTCCGTCCCACTGACCGGGGTCACCAACGCTTCATGGAGCGTCCATTTTCCAGCAGCGCGTTAGCCATGCGAGTGGGCAAACACCTGGAGGAGGCTGGTGTCTATGTCGGGCAAACCCCTCATGGGTTTCGTCGTGGTACTATCCAGGCCACGCAGGCCGCTGGTGCCTCCCGCGCGGAGCTCCACGCGTTCTCCCAGATCCGCAGCGCTCAAGTCCTGGAGCGTTATACCGATGCCTCTCGGCCCACTCGTGTCCCGCGCGGCTCCGGTCCCCAATCCTAGCCTCCGACTCCTGCTGGTGCTGCCCCTCTTAGCCCTGGCGCTCACATCGTGGCTCGTCCTCCTCCCCTCTCCCCACCACATCGTCAGGCGGGTGGGCGGGTTCTGACTTGCGCTTGCTTGCACGGTTGACTGGCGAACTTGCGTTGTCTGGATTCCGCGCTTTGTTCCCAGCTAATCTTTGTAACGCACTACCGTATCAGTCCCTGTCCTCTGGCCAATTCTGGTCTGCGCCTTCCCGCGCCGCACTTGCCGTACTGCACTACTGGACGAGCACTTAATCAACATGCATTGCTTAAACGTCATCGCGTAATCCGTACTCACTACTAACTTATTGTGGGGAAGGCCATTGCGTCTGCGACCACACTCCCGCGGTACCCAAACCCTTCAAATACAACTCCGATCAGCCCCAACACACACCGCGGAGCGGTCTCTCCCCCCCCACATACTTCCCAGGTGTTGACCCTAGGTCCTCCCGTCCCCCAGCTCTTCCGTTCCTTGCCTCTACCATAGCACATACACAGCCTGTACCCGGTATCGGGGTGTCATAGGGCCCCTTTTTGCGGTGTTGGGCACTTGTGGTCCAGGGATGAAGAGCTCCCTGTGGACCATGGTCACCTGCGCTCTGATGGGCAGCGTCCTTGGGATAGCCACCCATGCGCGTGGCCAGACCGGGAGGATCAGTACACAATCGGGCCGCTCCTCCGCCACCTTGCGCAGCACTCTAGCCACGGCACTGAACGGGGGATTAATGTACAGCAGGGGCCGAACAGTTTCCCTTCCTTCCAGGCGTCCCCACCCCGGAGAACCCCACTCCTGGGCGAAAGCGTCTACTCCTTTGACTCCCGGGCACCAGTTCGCCGCAAAGAAACTACCTGGCACCTTCGTGGTGTGTGCGTCCGCGAAAACGTCCAGGGACGGGCTGCGGCCGTGAACACAGGGGTGCTCCCACAGCTTTGCGTAGACGGTCGTGTTCAGCATCCACTGTGATCCATCTTCGTATTTGCTGAGCGCGTCTGCCTGCTGCTGCTGTTCCCGGCTGCGTGGGTACCACACCACTGAAATGTCTGTGTCCGTATCCGCGCAGAGGCGATGGATCTCCGCCACTATGGGCAGGCAAGCGGCGTTGCCTTTCATCCCAACCATGCATCGAAAACCATACGCAACATCATATGCAGCGCTGAAACAGTCGCGAGTACTTGAAGGCACCTACATACGGCGAAAGATCACACGCAAATGGCACATTTTTAAAATAGAGAATTTGTTACCTCCATTTTATAAAAGTAATATTGATTTTAGCAATCATCTGTCGGAATTCTGTGCGTTGCATATTCGGGTCACATGCCACGACACTTTGCACTTCTTTGGTTCACTGCAAACAAATTGCGCTACATTGCTTATAACGCACAATAATGCTGTCACGGCGTCTTGTGCAATTACTACAACTCTGCACGTACGGTTCCCAGACATCCCTGGCAGGTAAATTTACAGCAAATCGAAGTAGATATGTATCTACTGGATAACTTAGTTTACTCTTCAGTCACCACGCAGCTCCACGCTTCTCGTCCGCAAGCTCAGCATCCAAAAACGAAGCTGCACCTAGTTGCACTCGATTCCGTGCCGAGCATTCTACGCGTTTATGCATGGCAGCAGCGGCCGGCCGCTGGCCGACGCCTCCGGCAATTGGCCAGGGCTGCAATGGCTCGGCCGGCGCTGCAGGCGCTCGAGCCTGCGACTGGAACGGGCGCTGCGGAGCACTTCATCTCGTTTCGGCGCAAGTTTCGGAGCTGGAGCTTTGTTAACAGCTCCCGCAGCTGCGGGCGTAGCAGCGGCGGGGAGTCCATCCCCGGATGGCGGAAGCGGCGGCACTAACGGCCAACGGTAAAGGAATTTACCGTGGATGCTTGGTAATTACGCCTTAGTATAAGGCCCTCATGGCCTCTCATTCCCACCATCAGAAAATACCCAAACACCCGTATACCACTTAATCTCTTCCGGATGGGAAGGTGCCTCTGGACCTCACCCCGAGATATTAAAGACTAAAAGTCAGCTGCTCCTGTTCCCCCCTCGAGCAACTAAACACCACACTACACCCCTAAAACTCAACACCCATCCCATCAGCCAACCATCGGCATAAAAGTGGTGGACAAGCGCTCGTCGTCCCTCCCATTCTCTCCCATCCCATCCCATCCCATCGCGGCACTCTTTCCTTGGCAGCAGCTTCACTCGCTCGTGGTTCGTCTTGTCCCGCCATCCCTTTTTTCCCGGCCTTTGCCAAATGTACAAATACACCTACCTACAAACACCTATTCATAAATGCAAGCAAACAATGCTCCCCTCTGATTTGTCGTTTCCCCACCGGCATGACACCTTCCACCTTCAAAACCACCTCAACCACCACAACCACCTCCCCACAGGCCTAGGAAGGCGTTGTCGGAGTTCGGCCACCCGGCACGTCGCGCCACGGACGTGTTTCTTGTCCTCAACGCGCTCATCTACGCCCTCAACTGGCTTTCTAAGGACGTACTGCTGCTGTGGGGATGCAAGGTATGTATGCGGCCCGAGGGGCTAACTCCTTGCGGGGGGGAAGCCGTCTGGGCGGGCCGGAGGGGGCAACGGCGACATGGGCGGTCCCCTGGGCGGCTCCCTTGGCTGGTTCCCCAGGGCCTGGGCTGTTCCCTGGGTGTGGGCTGTTCCCTGGGCCTGGGTGGTCCGTGTGGGCAGCCCCCCTGGGTGGTCCGTGTGGGCAGCCTCCTTGGGCGGCGTCTATGAGCGGCCCCCCGGGCAGTCCTGTAGGGTGGCCGGCCGGTGGCTGGCAGCGGCAGCCTGCCTGGGCGGTCCCTGTCCCGCTGGGCAGTCTCCCTGGGCGGTTCCCTTGGGTGGCCGGTGGTCCCTGTGGGCGGCCTCCTTGGGTGACCGGTACCCTGGGCGGTTGTCCTGGGCGGTTGGGCCCCCTCGGTGGCCCCCATGGGCGGTTGGGCCCCCTCGGTGGCCCCCCTGGGCGGTTTCCCTCTGTGTGTCCGATCCGGAAATCCAGCTGGGCGGTTCCCTTGGGCGGCCCTCCCTTTGGCAGTTGTCCCTGGTGGCCGGTGGTTTCGTTGGGTGGCCCCCTTGGGCGGGTAATTGTTGCCCTGCAAAGGGGAGGGGGGGAGGGGGGAGGGGGGGAGGGGGGAGGGGGGGAGGGGGGAGGGGGGAGGGGCACGCAACCCAAACCGAACTGCAGACGCAAGCGGAGCGGAACGTCACCGACGTCGCCGACAAGGAAACGGAAACGGAAACCCGAGACGGCAGCGCAAGCGAACGGAAACGAACACGAAACGGAAACGGAAGCGCAACCGAAACAGAACCGGGAAAGGACCGAACCAAACTGGACCGAAACGTAACCGAACCGTAACGGAAACGGAAACGGAAGCAATACCGAAAACAGAAACGGAAACGCAACCCAAACGAAAACGAATCCAAAACGTAACCCAAACGGAAACGGAAACGCATCCCAAATCGAACCAGAAATACAACCGAAACGGAACCGGCGTTTCGCGCCTCACGTGGCGGTGACGGTCGCAAAACGCGGCCGGTTGGTCTGGTGCTGTATGCGGGCGGCCGGCGTTTCGCGCACATGCCGGAGCCGTTGGCCGGTAACTGCCGCAAAACGCGGTCGCTCCTCCGCGCCGCCGTTTCCGTTTCCGAGTCGGACGCTGCACGGAAATGTTCTCCGAAGTGGCCTCTTGAGATGAGTGTGAAAATGCCTGCATGCAAAGGGGCGCCTATCGCGGGCGCGGCCGGGTCGGAGCGGTTGTCTGGTAACGGCCGCACATAAAATGTGCCGATGCGTGCGATGCTGCTTTTCGGGCGACTTCTGCCTGTTTGTGCCTGTTCGGCATTTTCTGCTCATCGTTGCAAGCATCAGCGTTTTGCGGCGCTGCCTGCCGAAGTCGCGTGGTCGTTTTGTTGGTTGGCGCGACGCATATGTTGTTTTGCATCGCTCGCCCTACGCGCCGCGCTCTCGCTGTCCTGCTCCGTGAGGATTGTTTGCATACACGTTTTTCGCACGGCAGCGGCTGAGGAAGAATGTGCGTGCGCGCGCGAAATAATAAACGTAACGGCTACGCAAACGGATCCAAGGGCCTCGCCTTCCAGTCTTTTTGCGTCTGCCTGTTTCCTGCGCGCACACTTTCCTACACTCGCATGCTGCCGCGCGGTTCGTGTTCTTCTCCTCAGCGTACGCGATGGCAGCAGCCGCCGCCGGAGCGGCCGCGGAGCTGCGGCGCGCGCCGGGGCATGCGCGCCGGGGTTTCTATAAAATGTGTCGCGCCGCATTGCGCTGCCGCCGACTTGGGCATCCGGGCCTGCTGCGTTCGTGTCGTGTGTTCCTACGCAGTCCAATTATGTATGTATGTATGCATGCATGTATGTTTGCATGTGTGTGTATGTGTGTATTTTACTGATCTGAGCCGCGAACAGTATGTGTGTATGTGTGTGTGTGTGCGCATCCCTGTGCGGTGTGTGGGTGCGGGTATGTCAACCGGCGGCAGGTCGGGTGCGGAAATCACCACAAGAAAGCGATAAAGTACACCGCGACTACCAATACGCCAATACGCCAAAGCACCCACCGACCTCCGGGAGTGGCGGCCGGGAAGGGGGGAGGGGAAGGGGCACGTTGAAGGTTGCGCTCCCTATCTTGCCAGCTCCCCCTCCTCCGCCATTCACTCGCCATTCCTTAGAACCGCTCCCCGCAAGAGCCCACCGGCCCACTGGGACTAAAACCCGTAATACAACCCCCGAGACGCCCCGCAGGTCAATGCCCTGATCGCTGCGGGTCAGTTGTGGCGGTTGGTGACTCCGCTGTTCTTGCATTCTAACGCCTTCCACCTGCTGGTGAGGGCGGGGGGGTGGGGGACGGGAGGGGGGACGAGGGGGAGAAATACACACACGCGGGGGCTTCAGGGGCATAGCAGGGTGGGCTCCTATTTCATGTTGTCTGATGCCCATGTATGTATGTCTGTAATCATCGTTAACCTTGATGATGATGACGATGATGTAATGGTGGTAGTGGTGGTGATGGCAGCTGCTGCGTACGTCCCTGACCTGGCTCGGCCCTCTTCCCCCGTGCCCCGCCCCGCGACCTTCTCCACCACATGCGCTCCTCGCCCCCTCGCCCCGGTGTTGTTGTCCTCCCCCCTCCTTCTCCCCCCCGCCCCGGGGCCCCATACACACACAGATCAATATGCACGCGCTCCACACCCTAGGCCCCCAGGTAGAAGTGGTTTCGGGGAGCAAGAGGACGAGCGTCGTATACCTGGCTTCGGGTAAGGAGGGGGAGAGGGGGATCAGGGTGTGTGGGGGAGGGTAAGGAGGGGGTAACGGGGGGGGGAGGAAATCCTTCTGGGTTGGGGGAGACTCTGGCGCGTGGAGAGGCACACGGAGGCGGCAGGGCTGTAGCATCAGGCCAGGGGGATGGATATTAGGGTTTTAATTCCTCGTACAGAGACCTCCCGATCTTCGTTGCTCCTCGCCCCTCCTTATCCCCAGCAACCCCTCGTCACCATGTCGTACAGGTGTACTGGCCAGCCTGGCCAGCTTCATGTGGAGTCCCCTGCCTTCCGTGGGGGCGAGTGGAGCCGTGTTCGGACTGGGTGCCGCATTGGGTGTGTTTTACTGGTGAGGACGTCAGTGTATATGTGTGTATACGTGTGTACATGTATGTATGTATATATGTATGTATGTGCACGTGTTATTGTATTGGTTTGGGGGGTTAATTACGGGCATATGCGAACTTTATGGAGACACTGCCGACGTGTGTGTGTGTGGGGGGGGGGAAGATGACTGTGTGCGTGATGGGTGTTTTGCCTGGCGGCTTGGGGGGGGGGGAAGAGTCGGGGACTGCGGGGACTGCAATGGGGGGCGGGTTTTAGGGGTTTGGGGTGTAGTTAAATCCTGTAGCAGTTGCTGTGCCGGAGCCAGGACCTGCTGCAAACACGTTTGTACGGACGTGCGTACGGACCTTTTCTCCATATTTTTGGATGCCTGCCTTTCACCCGCCTCTGCTTGCATGTGACTTATCCCCCCTAACCCCCCTTCTGTCCTCTCCCCCCTTCCCTCCCTTCTCCTTCCCCCCTTCCCCCCTCCCCCCTCCCCCCCGGCCCCCACCCCTCCAATACACAAGGCGGCACCGTGATGTGTTGGGTCCCGCCAGTGAGAGCGGCCTCCGCAGTCTGGGTTTGGCAGCCGCCATCAACATCGCGTATTCGCTCGTGAGCAAGCGGATTGACAACTTGTGAGTGCGAAGTGGCGGGAACGGCCGGGATGGGAAGACTGTGTGTGCGGTGGTGGTGGTGGTGGTGGTGGTGGTGTGTAGGGCCCCGGAGGGGCCAACCACCGCTTTGGCACCGCGGCGGGACCTCCTTCTTCGACTTATCACACATTTGACTAATCACACACGTGTATACAAGTACCCTCCATCCCCCCTCTAACCCGCTCTCCCCTTTCTTTCCCCCCGGCCCCCCGCCCTCCCCACCCCCCCAGCGGCCACCTCGGCGGACTCCTCGGCGGCGCACTGCTGTCGTACCTTCTGGGCCCTGTGTTTGTCGTGGTGAAGACGGGAGAGGAGGGAGGAGGACGGGGGCTGCTGCAGGTGCGGAAGGGGTGTACCGGTACTGGCGGGGGGATGGCAGGGGTGGCGGTGGCAGTATTGTAGGGATGGTGGTGGTAGGGGGGTGGGTGGTAGGGGTTGGAGGCTATCAGCGGGGCGGAGGGTGGGAGAGGAAAGATGGGGGGGGGTGAGGGGAATAGGCGGGGAGGGAAGGGGGTTGTTAGAGGGAAACGCATTGGTCGAGGTAAGGTGTGAGAAGTGGGAAAATGGTCCATGTCGTTTCCCAGGTTCCTAAACAGGCTCGCAACACAATTTATTATACTTCAGGACGTTTTGAAACGTTTTTACCTTGCCATCTTATTTTTCTTATCATTCTGGGTCTCTGCTTCTATTGCTGAAGCTGCTGATGTTGCTCTGAATTGCTTCTAACCTAATCGCTAAATTAATGTAATCTAACTTTACCAAATATAATTAAACCTTATCTAATTAAACCTTATCCAACCTAACCTAATCAGGACTTGCCGCCGATCCGCTGGCTGGCGTTCAAAGCACCGGCGGGTGCTGGGGGCCCCCCGCTGCCGCTCAGGAGACGGCGCGGGTCGATTGGTGAGGGGGGCGGTGGGGGGCCACCAGGGGCCGCCGGCGAGCCGGGGCGACAGGGGCCGCCAGGGGGGAGTCCCAACACGGCGGCGCCGCCGCGGCCCCACGGCGGTGAGGATGTCGCCGCCGCTACCACCAACAGCGGGGGAGGCGGGTAGCCCGGAGGGCAGGTGGAAGGCAATGTGGACCCATGCTGATGGCGATGTCGATGTCGATGTCGATTCCGATGTCGGTGGGTGTGACTTGAGGAGGAAGGCAACTGAGGAGGAGCTGAGGACGTGTGGTTGGCGAATCGGGGTGTGGAGCGATCTGGAGGTAGTGGGACTGTGTGTGTATGGGGGAGGGAAAGCGAAGGTGACACGGAGTTGGTATGAAGAGGGAGAGAGAGAGGAAGAGGAAGAGGAAGAGGAAGAGGAAGTCAGTGGAGGGGGTTGAAAAGGAGAGGGAGAGAGAACGAGAGAGGGGGAGAGCAACGGGTGTGCTGGTGTGTTTTCTTTGTGGGGATTCTGCTGGTGCCTGAAGGTTCGCGGCACCGCAGCGTACGACGAGACAAGACATGGGTGTCGTACGGCGTTAGGGGGGCTCCATACGGACAAGAATTCCCCAAGTAAAACGAATTGCCAACTTAAGGAGGATGTCCTCCAGTACGGCCACTTGCGGGCTTTCCGTACTGTACATGCTCAAAAAAAAAGGATAACGACCGTTGGAATTCGTTTCATTTAAGGAATCGGTACGGCAGAGGTGCGTTGCTACTGCAAGCGGTAGGAAGAAAGTGTGGGTGGGGTTGGTGAGTGCCGGGGTTAGACTTTCCCCGACCTGTTAGCTTTCCCTCGTGTACAACTTTGTGCACAGGTGTAATCCGTTGCACGGGTATATGCGCTTGTCGCCAGCTGCTACATTTTTCCATGCAAAGGGGCGAGTGTGGCCGTTTGGAGATACGGGTACGGTGGCATGGCATGGCACCAGGATATGTGGCAGCAGGACCACCTTAGGTGCAAACCGACTGTAACTATTTTGGCTGCTAAACCCCCCTTCTGCTTTTCGGAATATAGTGGATAAGCAAGAGATAGATTCGGCTGGTTTTTCAAACAGTGCAGCTGGAACAAGGTAGATTCTGCCATGTCCACTGTAACAACCACACCACATGTAGGTGCTGCGGTGGCGCCCTTTATGGTTCGGGGCACCGCAGGAATATCTGATTTTGAAGTTAGAGAAGCAGAAAGGCCGTCGCTAAGGACGTGTTCACATGTGGGCGAATCAGGGTTGATTCATGCGAATTGGACTCTGAATTGGACCTGATTGGACCCGAATCGGAATTGGGGTCCGGGGGGGCCTCTTCGGGTATGATTCGACGTGATTCACAGTTTTCTTTCTCAAAACAAAGTTGTTTAACAAACCGTTTCTCATAATTACCATTACAATACTATAGGAACATTTTCCAATTGTTAATTCACGCAAAGCGCACCGAGCATTTTTCACGAACTCCTGCAGCTATGTATGTACAAGCCTGGTGATAATTTTCGCCATAGAAACGATACTTATACTGTTCTGTTCCTAGATAATGCTGGCTTGCCTTGGGTGATGGGGCGTAGCCGCGGAGCTTCAGCTGGGCGCGGTGGCACTCTGTGGCACCTCGCGCGGTGCAGCGAATCGTATGTGAACACAATTCAGAAAGCCGCCCCGAATCGGACTCCCAATCAGACTCTCAATTGGACTACATGTGAACACCCCTAACCCTTGCAAAGCATTCTTGCTAAAAGCTCACGTATGGCATACTAGTATCAAGTTAAACAAATCGACTTTCGCTTGCATAAGCTCGTACTAGGTAAAGTCAGCGGCTTTGTAACTAGGAACTGGGTCCTGATACATAACCGCTCATCGGTCCAGCTGGTAAGAGCAAAGTAGCACTGCGGGCGAACGACATGCGGGTACGCGGTGACGACGTCGGTCGCCGCCGCCAGGAATACGGCGAAATCATCAGAATCAGAGGATTACTCTTAAAAAAATATTATGAAGCTGACCGTGTATAACAAGGTGAGCGTGAGCGCAAATGACTGCGGCGGTTATTTTCTATGGCCATTTCAGGTCAATTTTCGAATCAAGCTGTATAATGGAATTTTTTTAATATGGTAGACAAAGCACGCAAGAAATGGAAGGTGCGGTATTATTACAGTGAACATGGCCGTCAACGAGCTACCATAAGCACAAGACTTATAGTCAACTTTTAGCGAGGTACGTGGAGCGCCATATATCTTAACCTGACTAGAGGACGCGAAGTGTGTGTGTGGTTGTTACAGTGGGCTCCAGACTCCCGAAGAGTAGAGCCATCGGGCCAGCTGGCCGTGCACTGCAGTAGAGACTAATATACCAAAAGATTATCATCTCAGATAATTAACCTCTCATCGGTAACCGCTCTCGCGAACAAATCAATTTGCCAGATATAATCCTCAAAAAGGGGTGATGTGCGCCAACGGATTCCCAACCTTTTCGTGGAATTCCTAAAGCTGCGAAACCCTGAATGCGGCCCCAAAAATCAACAATAACTCGACAAATTGCTTCTTCCGTAAGGGAAGGACCAGGTAACAGTGCCGGGTTGGTTTTCATGTTTGCAGCCATATAACGTCTCCCATGCTCCATGGCTGACACCGCAGCAAGAGCCACAACATCCCAAACACATTGTTGCACTGATTGTGGGGCTTGGATAAGCCAAAGTTGCTCCCTTGAGACTGGCAATCCTATTGAAAGAGTAAGTTGATCTGCTATTGCCTGTGCCACCGGACAGGCCCAGAAATGATGATAGCGAGGGGATACACCTCCCACTGAACCTATTGGATAACCTCCACAACCACATATCGTTGGGCGCGACATCCTAAGATGGGAATTTCCTAACATAGGCACCCCATCAACCGCAAGACGCCAACAAATCTCTTTTTGTTCATTTTCCCACCGTAAATGAAACCATAAACGATGGAATGTCCGTTGCAAAAGAAGAATAGCTTCATCCAATATCTCAGAAGAACCCGTCGCCTCTTTGATGAAAAGGGTATGGGCCACACGGCGAGCCATCGAAAAAGGTGAAAGTTGCATATTAGTCGCTATTTTAACGGATAATTGTTGGAATCGGATTGGAGGCCCTACACCCCATCTCCAACCAAGCCTCGACACTAGGGTTTGAGTAACCGACTCAATAGGGGGCACCATCGCTTCCCTAGATTCTACACTCAGCGGCAACAAAAGACTAGCCGCCTGTCTCCAATTCGCTGGAATATCATCTAGAAGAGCGGCAATAGCATCCATACATTCCTGCGGTTAAGGCCTGACTTCTGCTCCCAGTCGACCCAGTCGACCCAGTCGACCCGGGTTCAAATCCGCCTGCCGGCTCCTCGGGTGTTTGAGGAGTGATGAAATGGGAGGTGGCCCCCCATCTTATGGACGGTGTAGGACGTGATAATATCAACTTGCGAGCTGACCAGGAACTAAGTTAATGCGCCGTTGATCCGCTAGATTT
>NW_003307571.1:882617-883530 GCF_000143455.1 Volvox carteri f. nagariensis | reverse complement strand
TCATGAGGTACAAATTAATCAAATGAATACGGTGACCACACCACGTGAACGAAACCGACGCGCTACGGCCTTGGGGAATGTTAGCCGGAAGTAGTCGTGCCGGTGTTTGTATTATTTTAAAGTCGCGATAAAGATCTTTGCGCACTAGCACTAACACTCCAGCCGTCCGGGCATTGGTCGTGGGGGATTGTGCTATTATATCCCATCCCGGTATCCCTATTTTCTGAGCCGCGAATTGCAATTCTCTAGTGAGAATTGTCAGGTCTCCATCTCCCAAATGATGTGTCTCCTGTAAACAAATGACATCTAACCTATGTTGGGCCCATACTCTAGCCGCAGCATGGATACGAGTAAATGCCGAATGCGTGAATAAACCTGCTACATTATGGGACGCTATGCGAAGGGGTCTATTATTAGGCCTCCTGCATCTTGTCCGTCGCCCCATTTACCTAGGGGGTATTTCCGTATCCCCATTACCGCGGACTACTACTATATTTCTCACTTCCTCCTCCTCGCCGACTTGCATGAGGTCACCCGGGTCGTCATGTGGAAGAACATGAAACCTGGGCGGGCTTATTACCGAGTCCCTCCTCTTGTGTTGGGGACTGACCCCTGGAGATGACGTGCGTGACGTTGGTTTGTCCGCATGCTTGCCCAGCACAGGTTGGTCGGTGGGCAGAATTGGGTTTCCACGATGCGTCCGTCTGTTTTGTAATTGCCATTGCTGTTCATCTGGCCTATTTCCGGCCACATCTTGAATCGGTTGGCCAAGTAAGGNGTGCGTGATGGAGTGAGTTTTGNGGATAGAAGCTGATGTCGGTAGTCCCGGTTGATTGGTGGTTGTGTATGAGAGCTGCTGCTGTTGTCGCTGCTGCTGCTGTGGCGGCTGTTGCTGTATCTGTTGCTGTTGTGG
>NW_003307571.1:878603-882532 GCF_000143455.1 Volvox carteri f. nagariensis | reverse complement strand
AAGAGCAATAATAGCTAAACGATGGTCTGTCGAAGTGCACACTGGAATGGTAGAGGAAGCGATGAAGGGGGTGAGGTTTGTGGAAGTATAGATTCGATCAAGACGTGACCCTCCCGACACACTTGTTTTATAGAAAAACGAAAGGTCGCGACGGGTAGGGTGGAGGTAGCGATATGTGTCTACCATATCCGGGCAGCATTCGGAGAAAGCCTTGGCTAAGGATAAGTCCGCGGGTCTACTCCCTTCTCCTGTGGTGGAATCTAGCATCGGATTATGGACAAAATTAAAATCTCCAGCCCAAAGCAAATGATCATCCTGTCCTATCCTATTTACCACATCGCCAAGAGAATGCACACACGCCTTCCTCTGATCTATCGAGTAACTAGATGTCATGAGGTACAAATTAATCAAATGAATACGGTGACCACACCACGTGAACGAAACCGACGCGCTACGGCCTTGGGGAATGTTAGCCGGAAGTAGTCGTGCCGGTGTTTGTATTATTTTAAAGTCGCGATAAAGATCTTTGCGCACTAGCACTAACACTCCAGCCGTCCGGGCATTGGTCGTGGGGGATTGTGCTATTATATCCCACCCGGTATCCCTATTTTCTGAGCCGCGAATTGCAATTCTCTAGTGAGAATTGTCAGGTCTCCATCTCCCAAATGATGTGTCTCCTGTAAACAAATGACATCTAACCTATGTTGGGCCCATACTCTAGCCGCAGCATGGATACGAGTAAATGCCGAATGCGTGAATAAACCTGCTACATTATGGGACGCTATGCGAAGGGGTCTATTATTAGGCCTCCTGCATCTTGTCCGTCGCCCCATTTACCTAGGGGGTATTTCCGTATCCCCATTACCGCGGACTACTACTATATTTCTCACTTCCTCCTCCTCGCCGACTTGCATGAGGTCACCCGGGTCGTCATGTGGAAGAACATGAAACCTGGGCGGGCTTATTACCGAGTCCCTCCTCTTGTGTTGGGGACTGACCCCTGGAGATGACGTGCGTGACGTTGGTTTGTCCGCATGCTTGCCCAGCACAGGTTGGTCGGTGGGCAGAATTGGGTTTCCACGATGCGTCCGTCTGTTTTGTAATTGCCATTGCTGTTCATCTGGCCTATTTCCGGCCACATCTTGAATCGGTTGGCCAAGTAAGGGGTGCGTGATGGAGTGAGTTTTGGGGATAGAAGCTGATGTCGGTAGTCCCGGTTGATTGGTGGTTGTGTATGAGAGCTGCTGCTGTTGTCGCTGCTGCTGCTGTGGCGGCTGTTGCTGTATCTGTTGCTGTTGCTGTTGTGGTTGCTGGTTCTGTCGTTGTTGTTGCTGTTGCTGTTGTTGCTGCTGTGTTTGCTGTTGCTGTGTCTGTTGTTGCTGTTGCTGTTGTTGCTGTTGCTGCTGTTGTTGTACTTGTCTTCGTACAACGGCGGCGGCTGCTCTGCCTGCCATTTCTGTTGCCTCCTCGTTGGATACTCGATTTTGCATCTGCTGTTGTCGAGTTATTTGCTGGATTGTCTGGGGCTGTCCAGTAGCCATGGGTTGACGTGCATTACTTGATCCTCCTACCTCACCCACCGCTGGCGTCGCTAGATTTGGCCGTGCTCGCGCCGCGATGACTGCCGCCGCCGAAATGGGCGGCGGGAGATTCGGTATCAAGCGGTTTCGTTGTTGAATCTTGGGGGGGCGGGCAAAGCCGGAGTCTGTGTGTCGTAATACGTGTGTTGCGCTCTCCACGCTCCCCTATGAATCCGCCGGCCATCCTCCTCAATGGAGAAAATATTCATCCTGGCGGGTAATGCGGGCTGATCCCATCGCACCCACACCACGGCTGTAGTGAGACTAGCTTCGACTATCCCCCATTTCTTTCCATATTCATCTACGTCAAAGCCGTAGGCTTCCGCAATAAGCCAGAATAGGCATTTCTGAGGAAATGCTGGAGGTAATCCTGTCAGTCTGAAGTATTGGGCAGATGCCCCCACTATGTCTACTACAAGATCCTAGATGGAGATCTGCTAGATTGATTCGTCCGCAATGGTCCGCTAAGTTTTTTACGGGCGTAATCCACTCCTCCGGTACGTAGACGTTGATCTGTCCAACGACTCCTTCGTCGTTGCGAGCTTCCCAAGCGACCGGTTCTCCGACGAAAACATAAGGAGCTTTTAGCTCCTGTTGTACTGTCTGCACTATTCGGTGTCCAATCGGTCCTGCCATAATGTCTATTACCTGCTTTCTGTTCTCTAGGTAGTTTCCTTGAAAGATTGCTCTCATTGCCAGCGATCGAAGTTTGCCAAAAGGTTGCTCCATCTTCGTAATTTCCCTAAGAAGGGAGATTGATATGGTTGCTTCAGATCGTTCCGCCGTCACACCGGCGGCCTGATCCGTTGAACTGTTGCGAGCCATTTTGATGTCTTTGTTCTCAGAAAAGTTATTGAAGGTAAATAGACCGACCGGGTTAACCCGGTTCGGTCATTGTTATGATGTTGAGTCTGCAAGTTGTGATTGTGGCTATATGGTTGCTATATTGCTATATTGCTATATTGCTATATGAGTGTAGTAGGGTGATGCAGTGTGTGCTGCCGTGGGTATCGGAGCTGAACGTGCAGCACTTTGGCACCGAAGGTATGGCCACTTGGGATACAGCAACCTTGAGACGTTGCTGCGTCATAATATGGTAGCTGGATTTGATGTTGACCGACACAGCATACAATCAGCCAGCGCGTGTGTGTGTGAGACTTGCGTCCTTGCAAGGCATACACGTGGTCCTTTTCCGTTATCTGGGCATAAGGCAGCGCAGCCTCTCACGCTCATTCACATGGATGTAATTACCTCTCGCGCTCATTCACATGGATGTGTGTGGGCCTATGCCTGAACCTTCACCAAATGGTTCGCGTTACGTGACCACCCTTCTTGATGGCCACACCGGTCTGTCAGCTGTTGCGTTTACGGCGTCCAAGGAAGAGATATATCAGAAGGTTAGGTGGTGGTGATGATAGCGGACCTGGAACGGGCATCTGGTCGGCAGGTAAAGGAGGTGCGCACGGATCGTGGCGGGGAGTTTGTGAATACTCGCACGAAAAACTACTTCGCGTCAAGGGGTATTTTTGCACGGAACTACGGCGGGCTACACTCCTGAGCAGAACGGTGCAGCAGAACGCCTGAACCGCACTCTTCTAGACAAGGCCAGGTCAATGCTCATAGAGTCTGGACTCCCAAAATCACTGTGGGCGGAAGCGTTGGCGACTGCAAACTACCTCAGGAACGTGTCGCCAACTGCTGGGTCAACCGTCACTCCACATCAAGCCTTCTTTGGTGTTCGTCCGAATGTCAGCCATCTGCGGGTCTTTTGATGCGCTGCATATGTTCATGTGCCCAACGTCAAGCGAGACAAACTCGATCCGGTAAGCAGGCGAGGAATCCTAGTCCGATACGGGAATGGAGGACAGTACCGCGTACTGTACGAGGACGGCGTCATCGCTGTGGTCTCCAGTGTCCGCTTTGACGAGTCTAATGTCGGCCGGCGGCGTAGTGCTAGGGACTCCGATTATGGGTCCGATGCCGATGAGGAGGAGGACGTTCACACTAACTTGCCTGGTGAGGGGTCGCTGCCTAGGGCTGGCGAAGGAACATCAGGCAATACCGTCGGCGACGGATCGCCACATTCGCCACGGCGAGGGGGCGCCGGCTGGGGCTGGACCTTCCAGCAGTGCGAACGTGCAAGGTAACAATCAGCCTGATGTGGAAATGGCAGGGACCCGGTACCCAGTTAGAGAGCGTAAACGCCCTGGCGAGTGGTGGCGAAACGAGCCTGGTCGCACTGTTACTGGTCGTGTTAATTCTGCTTTTTCTGCTGTCATTCCTGAACCGAATTCGTTTGCGGAAGCAATTGCAAGTCCACATGCAGATGATTGGCGGCGTGCAATGGAC
>NW_003307571.1:853272-878507 GCF_000143455.1 Volvox carteri f. nagariensis | reverse complement strand
ATTCATCCTGGCGGGTAATGCGGGCTGATCCCATCGCACCCACACCACGGCTGTAGTGAGACTAGCTTCGACTATCCCCCATTTCTTTCCATATTCATCTACGTCAAAGCCGTAGGCTTCCGCAATAAGCCAGAATAGGCATTTCTGAGGAAATGCTGGAGGTAATCCTGTCAGTCTGAAGTATTGGGCAGATGCCCCCACTATGTCTACTACAAGATCTTGAATGTGGTAATCTCCTAGATGGAGATCTGCTAGATTGATTCGTCCGCAATGGTCCGCTAAGTTTTTTACGGGCGTAATCCACTCCTCCGGTACGTAGACGTTGATCTGTCCAACGACTCCTTCGTCGTTGCGAGCTTCCCAAGCGACCGGTTCTCCGACGAAAACATAAGGAGCTTTTAGCTCCTGTTGTACTGTCTGCACTATTCGGTGTCCAATCGGTCCTGCCATAATGTCTATTACCTGCTTTCTGTTCTCTAGGTAGTTTCCTTGAAAGATTGCTCTCATTGCCAGCGATCGAAGTTTGCCAAAAGGTTGCTCCATCTTCGTAATTTCCCTAAGAAGGGAAATTGATATGGTTGCTTCAGATCGTTCCGCCGTCACACCGGCGGCCTGATCCGTTGAACTGTTGCGAGCCATTTTGATGTCTCTGTTCTCAGAAAAGTTATTGAAGGTAAATAGACCGACCGGGTTAACCCGGTTCGGTCATTGTTATGATGTTGAGTCTGCAAGTTGTGATTGTGGCTATATGGTTGCTATATTGCTATATTGCTATATTGCTATGCGAAGTGGTTAATCGAACCCGACTCTGTGGACCATAGGTTGCTTACATCGTACTACGTAACGGAGCTTCCAGCATAGCGGAAAAGCTCTTAAGATAACCTATGTACCGAAAGGGAAGCAGACCGCTCCTAGCAATTGGGCAGCTTAAGCTGACTTCACTTGCCGAGAAACTGGCGTATGCACAGAGAATCGGGATTTTCAATCTCAACTTAGTCTTACAATGATCATAATTTGCATTGCTCGGAAACACCTATCTGTTTCCAGGGAAATGCCCTTTCTACGGAAAAGCCCTCGTAGTACGGAAAACTCTTTTCACATCAAATTTGAAGCCAACAATTTTTGGAAACTGCTTTTCGAGCATCTCCTATTGACTTAGTATCCATGGAATACCCATGACTATTTAGGCGGACCATGTCATGAACATTGTAAGTCTAAGTTGAAATTGAAAGCCCGATCTTCTGTGCTTACGCAAGTATATCGGCCAGTAAAGTCAGCTTAGGGTTTCCCAGTTGTTAGGAGCGGCCTGGTTCCCTTTCAATTGGTATCAGAGCCTAGGTGATCCTCCTCGCCGAGCTCTTCATCGTCGTCGCCTTCGTCTGCCATCGCCATCGTCTGACGATGGTCGTCATCGCACCATCGTCAACTTTGCAATTGAGTTCCCTTCCCTACAACTACTCGCTACAACTGATTATTATTTGCTAGCACACGTCAACAACGCACCAATAGAATGGACAGGAGCCACCTGCACAGGGGGTCATAGCCCCCGCGCGGGACATGGGCCACCGAGGGCCACCGTGACCCTCAACCGACACATTCAATGATTCAAACAGCTTTGTAACGGCGCTAACACTAGTTCCAGTCGCGGTCGCTATGACAGGAAGTGCGGCGGTGCGGCCGTCCGAGTTGGCTTTCTTGATGTTCGGCTTCAGGAATGCAAGTAGGGACATAATTGCGACCAATACTGAGTAGAAGGTTGCTAGGCTCCAGTTGTGGATTTCTGGAATGCCTTGGGTAAGATGAATCAGCTCCTCGATAAAGCGGATCGCCATTGTTAACAGATATCGAAGGGAAATGAACCCTAGATATGTTTTCAAAGTTTACACAAGTAAGAAGACCGATCAGCTGAAAGAACGGGAAGATCGGAATGTACGGAAAGCGCGTTTCCGTGAAAAGGGTCTTTTCCCTTGGAAACGGCCTATCCTTTCCAGGGAAACCAGTAGGTGTTTCCGAGCTACCTAGTGTTCCGCTTAAATAGTCTGGCTAGCGCGCCACACCCTTACTCGTCGTACACTTAAGTCCTAGCTCCGAAGTTACGACATGGTCTCACACGCGTTTCAGACGCTCGTTAACTAACTCCGCGCGGTAAAATTCGCGCCTGCCTTTGAGCGTCTTGTACGAAGGGTTTATTCGGCACAGTACGACCGGACACGATTGTGCGAGGGGCTGCTTAAACATTACATGTCCCATTACAACACGAAACCCTCCAAATGCTTGAGATGGTCAACCAGAAAGGCGACGGAAAGGTACAGGTACGTCTTGTAGTGATTTCCGCTTGTCTCGCCTAATTCGTTCCGCATAAAGCCCCTAGATTTCATATTGAAAGACGCCCTACAAGTCGATGCATAGGTTTTTATAAAAGTGGATGCATGTTGTAGACGCATGTCCTCAAGAAAGGGCGACCTTACTTCTTGACTGGCACGGTGAGCTGGCGGGAATAAGTCAGTGTAAGAGCGCGCCCTGTTAGGCACAAAGCATCAGGCTAAAGGAGCTGTAGTATGAGAACGATAAGGATTGTATGTTACAATTCGCCAAGTGACGAGCATGCCCGTTGCTGGCTTCTGCAGAAGGCCAGCTGGCCAGCTGCAGCTGGCCAGAACCTGGCACGAAGCGGGGCGGGAACCCAAGAACCGCCAATTAACCATGACACCGCGTAAACTCAATCTTGACATTCTCCGGCTCGGCCGGCAAACAAACGATCGTGCGGTGGCGCGAAGTGCAAAAGCAGTGACGATGGGAAAACAGCTCCAATACGGACCGAGGCAGGATTGAACCATAACTCGATACCATATGAAAGGAACTGGCTCCAGTTGGCGACTGGAGGAAGCATTAGTTCCTAACTTGCCCGATCTGCAGAGTCCGACATCAATCGCTGACTGAGAGACAAGGAAGAGAAGAATACTAAGCTTACAAATAATGGTGTAGGAATGCCTTAAATAGTCTGGCAAAGCCTTGCACGACACAGAGTCGTACCGATCAAAGACAAACCATACGTACTCGGTAACGAACACAAATCCCTTACAGCATCCCCGGACGGAGGGTACCAGCTGCAGTGCCCACTCGTTCGTTCGTCAAGCGAACGCAGCAGTTAGGTACGAGCAGAAACAGGTTATAAATTTAAAAGTTTGTTGCATCGTGATACTGACTGTTATTTAGGTTGCGCATACGCGACAGTGCTTTGATATCGGAGGCGTCGGTCATAGTGTTTCCGTGTACCGTTTCCGTTTCCGGTATTAGGCGACTAACTTGCACAAATGGATCTAAGGAGCTTAAGAGCTGGTGACTCGGTCTCCAAGCGCAAGACGCAGAGCGCTGCTTCTTCGAGCAGCGGGTCGCTGATGCGGCTCCGCAAGAACAACACTCCGACACCCCTGCTTACAACCCCACATGGAACTCCCTACCAGTTGAGTTCTCAGAATCATGTCACTGCAGAATCAGCAAAGCTGAACGAGCGCACAAGAAACATGCGTGTCTACGCCGCCAAGGCCCAAGGTGCCTCGTCTGCCGATAGCGTGGAGTGGAAGTGGCACATACATTCGACATTACCGCTGCTTGGGTAGGTAGATAGATTGTTTTGCACTCCAAATTATCATGTCTTTTCCTGGGGATGGCGGCATACCCTCCTTGACGCCTGACCTTACCGGGATCAACTCCGCGTTCAACATCTTCTTTCAACTTACTGATACGCAGGGACTCCGGCGCGCGGCTTAAACTTATCGTTATCGATGCAAATAGCGGGATAAAAAGTCCTGAATTTGATGTCGACGACTGGGCTTGGTCCCTACCAAGGGACGATGGCAGCAATGGCTGGAAACGCGAGGGCGCGATTCTCCTGCCAAAAAACATCAAGTCTCCAGGGGCTGTACTAATTCGCAAAGAGCCTGTCGAGAACGGCGACTCCGCGCGGGATTACATTACCTCCTTCGAACTCATCTGGTAGGAGCTTTTCGATAGATAGCAGATCAAATTGATTATGTTGTTTGAAATCACCATTTTTCAGCCTTCCCCCTCTCGGCACGTGCCCATCTGTGCTTTCCTGTACTTAGGATGACTGTTGCGCATCGTATAGCAATGCTTGCGTTTTGCTCCAGTCAAATTCAAGCCACCTCGCCCAACCATCATGTAATCATGCAAGAGCATGCATCCTTTCGAAAACCCGCCTGATCTGGCAACGACCAAGATTTCCATTTCACCCTCATCCACATCCTGACCCCGAATGACTGAAAGATGCACGTGCACCTAAATATGGCCGCCATGCTGAAAGATGATAACAGAGCGTAATAACGCTCGCTCGTTGCCTACGGATACATAGAGCACAGCATGGAAGGATGAAAAGCTCACATACATACATGCATACATACATACATACATACATATAGATGTAGTACATTACCATGCAAGGGAAAATCCTTCACTGAGAAAAGAGCAATCGCAGACGCGCAAACACACGGCGCATAGTCGTACCTCACCCGCCGTTACTCCTCACACACACACCCGGCCCCGTTTTCCCCCCTTTGTTCTGATTTCTCCGTCTTGCAACTCCAGTGCCACTTCCAAGCACACGTTTCCCGTCAGCAGCTGGATTTGTTCAGATCACGGTGAACGTGTGTTTTTCTCTGGAACTGCCTACCTGCTCAAGGACACCCCAGCGGGCATGAAGTCGGAGCGCGACATCGACCTGGAGGCGCTGCGGGTGGGTGAAGGGGAGGGGGCTTATACATAGTGGGAAAGGGTAGCCTCGCTCTCTACCCTTGTTGTTGACTTCTTCTTTACTTTGGGCTCCCGGGGGGCTGCCCAGTCTCTTCTGTCCCCTGCTCCCACCTCCTCCTCCTCCACCTCGCTTCCCCCTTCGTGGACCATTCATTGTGTTTAGGGCACATACGGAAGCCGTGATGATAAGCGGAAGGAGACCGACCGCATCTACTGGTACCAGGTTGGTTGGTTGGTTTGGTTGGCTGTTGAGCAGTTGGTTGGGTAGTATGTCCGTAAATTGGCGGGTGGGACAGCGCCAGCCAGATGGGTCGGTTTGCCACATAAGAGTGCTCATGTACAAGCGCTTAATTATAGATTGCTTAATATTATGTTGACTTTGGTCGTATATGTCTTAATCAGGCCTTTGCCTCATCCACACATAAACACGGCCGACACATGGAGGCCAAGGCAGGGTAGCCGGGAAAAAGCTGTAGGTTGCTTAATTAAGTACTAAGCTAAATAAACCCCTCTATCACTGCCTCACGCATAGATGTGCTGTAGAACTGCACATGCTTTAATGACATACATACAGACATACATGCACCCGCACACCTACATGTATACGTACAGACGTACAACGACCTCAGCACCGGCGCTCTTATTCGCCCCAATCTGGGACATACCAAGGATCTGCCGTACCCCCGCCGTATTGCCACCAACCGCGGTAACGTGGAGGACCGCGAGGTTCCACCGCCTCCGGGCGAGGAAATATGGTTGCCGCTTGGTACGTGTGTGCGTGTGGATGGGAGTGTATGTGTGTTTGGCGGGGGGGGAAAAGGGATAGCACCGGTATATATTTTATAGATTCTAACTTTACAGGTGTGCAATTTGCTGATGACACGGAAGTTGTTTTAGAAGGAATCCAAGCAATTCCGGCTTTCCTTGAATGTATGAGGGTGTACGCACAGGCTTCTGGACAGCAACTTAACCTGGATAAGGTTGAGCTGTTACCTCTCGGCACCCACCCACATCATATAACAATAAATCATGACATGAAGGTCGTACATATGGCTACGGCTCTCAATCTACCTTTTACGGATGTGGGAGAAACCACAGGCAGGGACTGGGATGTGCAACTAGACAAAGTCTGGGCTCGGTTTCGACGCATTTCGGTGTTAAATCTTTCCATTTTTGGGCGTGCACATGCAGCGGCTGCATATGGGCTGCATCGTTTTACGTGGCATATGGAACACGGGGGGTTTCCCCCAGAAGCTCAACTCATGAATATTGAGGCTAAAGCGGCCAAGCTTATTGATAGGAACCTCGGACCGGTCGCACAAGAAAGACGACTCACCGGGGTTCCTAAATATTTGTTATATGGACATCCAACTTTGGGCGGTTTTGGGGCATTAGCAGTACGACAACATGTACAAGCGCGATGGGCATGCTGGGCAGTGCGTTTTGTGAGAGCATTACTCCAACCAGTCTTAGTGCGTCCGCCTTGGGTGATGGTCATGCACTCTTTCCTACATAGCCTTTACCCCAAATATAATCCTATGTGTATTTTTACGTCCCAGGTGGGAGTGCCTTGGTTTGGATTAATCGTTTTACCGCCAGATGTTCAGCGCATTGTGACAGCGTTGGCATACCTTCCCCCAGTGGAAGATGTTGATGACCACCCGTTAGTACCTAATGCGTGGTGTTGGAATTTGCCATTGTGGGGAAACCCTGTTCTTCCAGAAAAAAATTGAATGTCCAGTTAGATAACATCCGCCCGGGACTAGAATTTCGTCATCAAGCCCTCCTGGGCTGTAAAGCATTGCATACGTTGGGAGATGTTCTTTGCGCGCGAGAGGCCTTGGATGGAGTTATGAATGCAACGGACCAAGCAGGCCTAGCAATACGCAAGGCTTGGCATCAAATAGTGGATAAATACCTCCAACCGCAAACCCCTCTAGCTAAATCCCTGTGCACCTATCGTAAATGGCAGGAATGTATGGATGCTATTGCCGCTCTTCTAGATGATATTCCAGCGAATTGGAGACAGGCGGCTAGTCTTTTGTTGCCGCTGAGTGTAGAATCTAGGGAAGCGATGGTGCCCCCTATTGAGTCGGTTACTCAAACCCTAGTGTCGAGGCTTGGTTGGAGATGGGGTGTAGGGCCTCCAATCCGATTCCAACATTTATCCGTTAAAATAGCGACTAATATGCAACTTTCACCTTTTTCGATGGCTCGCCGTGTGGCCCATACCCTTTTCATCAAAGAGGCGACGGGTTCTTCTGAGATATTGGATGAAGCTATTCTTCTTTTGCAACGGACATTCCATCGTTTATGGTTTCATTTACGGTGGGAAAATGAACAAAAAGAGATTTGGTGGCGTCTTGCGGTTGATGGGGTGCCTATGTTAGGAAATTCCCATCTTAGGATGTCGCGCCCAACGATATGTGGTTGTGGAGGTTATCCAATAGGTTCAGTGGGAGGTGTATCCCCTCGCTATCATCATTTCTGGGCCTGTCCGGTGGCACAGGCAATAGCAGACCAACTTACTCTTTCAATAGGATTGCCAGTCTCAAGGGAGCAACTTTGGCTTATCCAAGCCCCACAATCAGTGCAACAATGTGTTTGGGATGTTGTGGCTCTTGCTGCGGTGTCAGCCATGGAGCATGGGAGACGTTATATGGCTGCAAACATGAAAACCAACCCGGCACTGTTACCTGGTCCTTCCCTTACGGAAGAAGCAATTTGTCGAGTTATTGTTGATTTTTGGGGCCGCATTCAGGGTTTCGCAGCTTTAGGAATTCCACGAAAAGGTTGGGAATCCGTTGGCGCACATCACCCCTTTTTGAGGATTATATCTGGCAAATTGATTTGTTCGCGAGAGCGGTTACCGATGAGAGGTTAATTATCTGAGATGATAATCTTTTGGTATATTAGTCTCTACTGCAGTGCACGGCCAGCTGGCCCGATGGCTCTACTCTTCGGGAGTCTGGAGCCCACTGTAACAACCACACACAACTTTACCATAAAGGCAGAAAAATTGGCACGGGCCCAGGCCCGCTTTTTACATGCATGTGCATGTATGTATATATATGTGTGTATATATATGTATGTACATATGTATGTATGTATGTGTGTAGGTGGATGATTTGCTAAAATCCGTTGAAGTAGCCGGCCTAGAGGTTCGCGCCAACTATAATGACTTGGCTTGCTGGCTTGCTAGGCTTGTTCCTTGGGCCGGTGTTTCGGAATGGAGTTCCCCCCCCACGCTTTCCCCGCCATGCAGACGACCGTTTTGGAAATGAGAAGGCTCAAGAATTTAATGCAGGATCTCAGCTTGGAGTCGCAACAGCCGCGTTCACAGTAATCGCGGTAAGCGCAACAAGCGCCACAAGACTTTGGCCATTGCACAGCTTAGCCGCTTTGTTTTTTGATCAATCTGAGCCGCGGTACAGGCAGAGAACAGGCCAAAGATTAACTGCACTGATGTTAGCTCCGTAGTCCAGCGGAATGTCAGCTATTTTTCCGTAAATAGTGTCGACTAAGCTTGAGTATTCCAAGAAGATGTTGAACAGAAAAGCGTGAAATTGAGCGTCCGTTTTAGAGTGCGGAGCTGTAGTGGAGAGGCGTGACGAGGTGGTGGGCGACTAGAACTAACGAGGATGATAAGAATGTCCACTGGATCCTATCCTAGGTTAAAAGACGCACAAACCTACACAAACAAACATACGAGAAATATTGTGGCTACATGTCCATGGGGTTGATACAAAATCGGTACGTCACCTTCACCCGGGAGGCGGGGAGGGTTTATCCCCAGGTGGGCGGGGAGGCGGGCGGGCTCCGGTACCTCCGAGGGGGCTCCCAAGCTAAAAGTAAAAGGTAAAAAGAAAAGAAGAAAAAAATACTTAATTGATAAATATTTTAGTGGGCGTGCCTGGGGTTATTAATCGCCTAGAACTCCCTGCGGCACCACTGCCCAGCCACTTTTCCCTCCCTGCCCACTTCCCTCCCCAATCTTCCATGCTCGATAACAGGAAGCCGCCGACGTCAAAGATCGCGCACCCATCACCCTACTGCCCAGCTTAACCATCGGAATCATTAGGACAATTATCGCCAAGATTCTTCGTTTGTTCAGCCCCCCCTTGGACTATTTTGAGGACTTCGAGGATGTTATTGCAATGTACAAAAAGGTACGGTATCTTAGGATGTCGTACAGCTTTGTGTGATGTTGTACATATAGGGAGCTAGGAATGCAGCTCGTCTATGTCCCCAAGAAGCTTTTCTACCTGTGTCTCACCTCGCCGCGCCGCTCCCAATCCGTGCCGTCCTCCGACGTGCCTAACTTACCTCTTCCCCCCCGCCCCCGCCCCCGCCCCCCGTTCCCTCTTGCAGGCTAGCAGCTCTTTCGAGGCCCTGCTACCCACAAAACTGTACCCCGAGGTCACTGCTAATCCTGGCGCGACTAGAAAGGTCAGAAAGGCGTCATCGTTCAGATCGGCTGACGGTAAGCCTCGCAAATTGCCTTGCACGTCTTTAGCGCCTTTAGCGGCTTCTTGTACATGGGAGATGTGTTGTACATGCCTCGCACTACAAGGGTAACGTAAGGGCCGTCATTCTGTGTAATTACGAGCACCCAGAAAGTGAATATCTGACCAAGGCCTGAGCACTTCCCGGTCTCCTCCCCAGCTGAAAGTCAAATGTAAGGTAGCTGGTGGTGGTAAGCCTCTGGTGATTCTGTTGGTGGTTACTGGTGACAAACAGACCGGCGGTTACTGCACCATTGCGGTCAAGTTTCTGGTTCTCGGCCGCCGGATGGGACCGAAATCCCTACTCCACCCCACCCCCAATCCAGCAGCGCTGCTTATCTTAAGTGGCAACGCAGTAATATAACTTGAGAAATATTAAGCTTTTGCTGCTTTCTGCAGTTTGACTAAATATCTTCCCCGATAGGGAAATGGCGCCCCCATCCCGAAGGGTTTGCCAAAAAAAGCTGACTGGCGCCATTTCGTCGGTCGAGAGATTGGGAAAACAGGAAAGCATTATGGCCAACTACTACCCCAAGTAGTTTCCTTTCCCCCGAACACCTGTGTTCTCATCGATGTATTATCCAAACACGTACAACTACACACGCCCGCGCACACCACGTCAGGTACCTGGGATTTCGAGTTGAAGAAGAAGGACGCGGTCCAGCTGGATAACCTGACAACCGAGGAGAGGGTGAGACATTAAGGGGGTTCAGGTGCAGCAGAGGATGGGCTGTCTAAGCTGCCTCATGTATCTGAAATTGCAGTACACTAAGGCCGTTGTGTGTGCATGCTTCTGTGTGCTTGTCGCATGCTCTCGCCCCCTCATTCCACTTACTCCTACAACCCCAACCCCTAAACCGCTTCCGTAACTCCCCAGCTCCCCCCCCCCCAAACACACTCCCCCCTCCACAAGCTCCCATGCAACCCCCTCCTCCCCCCTTAATCCCACCTGAGTCCCCAGGTCCCCATCCAGGTGGGCTATGTGAAGGCCCCAGGCCCAAAGTCAGAAACTAATCCATCCCTTTCCCCAAACTATCCTTTGCTGCCTGGCCAGGTGGGCCCTCTGTACGGATCCGCCACCGGCACCCCTGCTGGGCGCAGCGCCTTCACCGAGGACTCCAAGCCCGGTGCGAGCGGGAAGAAGGAACGAGTCGGGTCCAAGCTCTGGGACTTCCTGACTGGCAACACGCCAAGCGTTAACAACCTTTTCAACTTCAATGTGAGATGTATTAATATGCACCACACAATCACGGTTTGTAACGTATACGTGGGAACGTGTACACGACGTGCGTGCATGTGTGTATGTGTTTATGCAAGTGTTTTGCAAGATGTAAACTTGTAATGTATCCAACTGGCATCTGCTGCTACCGTAGCGGAACTAAAGATTTTACAAAATAAAGATTTTACCGCAAAATTATGGATTTTAATATATTTTACGGAACGAAGTATTTTACCGCATGCTGGTGGATTTTGCCAAGATTTTACGGTACTGTGGATGATTTCCTGGGATTTTACCGGCCCGCAAAGCTACCCCACCATGCAACACCACTGCCCGCCTCCCTCTCACGCATGAGGGGAAATGAGAATCATCACAACACGTCTCAAATTAAGAAACTCCAAATTGTAAACCCCCATCTGAAAGCCAAGCCACCGTGACAAGGCCTCCAAACATCCACCATTCTGTACCAGCCGCAGAATTCTTATGATTGATGAAGGACGCGAGAGCATTTCACGACGCTCCAAGAAAGGGCCATCGTAACCATCTAAATACAGCCACTTCACGCCCGGCGACACCAACCAGCTTGTAAGAACTTAGATATGTCATCTCTCAAATGCCTACTCCCTACTCCCCAACAAAATAAGCCCTTAGCTATAACAACCACCGCAAGGGCTGCAACCGCAATGGTTATGCAGCGAAACTGACCAAATAGCGGTCACGAGGAGGCATTGACACTAAGTCAGTAAAACGTGTTCGTAATTGCCTTAGGTGCTGAGAACTGCACTTCGCTGGCAAAAGCCGCCGGTATGGCCGGCAGCTTGTCAATGAAGCGATGTTTGCTGAGCTTGCGCTTGCCCATGCTGCTGCCAGAAATAGGTTAATATATTATTATGTTACAATATTATGTGTAAAATAGAATAAGATCTAGCGCCAAAAGCTTGCTGTGCGCGAAGGGCCATATATATTTTACCGCATCGCTCCGAATTCCCTCCCGGGAACTAAAGATTTTACGGTAAGACTCTGAATTTTGCCAAAATATTTTACCGCATGCAAATAATTATTTATTTTGTAAAATCTTTAGTTCCGCTACGGTATGTTGTGTTGGCTGCCCGTGTTCGGCTGGGGGGATGCTAGTACGGGCTCGCATGCGCTGTTGGCGGGAGGGCGGCATTTCCTGATAACCCCGCGGACATACAAGTTATAGCCCAGGCTACGTACATACTTACATACATGCACTGTTCTCACAGAGGCATACAGACATTCATTCGCCACATATCTCGTGTTTACAAATCTGTTCTTTGGAACACACGGATAGGTGCGGTGCCTCGGAAAGGAAGCAGCCCGAGCTAGGGTCCGTAAGCTTACATGTCACACACATATGCCTCTCGTACACCGTACATATATCTCATACTAGACGGCCGCCGTTATCATACGAGCACACACAGACACATATATACATATACACAAATATACCCCCGCCACACATACACAACGCTTTCTGTCCTGTCGGGAAGTCGTCCATCTTCAGTCCTTCACCCTCGGGCCGCTCCCTTAACACTCACTCTCTCACTCACTCACTCACTCACTCTCTCACTCACTCACTCACTCTCTCTCTCACTCACCCTCTTTTCCATTCTCCTCCTCCTTCCCTTTCCCCGACACACACACACAGATTCCCCGCGTGCTAGATAGCCGCCCTAACGCCTGGCATTCCGATGAGGAGTTCGGTCGCCAGGCCGTAGCGGGGTATAACCCGTGTGTCATCAAGGCCCTCACGGAGCTCCCGGAGACCTTTGGCAGCGCCATTCGGGAGGAGCACGTCATCGGTACGAGCGACTGCCTGCCGGGGAGGGAGGAAGAGAGGGAGGGGGGGAGGATGGCAAACGCGGCGAAGGTATAGTGGCTTTGCATAGGTACGATGGTGGCAGGTGGGTATGTATAGAATATTCTTTATGCTAAGCTGGCGCAAGAAGAAATCGTCCCGTTGCGAATACAGAAGAAAGTGGAAAGGGGGGCCCAGAGGCGGGTTTTGCAAGGTGGGGTGGGGTGGGTGGTAGGGAGGGGGAAACGAAGGGGGGTAATTAAACATGGCCATGGCGAAATGCCTCCATAGCACATAGCACAAAGCTTTTGTCTCCAAATCGAATTTTACTCCCCCCCTCTCTCTCTGCCCCCCCTCACCGTGATCTGTCCACGGCGACCCCAAACAACCCCAAACCGCAACATGCAACCACCGCAAACACACAGGCGACCTGCAGGGCGATACAATGAAGGACTTGGTTTCGGAGGCGAAGGCTGGCGGCAAGCCCCGGCTGTACTACATCGACTATTGGGATCTGTCGGCCATCTGGGCGTTGGCTGACAAAGACCCTGCCAAGATTGATGTGAAGCCTACGGGGTGGTTGGGCAAGCTGCTCCAATTCTTTCTGGGCCGGACCGACGAGGGCCAGGCCGTACAGCATGCCGGCCGCGCCATCCTCTACCTCAAAAAGTGAGCGGCAAGTGGGCGGGTGCCGTACACTCTAGAGCGAGCCCTCCTAGAACCGTCGCAACCTACACACCCAACTGGGACAGGCCCCCATCCAATGAACCCGCCTTGCAAGGACAAAATCCCACGTACCTGGCATCAATCCCTTGTCGTTCATTCACTAAACCCCGCAGCAAGTAACAGCAAACCGCGGCAACACGCGTCGCCATCCACCACGCCAACTTGCCGCTAGCGTATAAAGAAATAAGCATGCTAACCATTTGCAAACCATTTACATCTTCCATATACATGCAAACCAAAACCAACTCTTCCTAATCGGAAACCCGCTCACCCCCTCAGTCACCCACTTCCTGGCCTCCCTAGTCCAGTTACCCTAACCAGTAACCAGTAAACTTCCCCACGCTCCGAAATATCCAGGGATGCTGAGGGCAACGACGTGGGGCTCATCCCAGTGGCCATTGAGCTAGCCCATAAGGAGCAGCCCGGCCCGGCGCCCTCTTTCGGACATGTTTACTCCCGCTCGCAACTCTCCGCCGACCCCTCCACGGAGGCAGTGTGGCGGTTGGCCAAGATGATTTTCAAGTCGCTGGACTCTTCCTTCCATCAGGTGGGCTTACGCACGTGATCTGCCTCCCTTTGTGTTAAGGGGCTATCGCATGTATGTCATGCTGTCTTGTGTGCATGCATATGCCGTCTGTTGAATCGTGGATGTGGCATTGTGAATCGAAATGGGGATATGAGAGTAGAAGTTCTGGATGGGAGGGGAAGGATGTTGCGCTTCTTGCAATTTGCAGTTGCTGGCCATTTTGTTACTAGGCCCCCCCTTCATAGGGCCTAAACCCCATGTATGTAACCCTAAAACCCTAAAACCCTGAAACTCTTCCCTGCAGCTGATTAGCCACTGGCTCCGAACCCACTGCGTGTTGGAGCCCTTCTATATCGCCCTACGGCGACAGATCAGCGCCATGCATCCGGTACGGCATAATGTAAAAATTGTACGGTATACGGCAATATTGTGTCTAATGAGTGCGAGGTCTTGTAGTATTGCCAGAGGAAAACACGTACCAAGCGACTATTGCCTCAGCACGTCTCACTCTTCCACCTAGACGCTGGCATTCTAGATTACCTGGAGATATGAGTTGTGCAACTAAATGTATGTTATGCAACGTATATACATAATTGCACTGTTGTCAGGTATACTTTGATCTAAAGGTGCCGAGCCTAAAACCCTTAAACCCAAGATGATTTTTGATTTCTTCCCCTCCACCCGTTTTTTCAGGTCCTTCCCTTCCTGATTCTCTTGCAACCCGACTCCCTCCCACACACCCAGGTTTACAAGCTGATGCTGCCGCACTTCCGCTACACTGTGAACATCAATCGCAATGCACGCGCGAGCCTTATCAATGCGGGCGGTGTCATCGAGAAGACCTTTTCTGCGGGGCCTTATGCCATGCGCCTATCGTCCATAGTGTACGGCAAGGACTGGAACTTCGCCACGGAGGCCCTTCCGGAGGATCTCAAGACCCGGTGAGTGCGTGTGTCGGTTTTCCTGGGAAAATGGGCGAAGGGGATAGGAAGGGGAGAGCCTGGGATCGGGCTTGGGGAGCACTGCTTAGATGAGCGCGATGTTAGATGTGCAGGGTGTTACAGCACCACAGGAGAGCCAGCTATCTCACCTTAGAAATAAACGTGTCCAAAGATTTACCCCTCTCCTCCCTCGCTGGAACAATCCAACGGTTCTTAAAGGGTTGGCGTAAACTTACTTTAAATTGCCTGATTAAGCTGGTGTGTTCCTCGTCGTATATTACTTATGAATACGCTGATTGGTTCGCCGGATGGAATGCTATTAGCGTTTTTGGTACTCGCGTAAGCTCCATTCGCTCTTACAGTCGTATTAGTACACACTGTCCAAGGTGACGTCATCGGCTGCATGTCCCAACCGCTCCCCCGCAACCCTAAGTTACTGTGAATCAGCAAGAGGCGGCAAACCCTCGACACGTGTTCTCCCCTGCTTCTGTTTGGGACTCTCATCCCTAACCCACGCAGGGGCATGGTGGACGCGAACGGCAAGCCCTGGCTTGATTACCCGTACGCCACGGATGGCTTGGATGTGTGGAACGCCCTGACGTCGTACTTCGACAAGTACCTGAGGCTGTACTACAAAAGTGACGAGGATGTAGAGAACGACGCGGAGCTGAAGGAATGGTGGTCCGAGGTCAAGGTGAGTTTTAGGGTTCTAGGGTTTTAGGGTTTTAGGGGCGGTTTTAAGTAGTCGGCTTAGTTGGGCCTGGGGGGTGAGAACGAGGGGGAAACCACCCGGGGCTCCCGGGGTTTTCGCACCCCTTAAGTAATAGTTCAAACACGCGCCTGTGAGTTTTGGGTTGTGTGGCGCTGCGGAAGGATGTACTGCAAGTCGGTACGGTCATGCATGGTGACAGGTGTATGTATTTGTCATCTTCACACACTCGCCTTTCCACGCGCGTCGTATTCGCATTCCCCCCTATCCCGCCCATGCCCCAAACTCCTTTTCTCTTAACAGTCCTCTTAATTTCGTACTTCCCTTCCACAAAACACACATACACACATACATACACACACAGACCGTGGGCCACGGGGACCTTATGGAGTTCGGACTCCGCCCCGGTGGCGAGGAACAGCTTTGGGGTTTCGAGGGCAACATCACTTCCGTACAGCAACTCGTACGGGTGCTCGCCACCATTGCCTGGCTGGGATCGGGCCACCATGCGGCGGTCAACTTCGGGCAGTACGACTACACGAGCTTCGTCCTCAATGCACCATCATTGGTGCGGAAGCCCATGCCGGCGCCTGGGGATAAGTCCTGGGAGGTAAATGGGGAGAGGGGCTCTGTGGAAGCGGGTCTTGGAAAAGGTGGGGTTTTCATTGGTTAGGGAGAGAGGAGGAGGTGATCTGGGGTCATCGCATTTACGTGCTTCCATCCATCTTATGAGCTTGTGTGTGTGTGTTTTATATGGTCGTGGGGTGCGTTGCCCGTACCTGCAAACTGCTCAATACGAGCCAAGGGTTCAAGGGCCGCCAGATCGCCTATAGCACCATCCTACCTCAAGCTTGTGAGGTGAACGCCGAGATGGGAACCAGGGGGATGTGAAAGGCGGGTGGTGTACGGCAAGTCGTAACCCTGGGCTCTGAACTCCGTAAAGCCTGAATCCCTGCAGACTTGCACATCGTCCTTGGAAAAGCCTCAAAAGCAATACTTCCTAGAGAACCATCAAATAGCAGCATTCCCAACGCGCCTCCTGTAATTCCCCCTTCAAACGGTTTCGCAGAAGCTGACACGGGCGCCTGTCGGGGAGAAGCAGGAAGCCATTATCATGACCTACCTTTCCGACCCGTTCACCGCCGCCACGGTACGAAGTTTGAAACTGTACGGCAACGGATGATGTACACCGACCCTAATTAGTTTTGTGTGCTGCTTTAGATTTCTTGATTGTGTGCTTGCGTGTGTATGTGTTTATGTATGCGTATCTGTATGTGTGTGCGTGTATACATGATGTGCTGGTAGAGGAGCTAAAAGGCCTGTGGCTAATGCATTTAGCGGTTAGCTGTCCACCTTCAGCGAACGACTAATTCGCCGACCCATATCCCTATATTTACTGCATTAATCAGTATATCCCCCCATCCCGCCCATGGCAGCAATTGGTTTTGAGGGAGGCTGCTTCAGACGCCGAGGTTGTTTTCTCAAACACAGCTTTCTAGGGCGGTTTGCTTGTTCCGTTCACACTACATCCCTACACAGGCCTCGCAGCTGTGTCATTCCCCCCTCATCTATCCCCCCTTTCAATACTTCTTCTCATGTTTTGAGCGTTTTAGGATAATAGTGTAAGATGAGCTACCTATCTCAGACATACAGCCCTAGGCGGGTGCTTGCGCCCTCGCCTCAGCTTAGGCCTCCTGAACTGGCTAACTAGTAACGCAACTCCGGGGGGTGTGAAGAATAATACACACACACGAGCGCACATCACCCGTACCGCGCCACATTATCGTTCCCACAACCCCACAATGCTCGTCGTGCTCCTCACGTAATCCCTGGGTACAGGTCGCCGCTACTGTCAAGCTGTTGTCGACTCACGCCCGGGATGAGCAGACCCTCGACGAAATGAACCCGCATCTGGTGGTGAGGATTTGTGTGTGTATATGTGCGTGTGTTAATTTGGGTGGGAGGAATGCTTGTAGGTAGGTTTTAGGAACAACAGGGAAGCAGCTTCCCCTGGTAGGCCTCCACATCAGCTGCGGATGATGAGGCTAAAGAAGGGGGGAGGGTGGGAGGGGGAAGACCTGAGGCGAATTTACGATTAGGGGTGGGAACTTACGCTTTACGGTTTTACGCCTTACGCTTTTCGGTTACGGTAAATTACGGTAGGGCCCAAAAACGACCGTAATTTTTCGGTGTGACGGCGTAACGTCAATTACGGTGTCCATTTTGCCTGTCCTCACCGGAAGTCAGATGTCCACACGCCACCGCGCCTCCAAGCCCACCGCTCCTCCAAAGCAACATATAATCATCTAACATCCATTCTAGAGCAATTAATGGAAGATGAAACTGTCCGATTTGCCGCGAAAACCTTGCTTCGAAGTTCGAAAACGCACCTCAACATAGCCACAACTAAGTAGATCTATACCAGCACCAAGGTAACTAAAAAAGTCTATTACGCCGTAAGTTTCCACGCCTATTTACGATGCGTAGAACCCAGAGGACGTGGATGACTAGGTGAGCTGTGAAGTCCGGAGATAGAGGGGCCCTGAGCCTAGTAGGACGCCATCCATGCCACTGCTCGCAGACACACGTCTGTGTCTCCTGCCACGGTAATTGCTACTACCGCTATTTTTACTGCCCAGCTGCAAGCTCGCAACCCGATACTTGTAGCTGCTAGTCGTCAAAATAAATTAGAATATACTTTGTTTATTGTCGGTGGCATGTGTGTCGTACGATAAGTACCGTACCGTACCAACCCCCTGGGCTTCCAACAGTGCCAAACAGGCCGTTAAGGCCTGCTTAGCTCAGGCTGTTGCCGTTATGTTCTGTTTGGCCCTGTTTAACCCTGCCGAGAGCTCTAGTGAGTTGGCAGGGGTACTGATATGATCGCTGTGTCTGGTACTACCTCACAATAAGGCCGGTGGAGCTCTGAGAGAATCCTGGATTTCCCCTACCCACAGGACCCTGATGCTTGCGTGGCGAACCAGGACTTCATCGAGGACATGAAGCGCCTTGAGCAAACCATTGAAATGCGGAACGCGGATTCGAAGAACTGGGCCCGGTTCAGGCTGGCGCTGGGTGACACCGCCCGCCCGCTGCCGTACACGCTACTGTTGCCGGGCTCGCCTGCGGGCGTTACCATGCGCGGCGTGCCGTATTCAGTTTCCATCTGAGGTCATGCATAGCACGTGAGATGTTTTTCGGTTTGTCTCGTCCCATGGAGGACCTCTGGAGTCGTTTTAAATTATGCAAGGAAGGGATGCGAAGCCGGAATATACAATACATTGAAAATATGTACATAGGTCATTCCGCGAAGTGGCCAGAAGTTGCACCAAATCGCTTGTTGACGTCTTGAAATAGTCGCTCGTCGTAGGTCCTTATCACCAGCCACTGATATTTCTGGCGTCTTACAAAAAAAATATATTTTTTGTTTGCGTGCGGATTATGCAGTAAGGGCATTTTGTCCGCCCGGCGCACATGCATGCTATTGTTGTTAGATAGAGCAGAGGGAGCGAGGGTGATCAGTAAATTACACCATATACGGCCGCGCCTATGGAACGAGAGAGGGGTTCGCCTTGCGCACGACCCAACGGGTTCCGGGCCTTTTTCCTTTTCTACAACATGCAGCAGCAGGTTACGCGGCGTTTCGATGAATACAAAAATTTTGCCGAAAAAGCGTGAGGACGCGGGCGTTATTGCAGAGCTGCTGATAAATATTTAATATGAGTACTTGATCACACCATATTTATGAAAAATATCGTTCGTATCGTGAAAATGAGTCTGGTGGTTTCTACGGCGGTTTTAGCTGGTATACATCAGATGGTTAATTATCGGATGGTTACATATGCGCATGCGCAACTGCTGGCCCCCCTAACATAATCTCTAACCACCCGCTCCTGTTTGTTCCTATCTATGTCTGTTGCATGTCGAGACTCCTCTGTGATGTCTAGCCTTGGACTCGACAACTAGAATCTTGTATGTCTCGCGTCCTTTTCTGGGCGTCGACCGTGAGCTAGCTGAGACGATGTGGCCAGTGAGGCTGTGGGTATTTTTGACCGCCCAGTGTTACACGCTTAGCAGTTGGTTGTTGGCGGTTGACACTCGTTTTAGGGCCCTGCACACGATCGGGCTCCACTGCTGTTACTACTTCTATTACTGCACCAACAAGACCCTCCTCCCGTGTGGAGGAGGGGATTTCTCGACCCTAAGGCAGGTATCGCTGATTTGAGGCAGGTTTATACACTCAGGTAGAGCCACGTACCGCGCATTGGAGGGGACATAAATTTATGTGCGCGACAACGTACGTGCATACGTACGTACACCCGACGATTAAGGGCGTTCTCACTGCGCGCGGCACTTGTTAAAATTGTAAATATCCAAGTATATCTACTCTTCTTCTCCACCTGACGTACGGAAAAAGAGAAGATTCACTGTTATGTGCCCCCATCCGCAAACGGCCCCTATCAGGAGGGTATGAACAGCGGGAAGATGAGGCTGGGGTCCTGGCGCAAGCTACCAGCGCAACGGCATATAAATATCGGGACAAGGGTGTCCTTTTATATCTAAGTGTCAGTCCCTCAGTATCTAAATGAAGTTGAAGGGGGGGTCTCTGGCCAGCTGGATGAGGAAAGACGGCAGCTAGATGAAGCGCCCGGCCGCCTTCGGGACAGCTAGATGAGGCTCGGTGGCTGCCAGATGAGGGTTCGCGGGGTCCGAAATTTCACCTGGATGAATGTATGGCATATCTCGATATGCAATTTGGGTGCTCTACATTTACCTAGTTACGCTTCCTTATGTACTGAGATGCGCGCGGGGCTTCTCGCAAAAAACGCTTACAGAGTCTCATACTCGCCCATGCTTCGGTGTACACGATGGTATCAGTATAATTCCAATCGCTATGCATGGGCCGACCCGCCCAAACGAACGCCACGCCGCCGCTGGTGGCCCCGGCGGAAACGCCCCTAAGCGCCAGGAAGCGCCCCATCTTTTTTTGAGAGGTTACAAAGTGGACCGCTGGCCCAGGCTTCACATCGGTTCAGCAGGTTGTCAGTTCGATGCAACGTGTCGTACTTAACCACTGACTACCACAAAAAAATGTTTCCACGATGCGTGCATCGCTTACAGACAAATGTCTAGGTAACTGTATGGTACAGGTTTTTGACAAATTGTGTCGGTATCTTGGGCTAAACAACAACAGTTTCATCATCCATACGAGGCATACACCAGGACGTCGCACCGGGAATGTTCCCCATCCGCCCAACAACAGACGCAAACCGTTTAACATCAGGGCCTACGTAAACCACAACGCTGCCGTGCGGGTTTCCTACACACGGCCCCCAGGACAGACCTGAGTCCTGCACACTTGAACCCCTATTACGTGTCCCCCGTACAAAGGACACACGTTCACGCAGAAAACATAGCGGCCATTTCAGCACTGCATTGAACCACGCATAGCCCACCGCTGCCTTGAGGAGAAGCACTGCCTGCCTGATACGGCGGGCCTCATACTCCTCGACACAACGCCGAAAAAACAGGCCCTGAAGGCTATCGCCAGAACGCAATCCAAACGGGGGGTTAATGTACACGTGTCTCTCCAAGCGACGGAGCCAATACTGACACGCATTCACGCTCTGATCAATGCTCGTACACACGCGTATACACACATTTTCTTCGAGTTGGTCAACACAGTAGTGGGTGCTATCTGATGACACGGTAGTTACCACTGTGCGCCTGCCATCCGACACTCAGCCGCCGTGGACTAATTGGTACTTCCCAGATTCCCGGGGAAAAGCCCGGAAGACAACCCTTGCTTCCATTTGTTCATGGCGTATATGCATTGCTTTGGTCCTACATATACACCTGCGGTAAGAACAGGGCCTCGTTTGCCCTGCTACTGTGATGACACAGATCCACACCGGTCTGTAACCTACCTCCGCTCTCACTGCCAGAGCTGTTATATATACGCTTGTTCATGCTCACGATGGGCCGGGGTGTAATGCTGTTCGTCTGTCTATCTTTGAAAAGCTGTACGGCAATGGCGATGAACGGTGCAAGTCGGTGCTGTGATTGCACTACCGCGGCGCAGGGCGGCGCCGGCAAGCTATCGACCTCGGTTGCTGGATGTGAGCGGAAGTGATGATTGTGGATGTATGAGTATGGGTGACCTGCGGTCAACGCCAGGTGGCCCACGGTACGGCCGGTGTACCTGTCGGTGGGCGAACATAAATATGAACATATTAAACCTGAAAAGCGCTCCCGTCAGCTGTCGCCATCAGTTGATCGTCATGTCCATGCGTCCAGCAGGCTTTCACAAAATGTATCTGGATGCCAGTCAACTTACAACCAAATTAATATAGGACATGAAACGGTATTTAAATTTCAGTCAGATGCGCGCGCGGGGCCCCTTTCCTGGCAGCTAGATGAGGCGTCGGGACAGCTAGATGAGGCTGACGGGGGTTGTCAGGAGGTCAAGATGAGGCTCGGGGCTGAGCTAGATGAGACAAGGGGGGGTCCCCGCGATATCTAGATACCATGTGAACTTAGTTAAATATTGTTTCCTCATACTTAAATGAGCGCGGAAGGCAGATGCCGGCCAGGACCCCATCCCCAGATGACAGATGACGAACCCTGGGTGATACCCTCCGGGTGTTTCCACTAGGCCTTACGGTTTTCCGCCAGGAGTGCGCCAACCTCCAATTTGTTTGATTTATAATTATTTCTATCATTAGTTATATCAATATATGCATTTAGAACGGTGAGAGACGAGTCCAGGACGAAGAACATTCGAACATAGTGTTAGTGTTCGGCCTACCGTACTGATACGATTCTTTGGTGACACGCAATTGGTATGGCGTCCCCAAATGCATAGCAGTGGAAAAAGGTCTTAGGCAAAATTTTATGGGCATCACCAAACTGGCTGTCACAAATGTGTCGTACACCGTGTTAACGGTATCGACCAACAGTAAAAGCCCTCCAGAAGACGGCGCCTAAACAGCTTAAGCTTACTAGCCTTTATCTATTTGTCGTTTCTAAGACTTAATGCGCAGCCTTTCCGCGCTGTTCGGACTTTGATAGCAGCTTGGCGGTAGTAGACGCTGAAGCGTAAGCGCGCGAAGCGTGAGCACGCCCGCGGGACGCCCTGGAGCCGTCACCAAAAGTGTATCACAACTGTAGATTTTTCTCGTGACCGTCCCAAAAATTGCATATCATCAAAATAATTTCAGCGTTGATTTTGGGCCTTCCCCAAAACACGTATCACAAAAGAATCGTGGCAGTACGGTAGTGGAAACAACCTGGCACGGTGAGCTGGCGGGAATAAGTCAGTGTAAGAGCGCGCCCTGTTAGACACAAAGCATCAGGCTAAAGGAGCTGTAGTATGAGAACGATAAGGATTGTATGCTATAATTCGCCACGTGACGAGCATGCCCGTTGCTGGCTTCTGGCCAGAACCTGGCATGAAGCGGGGTGGGAATAGCCAGAACACCGCCATTTAACCATAACACCGCGTAAGCTCAACCTTAACATTACTCTCCTACTACTTATTTACAGCTGTATTGTTGAGGGTATCCCCGGACGGAGCCCCATTTCTGAAGCTACCAGCTGCAGCGGCCTGCCGTTCGTTCGTCAAGCGATCGCAGCAGTTAGGCACGAGCAGAAACAGAGTATAAATATATAACTTTGTACAAGCCTGCTACTGACTGTCTTTAAGGTTGCGCATGTGCGGCAGAGCTTTGATATAGGAGGTATCGGTAATAGTGTTTTCGTGTATTAGGCAACCAACTTGCATAAGTGGAGTTAAGGAACGTAAGAGCTGGTGAGTCGGTCTCCAAGCGCAAGACGCAGAGCGCTGCTTTTTCGAGCAGCGGGTCGCTGATGCGGCTCCGCAAGAACCACACTCCGACACCCCTGCCCACAACCCACATGGAACTCCCTACCAGTTGAGTCTTCAGAACCATGTCACTGCAGAATCAGCAAAGCTGAACGAGCGCACAAGAAACATGAGTGTCTACGCCCAAGGTGCTTCGTCTGCCGATAGCGTGGAGTGGAAGTGGCACATACATTCGTCATTACCGCTGCTTGGGTAGGTAGATAGATTTTTTTGCACTCAAAATATCATGTCGTTTCCTGGGGATGGCGGCGTACCCTGTTAAGATATAGGCGAGTGGAACTGTGTAGGTAAAGCCAACCTTAACCGTTACAGGTATCACAGAACAAGCTTTCAGTCAAAACATCATCTCCTTTATACCAAACATTCCATCTTATCTGTCGTACAGCCGTTAGTGTTCTGGCCGGAAGTCAACACTCCCCCTCGGACGGAACACTCGGGCGAATTCAACTCAACGAACACCCAGCCCTTCTCGAAACTGCACGAACTTCCCTTCCGGTAACGGCTTCGTGAGGATATCCGCTACCATGCTGGTAGTGGGACAGTACTCAAACTTCACCTGCCCCATAGATACCCTCTCACGCACAAAATGATGGATCACATCGATGTGCTTCGCACGTTCCGAAACAATCGGATTCTTTATCAGACTTAATGCTCCCTGGTTGTCACCCCAGATACGCATCACGTCGATCTCACACCCAAACTCGGGCAGAAGTTTCCTCAGCCAGAGCGCTTCGCGGGTAGCTAGGGACGCCGCCATATACTCGGCCTCCACAGTCGATGCTGCTACAGTCGGTTGCAACCGACTCTTCCAGCTGACGGCTCCACCGCCAAGGATAAAGGCATATCCAGTTGTCGAACGGCGGTTGTCTCGATCCACTGCCCAATCCGCATCGGCATAACCCTCAATTGCCTTGCTGTCCCTGGCAAAACATAAACCGAAACTCGCAGTCCCCTTCAGATATCTCAGGATATCCTTAGCAGCCTCCCAGTGAGCCTTCGCCGGCTCAGACATATACCGCGCTAACTTAAACACAGCATGCGCGATATCAGGACGCGTGCACACTGCCAGATACATCAAACCACCAATTAACTCTCGGTAGCGCGTTGCATCCAACAATACCTGATCGATATCACTAGTACGGCTCAAAACTAGACTTGGCGTCATAGGAACCGACTTAGGAACTGCATCCTCCATCCCGAACTTGGCCAACAATTCGGCCGTATACCGCTGCTGCGAGATTTTGACCTCGCCTAGCTCCTTGCTCCGACTGATCTCCATACCCAAAAAGAACGACACCTCCCCCAAATCACGGAGGTCAAACTCAGCCTTCAACTCTTGCTTTATACGGGCTATTTCCTCGCTTTTGTTGCTCGCGACTAGCAAGTCGTCTACGTGAGCGTATAGCCACACAACAAATGCCTGCTCTTCCAGCATAAAGAAGCTGGGATCCGCATCAGAAACCTTAAAACCAATGGCCTCGAGCGTTTCCCGCAACTTCTGGTGCCAAGCTCTGCCTGCCTGACGTAAACCGTACAACGCTTTCCGCAACAGACACTTCATACCTGCGCCACCCGTTTCAAAACCAGGCGGTTGGTCACAATAAATCACCTCCTCCAGCGTCCCGTTGAGGAACGCAGTGCGCACATCTAGGTGGTGTACCTCAAATCCTTCAGCCGCAGCCTTCGCCAGGAATGTACGCAACGTCACCTGATTGCTACCAGGCGCGAATACCTCATTGAAGTCAACACCTTCCTTCTGCTTATAGCCCTTTGCTACCAACCGGGCTTTGTATCGTTCCACTTGTCCGTCTACACCCCGCTTCACGTCGTACACCCACTTCACCGGAATCGGTTTCACCCCAGGCGGCGGTACCTTCAGCTCCCACGTATCTAATGCGTGGATAGATCCGATTTCTTCGGCCATCGCCTCCTGCCATTTGTCCCGTTCCGGAGAGGCCATCGCTTCCTCGTAGGTGCTCGGGATTTTGACGTCCGATACGTTAACAGCAAGGTTGAGTCGCTGGGGCGGATGACGGTCACGTTGGGGGTAACGATGTTGTGTAGAGGCAGCTGCACCAGCCTTATCCTCCCCCTCAGCTGCCTTACCGACAGCTTTAGGTTTCCCCTTAGTG